>NC_064547.1:23916712-24254349 GCF_023856365.1 Brienomyrus brachyistius
AAATATCGAAACTGCGATGGGGAAAGTTGCAGTGGAGAAGGGTCAACTGTACAAGCAAAACAATATTTCTACTATAGAGAGGTAGTCTTTAATATAAATATTATGTGCTTTGCCAATTAAAAACCATCCATCCATCTGACCTTCAATATCATTCAAATCAGTATTATGACAAACCAGCTGGTCAGAGGAAAATGAGATAAAGCTGGACAGATGAATTCGCTATATTTCATGTTTGTTTGAAACAGAACGAATAAATAAATAAATGCAATTTCATCTGCAAATATTCTTTATTCTCATTTCTTCTTTGAGGGTATCTCCATGTCACTTACTCTGTTGTTTAACTAATCATTTGTAGTACAAACCAAAATCTGATAAGTGTACTTTACAGCTTTCCTGATATAATAAGCATTCTTAGATGTTAGGATTCACGGAGGTCATAACTGTGGCATGAACAAGCATATGTTTCTTATTCCAATATACGACACATGAAAAAAAAAATCTTTATTATTAATACAACTCAAAATAAGTTATTTCCTGGAAAACTGCTTGAATCAAGAAAATAGTTTAGTCTCTGAACTCAGTATTTCTGGGGGTCTTGGGAAATATTCTTCATCTGTGTTTACAGGGACTTAAATTGTTATTTCTCAATCTCACATATGCTTCCAAAATTCTTTTTTGTTTTCTATTTGGAAGACATAAAAAGATATAGCTCCCAGTTATCTAGCTGTGGTTAATAGCATGTACAAGCCAGACCATCTTCTCAAGTCACTGCACTCAGTCTCTCCTGTAATTTCTAGAATAAAACAAAGGGCTGTAGGCGATAAAGCCTGGCATGTAGGGTCTTTAAACAGTGAGGAGGTCCACCCACTTATGTGAGGGAAGCTGCTTCACTTTCATTGCTTAAATCTTCATGACGACCCAAATATCTAGTCCAGCAAAGGTTAGCTCAGGCTGCTGGAGCGCAGTGCTGTCAGATTGCTACCTGCAGACGAATCCTCTATGTCTTTCATTGCTGCCCTCGCCTCCCCAGACGCCTCCGCGCCTACGTTGAACATTCTGTTTCTGCTAATAAAGCCCATGTGTACACATCCTACATGGATCTGCAGACTTTCCAAGTCATTTTGTCCAGATGGCGGATGCGATGCTACCGCTGACCGACCCCCCCCCCCCCCCCCCCCCCGCTGCACTCAAATGCTGGCGACCATTTCGCATTTAGTTCGTCTATTTCTTTAGTGACTTCTTTGAAGTCTGCATGCAGAGTGAATCTCGTCGCAGGTCAGTGTTTTCTCGTTCCTACTCTGGGAGTTTTCTCTGCCCTTTGCCTTTTAATACTGTTTAACATCGATTGCAATTTGTAATTTCACATATGTCTGTAATCCTGTTACAGACATCAATGCCATGTCTAAATCACAAACAAACTGCACTGAAGTCACTGTTGGCAAAGGTGCTATATATATATATAAATGGAATACATTGCTTGATAAATAATAATTCCATAATTACAGCAAAGCAAAAACGGTCTCATGCGTTACAAGCTGTGAATCATGATCCGAAGGGGTTACAAGTGAGAAACAAATCATTGTTAAAAGAATGATATACAAGGCCATTTGCTCTATGAAGTGTCCCGTGTTATGACATCCCAATAAATATTTGTTATTTCACTAGTGCTTTTTCATCGTTAGTGGCTGAGCTATGGTTTCCCGTCGGCCAAATATCAACAAATGACTCCGTGTCTTCCTTGGGAGGCGTCCTTAGCTCTGACGGCTATACTGATGTGATCCGTTTCAAATTGGACTGTGTCCTGTCACCCTCGAACGTGCACGGCAACCACAGTCCCAGCCCACAAAAACTGTTTTCGCATCCATCAGAAATAATGCAGAATATGTCAGCACTTAAACCTGAGTATTACTCTTTATCGCTCTGTGTGCGCGTGTGTAAATTCCAGAAATATATATCTTCCCTTGATATCCTCTGAACAATAGCTGATCTAAACCCATCATCCTCTTTCATCAGAATTGTGCTGACATCTCTATATATACACTAAATATAAGAACTGCGTTATTGGACCAAAGGTCATGGGCTTTATACTCTTGAGTATAAAAATTGACAGTTTATGTGAGCAAAAAAAGCATATAAAGCCTGAGAATAACTGACATCTGTTGCAATCAGACCTTGCAGCGTGAAGATGTGTAGGCAAGACCTTTCTTTAGCAAGAAAAGGCAAAGACAAACACATGGCTAACAGGGGGGTCCGAGTGTACGCACACAGTGAAAGGAGGGCTGCAGTGCAGTGAGGACGATCGTTGCAGTGAGGATGATCACTGCAGTGAGGAGGATCACTGCAATGGGTGCCCTGCTTGTGTTTGTACATATTGTCATGGATTATGGAAATACAAAAGGAAAGTGATTTTAAGTCATTTTATTAGTACCTTTTCTGCAATATTGTGAAATAATTATAAGATTCTTATACTTACCATTAAATAATACAATAAAGACAACTGTCTAAGCAAGTGAAAAAAAGACAAAGCAAAAATTAAATGGAAAAAATTGGCCCTGTGCTCTCCAAATAAAAAATACAGGTAGCTAAAGGAGATCTGAGGAATGGGGGGTCTTTAGGGATGGGGTGGGCATCTGACCGTTTCATGATGTACCGGTGACATCAGTCTCCCTCATTCTCAGGAAAATGTGTAAATGATTGTGTTGCCCTTTGATTTGCTGCAATAGCTGTGATCCAGGTCCCACTAATGTCACGGACAGCTGTAGTAACAAGGTGTGCCTGACATGCCTAGGATGATATTTTCTTCGGCATCACTAGCCCCATTTTCTTTTGTGTTTACTTTCTGAGTTTTGCTGATGCTGCCCCTATTCTGCCCCCTGCTCTGCCCCTTGCCCCAGGGGAGAGGCAGCCTGAAGTCTGAATGAGTACATGCTGCCTGAGTTAACCTGCTCCTTAATCCCACTTATATGATAATGAATCACAGTACACAGACCCTACCATGCTCACCCACACCCTGGTAAAGATTTTGCGTGACCCAAAGCCGCCGGCTTTTCATTTTGTTTTTGGGTGAGATGACATGGGAACAGCCTCCTCTGATTCTCCATGGCCATTGATGTCCCTGTTTGTGCCGCGCTGGAGTGGGCGGGAAAAGGGTGCCTGCTAACAGTGCGTATCACCAAAGGCTGGCAGCGAACGCTACAATGTGATAAAAAATGGAAAAAAAAAAAGTAATTATAGATGGGCCATTTTTCCTTTTACAAGCACACATTCAGATCAGGCGATTTGGCAGAGGTGTATGGATTTGACTGCCTCAATTATTATCTGAATAAGAACTGAATACCTAAAATGTGGGTGGCAGCTCGGGGGGCAACACTCCCGTCTCACACCTTCAGGATCTGGGGGGGCTGCCTGTGTCCCGTGGGCTTAAACGGGGGCCTGGGTACTTCCAAAGGGAAATGACACGGAGAGTAACTCCCATGTCTAACTACCTCGTGTGTGTATACGCCCTGTCATGTACTGGCATCCAGTCCCAGGTGCCATCCTGCTATGTGCCCTGTGGTACCTGGGAGAGGACTGTGTCTGACCCAGGATAAGCAGCTGAACGATGGATGGATGGATGGATGGATGGATGGACGGACGTTTAGAAGAAAATTGTGGTTTCAGCTGTTGAGTTGGATGAAAGTGTTTTCAAAAATATGTTAAATTTATTGAGTTTGTGTTTATTTTTTTAAATAACTACTATTCACAGCACTAGTTTGCAATTTTTAAATTAAGCATTAACACTCACAGGCATTCTCCTAGGAAGCTGCAGGTGTGAGAATGCATAATGTTTCATGGCATAACGTTTCCAGCGGAGATCCCAGAAATTGAGACCTTTCCTCGTCTTCCAAACCTGGGTGACAAGTATTGATCATGACCTGGTGTTTGAGTGGGCTTTAGTGCTTACTTAGCCCTGTACAGAAAGCTAGAGGTGGAGTAAGGGCTAGCTTTGTGTAGCTGCCACCCCACTGCACATAGCAGCAAGATGCATCTAATAACACATTGTTTTGGCCCCATTTTGGGAAATTTCACATCTACAGTAAATAATCAAAATCCATTCCTGCTGTGCAGACATATATTGTAAGACTTGCACATGATCCACCTGAAAGCAATTTATTTTTGCCAGGCTTTGGCTTAATGTTTTAGTTATTTCTTTACTTAAGGCAGTAAAGTGACATAGGCGGTCGCATAATCAAAGGAACAGATTTCTCTTTTGTACATTAACAGCCCTGAAAGGCAGACACTCCCCCCCCCTCCAAAATAATGAATCTCCTGTAATATTTCTGAGAGAAGCGAGCAGACAGACTGTCAACAGAGCCATTACGCAACCGGAGTAGCAAAGAATGCAAATACCTCTACAGTCGCGCTGAATTTTAATTGCCATGATTGTCGATGCAAGTGAAAATGTTGGGGAAAAAAAAAAATCACAAAAATGAGAACGTTCTCTCTCATTACCAAAACAGAATGCAGCATTACAGCACTGCTATAATCAAGGGCACTGGATTATTACTGCCTCTCACTCAAGCGGGTGACACAGTCGGCATGAGCTTCATGCCAATTTTCCCATATAACCAGCACTCAGGATCACATGTGGTGTCACACTGGCTACAGACTACAAACATGATTCTCCAAATGGCCATGAAACTGTACAGTCCATCCAGCCCAAACAGACATGTACCGTGGCGGATATCCAACAAAAAGCTGCATAATTCTTCAGAAAATCTTCCAGAGGGTTGTATCGCTCTTGAGTTGCAGGTACTCCATGGCTAGATGCTTTTTTTGTAAATTCCAACACTAAGTACGAACGGAGAAATTGGCTTCTCTTTGTTGACGCACAGATATGCGTGGATGTCATTTCGTGGTACGAGGTAAGTGTGAAATCTATGGAAATGTGACTTTCCCAGGAAAATATTGGGCCATTTTTTTCTACCTGGTCGTCCTCCTCTTCACGATCATGACCATTGTCTTGCAGTTAAACACCAAGCACTTATTTTTATAGTAAATGATTGTTCATACGTTGATAAACTATGGACAGTTCTGATCTCGTCTCCATCAGCGAGGCCAATGCGATACACATCTCCATGCATTGCCAGCGATCCAATAAATTATAATAAGATGCATATGAAGCAACTACTAATGCGATACGGTTTGATATGATTCACCCCCCTTGTGATGCAGTGCGATTCAACACAATGTTATTCAAAGCAACAGAACGAGATATGAAGCAATGAATTTGCGGACACACCTCAAAGAAAAGACTTGACAAGCATTGGCCACTGACACCAGTGGATTCAAGGATTCAAAACTTTAATTGCCATTTGCTCGGGTACAAGACACTGGAATTCTTATACAGATCTCTCAGTCAATGCAAAATACATAGTAAAAACACATAGTATAATAGTGGTGAATTGAAGAGAGCACACTTCAGAAACAGTTTAGAGAGGTCCAATTAATCTAAATATAGAATTAGTGCTCATTCATTTCTATGGGAAAAATGCTAATGCTAACTATGACATGACAACCTTAACCCCTACCCAGCCCTAACTGTAGCCATAAGTAACCAAACAAAATAAAAGAGTTTTTGCATTTTTAGTTTTTTCATTGCAGTCACGGATTTGTATAAAATTGGGTTTTCCCATATAGGGACCAGGAAACTGGTCTTCATAAGGTTAATGGGTATTCATCACATTGTACAGACATTTGGTCCCCACAAGGTAAGGTATACCTGGACACACACACGCACACATACTGTAAAGATATATAAATACTATATATATATATATATATATATATATATATATATATATACACACACACACACACACACAAACACACACCTGTATATAAGTATAAAATGGAAATATATATGAAATATATATTTAATACAAATTCACATATATATATAGGGTTAATATGTACGTTTATAGTCTGGTTTAATTACTTGTGCTTAGTTAGCATGCTGAATATGATTCAAATTATTGCTGGTAAAAAAACCCAAATATTGCCAATGACCTTTCTGCAAAAATCTACTTGATAAACACAGCTGTTGCACAAAGCATTGCACAGTTGGTACCATCAAAGTATGTTTAAGTGACAAGCAGATGCTGCTCTTCCCAAGCTTTGTTTTAAACACAACAATATGCTGCAGAACTCTTTTCATAAAAAGGGAATTACTGGTTAAATCGTTGTGTCATGGAATAATAGTATGTACACACTACATAGGTACAACAGTGCATTATAGATCAGTGGTTATGTTAATACTTTTACAATATAGGAAGAACTCTTAGAATGTGTGCTTTAATAGTTAGTGTCCACATTAGATATATATATGACGTGTATTTTTACATTGTACCAATGTGGACTATTTGGAAGATTATTTGGAATTTAAAAAGACTGCAGGTATCAAGTAAAGGGATCTTGTTTTAAGGCTAACGTCAGGTGTGTGTGTGTTGGTGTGTGCGAGGGGGGGCTCTGTCTCTCTGTCCAGGCAAAAATTTTTTTTTCAAGGAAGCCCAAAAGAGAAGTATTTGAATTCTGATTGCCCATACCGAAGACAAATGTTCAGTTTCGTCCACATTGACCCGGAACTTTTCCTCTTTCTGATTTTAATGTCGTTTTTGCATTTTCTCTTCTGTTGTCCCGCCCCCACGCCCGTCACCCTGACAAAGGCAAACTGCCCTATTAATAAGCCCTGCGAGCGCTCCCCCAGCTCCCCCGGCCTCCGTGTCATGTGCTTCTGTGCCTGAGCCAAGCTCGCCTTCCCAACATGTTTACTTTGACATTAACTGAAACAAAAGCTAAACCGTGAGGCGGATATGTGGAGTTTGCCATATTTAACCAGCAGCATTTTAACTGTTAGCGCAGATGATGATGTTTGGAAAATGGATAAATGATTCTTCTGTGCAAAAGAGCATCAATCCGATGTTCAGTCCAGACTAAGTGTCAAATCTTTTTGCACATTCCGAGCAGCCTTTTGGCAAACAGTCTAGTGTGGCACTGGGACTGAATAGGGAATAATGATTTATTAGGGTAAATGGGTTTTCTGGGCACAGTGGGGATAGTTTCAAAACTACAAAAACGCAAACACAAAAAATATAGAAGCTATTTTGGTAAACAGAACCAAAATAACAAAAAATAGAAAGCAGAAACTCGGAGAGGAGAGTCAGGGACGAAAATAGCACACGCAAACAAAGGTGTTGCCTTTGAGTTAGGGGTTAGTGAGGTGAAACGAACACAACATGCCAATTTATACCTTTGTGGTACGGAAGGTGATGTGGAACCAATCAACACAAAAAACCCTGGTCATGTGACTCGAACTTCTCTGATGACCACACCCCCTTTTCTCCTTAGAGCAAAGACTGATGTCCCATCTGGGCATTATTCCTCCGTGCATCCTGCTATTCCTGGGATTAGCTCCAACCTCGCTGCACACCTGCATTAGATAAGCAGTGGTGGGAGAGTGATGGATGAATATTTACCAAAAATGAGGACCCATAGTTGAAATATTTTTAAGAGAAATAAATAAGAAGAATGAAAACCTACATAAACCCATCCTTACAGTCTGATTGTGTGGGTTATAAAATCTTCACTCAAGAGTTCTTGATATCAAGCCTTACAGTGAATGGCATTCCTGCACTAGATGCACTTTAAATCTTCATATTTTCCGTAAAGTTTCAATCAGAGCAACCTAACCCTCAATCCACTGTGATGGCCACAAAGCGTTCTTGGACTATATGCTTGTGTTTTGCCAAATGTGTATTTTCACGCTGATGGAACGAAAATAAAGGACATCAGAAGCATGTGAATCCATGAAAAGTCTGAAATGCAGCTTCCTGAGAATAAGACATTATTAGGCATTTCATTCTGAACTGCTCAAAAATCACTCATCCTCTATGTGACCTTGCAAAGAAAAATATCCAAGAGTTCAGGTCATCAGTGCACAATGAATCCCTCTGATGGCATAAAGAGCACCAATAACTGAACCAGTAATATCCAATTTTATCATAAGAGGAACTGGAGTTTATTGTTGACGCAAGCTCTCTCTGTGTTAGTGCAATACTGGCACAGTGAAACACAAAGTAGAACTCATTGGTATTGTAATATTTGCATGAAGATCGCCCACTCAGGCTGAGAAATGAGATGGACTTGCATGTATGTGGTGCTGGGAATTCCTTCATCTTAGTTCATCGCAATCCTAAAGCATAATCCCTTGGACTCACCTTTGGCAGCCCCAAGTCAAACACCTACAAGACCAGATAGGCGATTCTCAGACAGGATGTGAATTGAAAATCCAAATCTTCAACTGAAGCATGTGAAATCTTGGAGTGGAATAGACAGGGTCGAGGTCAAGTGAGCACTACATTTCTTTATTAGTTGAGGGCTATATTTTGTCACACTTACATGTGAATGAAGGCAGTATTACAAAAATAGTTTTATATGCATTTTCATACACAGTCAGCCCTCTGTTTCCCCAGGGGATTGTCTTCAGGACCCCATGCAGATACCAAAGTCCACAGAAGCCCCCATATAAAAGGTATACAATTAGCATATATAACCAACCCACATCCTCCTGTATACTTTAAATCTCTGGATTATTTATAATAACAAATTAAATGTAAATACTGTTTAAATACTTGTTATACTGCATCGTTTAGGGAATAGTGATAAGATATGTTCAGTACAGACATATGGTACACATCAGCAATAACATTCTCTTTCTTTCCACACAGAATATTTAAAATACAATTACGCGTTTATGTTTTTTTTTTCTTTTTTACGCCCACAGTTGGCTGAATCTGTGGAACCCGCAGATATGGGGGTGGGCTTAAACCTGCAGATATGGCGGGGGGGCTTAAACCCGCAGATATGGGGGTGGGGGTTTATGCTAAGAACTTGCTTTGTTATGTGAATGTAGAAGGTTGCTTAAACTTTTAAAATATTACATGGCAGATGTAATCAATTAAATATAATATAGTTTTATTAAATAAAGAGATGACACAGAGGTTTTCCCCGAAAGGTCTCGAGTTTAGTATGCAATATAACAAATGTTTAAATCCTTATCTCACAGGTATCTGTTTTTTATGAGTGGATGGCAATTAACAAGCTGGTTGACAGTGACCAGGCATGACTGGGAAACTGTTAGAAGCAACTAAAACTAATTTATTCCTGATTCAAATAATATTTTCTAAATTAAGTTTATATTATAGAAATAACGTGAAATTCTTACAGCTAATAAGGCATCTGTTAGCCATTTCTACACCTCAGCACAAGAAGTCTTTCTGGTCTGATGTTCTGTTATTGCTTATGGGCATTTTAATGCTCTTTTCCAAGACAAGACAAGCAGCCGTAGCGACTCAACAGTATTAATCATCTCATCTAAGTCCTGCCAAGCCCCCTACTCTGCTTAGCTTTCAGCAATCGAAGGAGGCTGGCATAAGTAGGCCTATGCATTTCAAACACATCCCTTTGGCCCAAGCATGCCAAACTGCAGCTGTACGCTTAATGAGTCACATGACGTAAATCCCATTAAAGCAACAATAGTTAGAATGTAACGGAGTTGCTTCCAGGGTGAAGTTTGTGAAGGGAAAATAAATAATTGAAATATGAATGCTCCTTATATTAAAGTTTGTGGTTATTGCCATTAGTTTTTATTGTCTGACAAATTTTCTTTATGATGTTACCACAAGGGATCTTATACCATTTTAAATAGATTAACATACTAAAACCAAAGCATCCAGATTAATTTACCATTGTTTTGTGTCATTGCTTAAACACTGTAGTCATTTGAAACAAAGAAGAAACAGTATATCCAGTATCCATCTTTGATAACCACATGATCCTGTACAGACAGACACAGAGGGCATGAAGACTCTCCAATGGAAAGACAGGGCAGAAGGCAGGAGACGCCCTTGATGTTATAATAGCTAGCAAAAAAAAAAATAAATTTATAAATTTAAAATAAGACAGGAATATTGTTAGGGTCACTGGGTAAGCGGGTAAGCGAGGGGCAGGAAGCGGGCAAGGAAGCGGGTAGGAAGCGGGCAAGGAAGCAGGCAAGGAGGCAGGCAAGGAGGCGGGCAGGAAGCGGGCAAGGAAGCGGGCAAGGAGGCGGGCAAGGAGGCAGGCAAGGAGGCGGGCAGGAAGTGGGCAAGGAAGCGGGTAGGAAGCGGGCAAGGAGGCAGGCAAGGAGGCGGGCAGGAAGCGGGCAAGGAAGCGGGCAAGGAGGCGGGCAAGGAGGCAAGCAAGGAGGCAGGCAGGAAGTGGGCAAGGAAGCGGGCAAGGAAGCAGGCAAGGAGGCAGGCAAGGAGGCATGCAGGAAGCGGGCAAGGAAGCGGGCAAGGAGGCGGGCAAGGAGGCAGGCAAGGAGGCAGGCAGGAAGCGGGCAAGGAGGCGGGCAAGGAAGCGGGCAGGAAGCGGGCAGGAAGCGGGTAGGAAGCAGGCAAGGAAGCGGGCAAGGAGGCGGGCAAGGAAGCGGGCAGGAAGCGGGCAAGGAAGCGGGTAGGAAGCGGGCAAGGAAGCGGGCAAGGAGGCGGGCAGGAAGCGTGCAAGGAGGCGGGCAAGGAAGCGGGCAGGAAGCGGGCAAGGAAGTGGGTAGGAAGCGGGCAAGGAAGCGGGCAAGGAGGCAGGCAGGAAGCGTGCAAGGAGGCGGACAGGGAGGTGGGCAGGAAGCAGGCAAGGAGGCGGGCAAGGAGGCGGGTAGGAAGCGGGCAAGGAGGCGGGCGGGAAGCGGGCAAGGAGGCGGGCAGGAAGTGGACAAGGAAGCGGGCGGGAAGCGGGCAAGGAGGCGGGCAGGAAGCGGGCAAGGAAGCGGGCAGGAAGCGGGCAAGGAGGCGAAATACGAGGAAAAACTGGGATTTATTTTCAGGACAGCACTGACATCTAACATCGATGACGGACAAGAAACTAAGGCAAGTCATGGACTGAAATAGACGAGACTGGGCGAAAATAAGTGGACACAGCTGGGCAAGATCGGGGAGGCACACGTGGATAATCAGGGGGCGTGGCACACACGAGGATCGTACGAGCCGGGCATGACAAATATGAAAATGTAGAAGTGCGGATTACATTTTATGAAAGTTAAAGTCAAAATGTTACACCTAATTATGTAAGCTTTTACTTTCCATTTAAACCAGAAACAAGCCTTTGCTTTGAACCTTTATTTAAAGTCACATTTTCTCATGCCTGACATTTTTCATTATGTTGTCTCCTTCTGTAAGAGATCATAGTACGATGAGGGATGCTGTCAATGTTAGGCTCATTTTTAGCGTGTCATGTGTGAAGCTAAGAAAGGTACGGTATCCTTGAAGGTAGCAAAGAATGTTGATGCATTCACCCAACAGATACCAATTAAACAGCCTTTATTTACTCATCAAATAACAGCACAAGTCTTTGTGTGCCATTGTTTGTGCAGTTTGGTTTTCAAGCATGCATTTGCTGTAGATTATTTTTTGAAGAATAATATGCTTGTTTGTGTCAATTCACTCGCTGTATTAGAGTAGATGGAGCTGTATGGTATCGCTCCATTTCAGCTATCCACTGCTTTGATTTAGTAGCTTGTATTTTTCATTTCATTATCTATCTAAAACGTTATTATTCACATTTAAACCTGCAAGGTTAGAAGTGAGTGGAATGGATATTTTTCTGAAAGCTAGGATGGTTGTATACATGCTGTACTGTAAGGTATACATACATATATGGCCGAGGACAAAATTAAGAAACCACTCTATATATTTTTAAAAATTTGCATTTTTAATCCTGGTTTAATCCTGGTTCTGCTGCCAGAAGGTTAAAATGAGCTGCAGGATGCTGCAAGGTTCAAAATTTGTAAGACAGCAGTACACAAGATTAAGGTGAAGCAGGAGACACTGGGAACGACCAGAAACCAGCCAGGTAAAAGGCGGAAGCGACTCTCTAATGCCAGAGATGACCGTTAACTTACCCGACAGTTTCTCATGACTCAAAAGATGACATCAAGTGACCTTCAAAAGGAATTGGGAAACATTAAGTGGTGTGAAGTGCATTGCAAGTATCTCCTAGAAGTAGGAATGAAGTTCCATAAAGCAAGGAAGAAGCCCTTCATGAATGAGAAACCGAGAAAAACCAGGCTGCAGTTTGGGAAAAAAAATAAAATAAGTTATATATACAGATATATATACACACACATATGTATATACAGATATATATTGTATACACACACACACACACACACACACACACACATATATATATATATATATATATATATATATATATATGTTTAGCACTGCTGCCTCACAGCAAGAAGGTTCTGAGGCCTGAGTTCGATCCTGAGTCCTTCCTGCGTAGAGTTTGCACGCTCTCCCCGTGTTCGTGTGGGTTTTCGCCAGGGGCTCCGGTTTCCTCCCACAGTCCAAAAAGCGTGCAGGGCTGATTGGCGTGTCTAAATTGGCCCTGTTGTTATGTGAATGTGAGTGTGCGTGTGTGTGCGCCCTGTGGTGTGTTGGTTCCCACCTGTGCCTGATGCTCTCGGGATCGGCTCAGGGCGACCCCAGTTTGGACTAAGTGGTTTGGATAATTGCTGGATATATATATGTACTGTATATGCACACACGCACGTATATGTACTGTATTACTCACAGACACATACCAATAAATTAAGTGCGTGAAACAAATAATTGTTCTGCAGCCTCTAAATTTCTTCCGTGTCTGTAAGTCACATATTCTGTAAGATAAGACATAAGATAAAATGTACTTTATTGATCCCATGGGGGATTCTTTTGCATACAGCAGCAAGGTAGCTGAAGTGCAGACAAACAAAGAAATAGTGCTAAATTAGGTAACATTCATGACGGTACACAAGGTGTAGACATAGAATAAAGTTTAAAATGTCCACTGTACACAGATGTAACATTCGGAAAAAGATTAATACTGTAAGTATCAATAAAACAGTGACGTCTGGTGAGGCCTGGTTGTACCGGATGGTGGCTGCTGTGAACAATCCCCCGTATGACTAAAGGGGCTCCAAGGCTGCACAATGTTCTTTTGAAAAATGTGTGTGTGCGTGTGTGTGTGTGTATAATCTCCAGCAGTGTCAGAGACACGATGGCCTAATTGAGCATTTGTAATTTTATGTTTCATATTCAGATTTACATGCATCGTTTGTATTTAAATTATTAAGCTATGCCATACATGTAGACACACACCCACATACAGAAAAAAATAATAAATATTTGTGTGTGTATGTGTGTGTGCATATACACTATATGTTATATAGTGCAGTGTTTGGGGTCGGGAATTCCAGGAGGGAACGCAATCCAGCAGCCCTTAGACACCAGCCGTTAATGAGATCCAGTGTCTATATATAAGAAGGGAGCCACTGGAGCTCGCTGCTCCATCTTTGCTTGTGTCGCTATGCAGCGAGCGCTTGGCTTGTCTGATTGGCTAGTCGGTTACTTTGACCCTCAGCTCAGTCGGTCTGTTCCTTTGTTTGCCGTGCTCCTCTTTTGTCTTCCTCCCAGCGCACCTGGGTCCCGCACAATTTGTCTAGGGTTGAGAAAGCTGCCTGTCAGCGGTCCCAGTCCCGTCCAAACTAACCACCCCTGTCCGCTGTCTGAGAGAGGCGTCTGTTGCAGACAGGAAGGCTGGCCTCCTCAGCAGGTGGCAACCCGGAGCAGGCCGCTTGTTAGTCCGCTTTTGTTTGTTTGGGTTACTTTCCTGTGTCCATATTTATTAAAGTGCTTGGACATATTGCTGGCCAGTGCTGCCGGTCGATCCTGCTCGTCTGGGTTGGCGTAACAGCGTCTCTTTCTTTGATATTGTTTTTAAAACTGTGCCATGAAGTAATGCACAATATAAGACATTACTTTGTAAATAGCATAAATGTTTTAATGCCTTTCACATTCATCCAGCCTACATGGAAATTAAAACAGCTGCCCCACCATCTGGGATATGGTCTGCAGTTCCTGTAAATGGTAACGTATGAGCGATCAGAGGAAATCAGGTATACGGTTAAAACTTGCATCTGTATGAAACACTGGCTAAGCTTTATGAAAATGATAAATGTAGGTGCAACGTATGCTGGAGAAGCTCCTCACATGGGGCACCAATTAGGTAAACAAAGATCAAAGCGTGACAGACTTACCAAAGTAACGCAACACCCTAGCGATGCATCAGACAACAAAGAGAGAGAAAGCCCCAAGAGGACTTATTTTCAGCTCAGTTCGGCAATAATCCTGTCAGAAATATGAATGCAAACAGGCCATGTGGTGCCTCTGTGGGCTGTTCTGTGGCCTCACACCTTCAGGGTTGCGGGTTTGATTGCTGCCTGGTCTTTGTGCTGGTGGAGTTTGCCGGCTCATGCTGCATCGCCCTGCGAGCTCTTACTCTCACAGATATGGTGTGTCATGTGGTTATGCCCTGCAGTGGAGTGTCATCTCTTCCAGGCTGGTTCCTCACCTTTCCTGGGCAGGCTCTGGATTAACTGTAACCCTTTTAGTGGACCAGCAATAAGTGGTAACTCATGAGAAGAGATAATAATGGTAATATTGAACATTGAACTGAATATATGTTGTATCTCTGCTGTACTCATTTTATCAATCAGTCCAATATTATTTAGCAGAGCACGATTTTACAAGGAAGGATTTGCAAAGTATTTTATAGAGATGTCCAGTAGAGGGAATCTTGAACCTAAAAAAATACCAACTGGGTGAAAATTCAAGTATTACACGTGGTAAACAGCACTCACAGAAGGCAAAAATAACAAATGCAATTGTAAAGTGTATATAAAAACATCTTGATGATGGAAGGCAGCAACTCATGGTAAGCAATCACAGTTCAGTGACCCAGCTGATGGACGTAAGGCCTAGGTGACCTGAGAGCCAGGCAGGAAGGAGAGCTGCCAAAACAGCCACGAGTCGGGTTGAAAAATAGGTTATACTGGATATACATACGCATGGGGGCGATCTGTGAGAGTCAGCACCGGGACACAGCATGGAAGAGCTAACGCTGGTAATCACATGCATCGTTAGGGGGAGAAAATTAACTATTAACTCACAGTACCAGTAAAAAGCCAGCGAGTCACGAGCTGTATGCTGTAGCAGTTGTACATAATTTAGAGAAGCAATTGTGCAGCCAGTCAGAAAAGCATCTCTTTAATAAGGGCCAATAAATGCATAGACTTTTCTGCATCATTCATGGACAGTGTGTTTCTGACCTTGACTCTATTTTGCAGATGGAAAAAAAGACACTTTAGATATATTTCAAATGTGAGAGCCAACTACCCTTGTCAATAGTACTATCAAGGTCTTTTATTGAGTCATCCACATTGACACAGATGCTTGTAGAATTTTCAGGCTTTGAGAAATATTTCACCCTGTCCAACTGATATATCGCGCTATATGTCATTAGCATAGCATAGCAGAGGTAATCAAACAGCATGTTTGTGAATAATATCTTCGAGGGGAAACATGTATAGGGAGAGGAGCAGACTAACACCAGTCACTGTGGGACCTAGATCCTTCACCTTTTCATCTTTAACTCAAACAAACTGCAACACTCTGACAGGGAAGCTAAGACCGACATGCCAACTGAAAAAGCACCTGTCCACCGAGACCAACAGCATTTCCTGGTCTGCCCCAGAGAGATACAGCGATCCATGGTGCTGAGAAGTGCCAAGTCAGTCCAAAAGCACAACAACAGACATTACCATAGTCAGAGGACAGAGAAGTAAGTCATTCATTACTCTGACAAGTGAATAACTATATCAAAGTGCTTGTTGTTTCAGCCCAGATGGGAACATATCATAGGCGTTTCTGGATTACAAGAAGACTGACAGCTGCTGGGGAGCACGTCTCTCTAAGGCCTTAGGAAACGGTGCATGTTCTGAGGTAGGTCTTTAGCTATGCAGATCACTGAGATACACATTAGGATTCCCTTATACGGGCTTGACTAGATGGAGAATACAGAATGTGGCAGTAACTCCTACATTATGTCTGTGAGGACTCAGGACAAAAAAAATTACATTTTAAAACCAGAAAAGCTGTTTGAATTAGTGTAAGGATAAACAAGCAATAAATGAAATATAAGACACTCATAGCTCAAGATCTTGTCAATGGTATTTTTTTGTCACAGAAAGTCCTGAAGTCTGCACTTAAACAACACATATGTTTGTTGAATATTAGCTGTGGGATTCTTTGTCAGTTCAGCAAAGTTAGACAAACCTTGTCCTTATTATCGTCAGTTTGACGGAAGAAGTATGCTTATCTTGCAATGCAGATTTTTTTAATAGATGACTTGGCTATATTCTAGGCAGGATGAAATATCGCTAATTTAGTAGAACACCATTTGCAACCTAATCTTTGAAAGCCTGAGTGTGGTCATTATGCCAGAAGGCATACGTTTTTGCATTTAGTTTATTTTTTAGGGAGTTATCGTATTCATTGTAGCACTTACAGTGGCAGGAAATTCATAAGTTATTTCACCAGATTCATCTGGTGTTGTGCTTGATGAGGCATTATTCAAATTATGGGCTTTACGATTCAAGAAGAAAGCATCAGAAATCAAATCTGTAAGAACTATGTGCAGAGGTAATCAGGCACCCAAAATAGTCTCAGTTGCAGTTCCATTGTAACGAGAAAACAGTCTGGTTGGACAGTCCTATGCAGAAGGATAAAAATTCTTTGAATATTCAATCTACAGGTTCGTACAATATTTAGAGCAAGAGTATGATAATGAATTGGACCTATTACAATTTGAGCAGAACCAACAGATTCACAAACATTCGCAAAAGTGGCCCTTTCACCATCCGTTGTGTTTTTCATATGAGTGTTAAAGTGTAGTATGATCATCTGTGATGCCAATCAGACCAAAACCATAAAAGTTATCTGAAAAACCAATGAATTTAGCCAGGAGGCCAGGAAACAGCCGTATACAGAAATCACTGACAGACATGGGCAATGGAAAAGGCGAGGACTTCAAAAGACTAAAAATTGCGGCTTGTTTTTGGAGTTCGGTGGAGACCAGATTGCAGATTACAGCAGTGATGCCCAAAGGCCTAAGAACGAGGGTTTGGTTTTAAGGATGGAGTCAATTAAAGCAGAGTTTGTCATCCGGTCGAAACAAGATTCCAGTGCAGCTCAAATATGTGACCCGTCGCCACTAAATGGGTCTTAAGTCGCACTGGTAGAACTTCACCCATAAGACTCATTTCGTGGTGATGGGTCACATTTATCAGACTTTTCCATTCACAAGGACAGCTTGCCTCACAGCCCCAGCGCTGGCAGTTCCAATCCGTCCCCTGCTCTGTATTTCCGGAATTTACATGTTCTCACCATATGACATGGGTCTCTTCCGGGGCAAAGACATTCATTTGTGTGAAAAGTGGTGGTTCTCGATGGTCACATGCAAAATGAGGCCAGGTAAAATATGTGATCTTTATTTATTCTCATATAACTAACAGAAGAGCAATTTCAACATCAGCAATCATGGGGAAAAGTATGTATCTGCAGGGAACAAAAGACACAGTAAGGCAACGGGTCCCTTTTTACTCACAAATCTACAGATTGCATTACATGTAGTTGCTTAGCCAACACTTTAGACCAAAGTGATTTTTCACTTTTACCCATTTACATGTCTGTATATTTTTAATGACGCAATTTAGGTTAGGCGCCTGGTACAAGGGCACTGAAGCAGGACCTCTCTGGGGACTCGAATTAGCTAAGTTCAGGTTCAAGTCCATGTCCTGAACCAAACTGAGGGCCTGCTGCCTGGATACAACAGATAAGCATCTTCTGGCTTATCTGTTTAGTGGGGAAAGTTAGTTTATTATTATTATTATTATTATTTTTACTTCTACTACTAGGTTCCTTCAATTTGATGTTGACTCCTTGCAACCACAGATTCAGGATTCCCCCAGGGGATTATTCCACAAAGCGGGTTTAGATTAGACTGAGCATCAGGCAATCTCCATGGTAACAAAAGCTTGCGACTTAACTGACTCGATAGCAATTTAGCTAAATGAAATTCAGGATTTAAAATGGTGGCAATCTTATACAGAATTGGCCACTGTGTATGTGGGGTTTCACTGCAACTCCCTAATTAGATGACTGACTGGCTGAAGGGTCCTCACTCCTGGGCTTGAACAGCTGACCTAAAGGTTATCCCAAAAACCTGCACACACACCCACCCTTTGCGGATAGGACCGGCCACCCCTGATTTAAAGGGCAGGGCTGCGGTTACGTCAGCAGAGTTCAGCGATTTGATTGGTTACCCATTTCTTCTCCATCTGGACTTTGTCTTTCCTAAGTGAATATCTTCACAAACGCTACCATTTCAAGAGCTTAATGTTCCTCTGGGACCAGCAAACACCCATTTTCAGCCTTTCATTTGAAACATCACACACCGAGCAGCTTTACGTACAAACCTTATGTAATCCCCCCTTTTTTGCCCTCCTATTGGAGCCTTCAATATTATATAGGACATGCCAAACACATTAGCAGGTTGCCCACAAAGTATTCAAAAGGCTACTGCATATTTTTCCCAGACAAAAACCTCCAAGAATAATAATAAATAATAATAATTCCACCAAATGGCAGATTCATCAGTAATTCCAAAAATGTTTATTGGTGACAGCATTTAATGATGTATCACAAAGCATAATTATAATTGTCTCAATGTTGCAGGATTCACTAATGCCATGAATGCCTTGATGGAATTCACAACTACATGAAGGAGATTATGTGAACAGGCAACTATTACATAGGATTAAGGTGCAGGTCGTGTCAGATCACGTTATTCCGATTCAAGGCTTTATTTACCAATGTACTGTGGCTTATTTGGGCCTACCAGTGTCCACTATCAAGATCATACAAATGGTAGTCAGTGTACAGGCAAAATGGCCAGGCACTGTGTATGGTTCATGGCTTAATAGGGAATGAACATTGTACATCAAATTTGTACAGGGAACGTAGAGTTTTTATTTGTAGCTTAAATTGAGGGTCCCATCCAGCTGTCCCACACACTGACCCAGAGGAGGAACAACCCCTTCGCCCTGCAGTCCTCAAAGATGGCAGAGTTCTCAGGGACGCCAGTACAATTAACCATTTTTCTTAGTAATCATTTATGACCAAGATAAATGAAATAAAGACAAATGCACTGCAGTGTTATTCATGTTTGTCATCTTTATTGCCTAAACATAAAAATGACACACGCAAGTTTACTGATCATTTCAAAGCAATTAAAAATCATTCAATTTTAGAAAACCACAAAATTCACTTTTAACTGATATCACAGCAGTTCAATTTCCAAAGTAGTTTTTCTCTTTAAAAGATTAATGTGCTGCACATTTTATTTGCTTCTCCAAGCGTAGTTCCTTAAAAGGCAACTAGGAAGCAAACATTAACATTGTTAATCCTGAGTCTCTAAATATCGTACTTTCACTTATGCACAGGACATGAGGAATATCTTCATAATGGGCTTGCATTCCATTCCAGTGGGTTTCCATGGCAACTTCTTTCTTCAGCCATCCACTGATGATGGCTTTTTGTTGTTCTGGGAGGTCGAGCTTCAGTTAACATTAACGTATTCGGTCTTTAGTAAACTCAATCCCCGAAATCATAAACAAAATTTCTGGAACCTGATTGTTTATGTCTCATTTAAGTCAGCGTTCAGGTTAAATTCCTAACCCGCTTTCTGGAACACTCCCCCGAACGTCGACCTACCGTTAGCGTGGCAGTCACAAACAGATTGCTTTTAAAGTGAGGCCAAAGCTATAACTCCACATTTAGTTATTTTATTCCTTCTCTGCAGCTCTTTATCATCTGTCTGTCTCTACATGCATCTTATACTGTCTGACTGTCACCATAACTGTCACCCGATATAAACATGACTACCAGTGTATGTACTTAATCGATTGATACAGTATTGATGGCAATTGGACGATCAAGAGGAATGTCTGCCACAAAAGGTTTGTTAGATGTCGACCCCAACCCTAACCCTAACCCTAACCCTGTCCTAGGTTATTCCCTGCCTTGAACCTGTTGTTTCGAGGATGGAGGGATGGATGGATGGATGGACTTATTAGAGACTACAACGACCCCTTACAGATGGATGGATGCTAGATAATGAATCAGGAAAGCATCCAGACACTTTCTAAAAGCTATAATAATTTATAATAAATTTAAAAAGTTGTTTTTTGTGCTATAATAAAGCTGAATTCAGAGTCCTTCAACATGTGTGACACTCTTATGTAAACTCATTTCTTGGTTGTAAATGTATCAATATCCAACTATGACGATAAGATGTGAAACACTTTCCAACATAGCATGTGAATTAAAAACACAAACCTACAAAATATGCAAGGATGGGATGAATCAAACAATCAGATTGTTGGTGGCACAGAGAGTGAGACTGGGACCCTGACTGACAGTTATTTGGAGGATAAGCTATTAATGGCTACATGCTTGAAGTGTGTGAATGAATAATGTATAATTTGGTGGAAAGCGTATTTCAACAGAGCTTTGGTGGTTTGATTTACGTTGCTCTTGGAAGGCTTATTTGTTATAGAAGGGCTCCCAGTAATGACTGTTATTAACCCACAAGCCTCGATATCAAGAATTGTTTCATTACAGAACATTCCAAGAGTTTTAAAATTATGGTTTATGATAAAGAGCGCTTCCATATTACTTATAACAAGGTCCTACCATTTTCTGTGCTTATCCTCAGACAGCCAGATGTATAATAACTCTAATTGCTAGTTTGCAAACTTTTCTATATTTATTAAAATGTGAGACTATGACACTGAGGATAAATCTTATTGAAAGCAAATCAGTCAGTCAACTTTAACATTAGTGTGACCTTTTACATACCAGAACAGTGATGAATAGGGTAATTAAGGCTCACCTATATTACATTCTTAAAGGTACACCTGTCTACCTATGCATTGTCCTCTCAGCATCTACAGCTAAAGATCATGTCAACTGCAGATGAAATGATGAAGAACAGGGCATGCATCAGGGAACACATGCATTTCAGGATATATACAACACACACACACACACGCGTAATCGCATTCTATAGGCGATTTAGAGAGGCAAGTCAAATCCTCAACCCAGAATGTGTGAGACCAGTATGACAACCATCAACAGCATGAACAACAATAATATTACAACCACTACTACTTCTACAAATAATAATAATAATAACAATAGATATAGGGGGTGGCATGGTGGTGCAGTGGTTAGCACTGTTGCCTCACACCTCTGGGACCCAGGTTCGAGTCTCCGAAGTGGAGATTGTATGTTCTCCCCATGTTGTTGTGGGGTTTGCACCGGGTACTCTGGTTTCCCCCACAGTCCAAGAACATGCTGAGACTAATTGGAGTTCCTATATTGCCCGTAGGTGTGAATGGCATGTGAGTGTACCCTGCGATGGGCTGGCCCCCCATCCTGGGCTGTTCACTGTCTCATGCCCATTGTTTCCGGGATAGGCTCCAGACCCCCCGCAACCCAGTTGGGTAAGTGGTTTGGAAGATGGATGGATGGATGGACAATAGAAATATTGCATTGTATAACTTTTAAAGTTATAACGTATTATTATGTAATTTATTTCTTTGATCACATGAACGTATGTCACATTTTGTTAACCAAAAGTGGCCAGTAAGTTCCAAAGCGCTGCAAATTCTGAAAACACATGCAAAATAAATAAAATTAAAAAAAAAAAACTCTTCAAATCTGCTCACAACACAACAAAAGGTTTCTGGGGTCAATGACTGATACATTTTCAAAACGAAATATACACTGAACAAAAATATAAACGCAACACTTTTGTTTTTGCTCCCATTTTTCATGAGATGGACTTAAAGATCTACAATTCATTCCAGATACACAATATTACCATTTCTCTCAAACATTTCTCACAAATCAGTCTAAATGTGTGATAGTGAGCACTTCTGCTTTGCTGAGATAATCCATCCCACCTCACAGGTGTGCCACATCAAGATGCTGATCTGACATCATGGGTAGTGCACAGGTGTACCTTATACTGCCCACAATAAAAGGCCACCCTGGAATGTGCAGTTTTCACCGGACATGTCACCCGTTGAGCATGTTTGGGATGTGCTTGACCGGCGTATACGACAGCGTGTACCAGTTCCCACTAATATCCAACAACTTCGCACAGCCATTGAAGAGGAGTGGACCAACATTCCACAGGCCACAATTGACAATCTGATAAACTCTATGCGAAGAAGATGTGTTGCATTGCATGAGGCAAATGGTGGTCACACCAGATACTGACCGGTTCTGAGTCCCCAGACCCCCAATAAAGCAAAAAACTGCACATTCCAGGGTGGCCTTTTATTGTGGGCAGTATAAGGTACACCTGTGCACTACCCATGATGTCAGATCAGCATCTTGATGTGGCACACCTGTGAGGTGGGATGGATTATCTCAGCAAAGCAGAAGTGCTCACTATCACACATTTAGACTGATTTGTGAGAAATGTTTGAGAGAAATGGTAATATTGTGTATCTGGAATGAATTGTAGATCTTTAAGTCCATCTCATGAAAAATGGGAGCAGAAACAAGAGTGTTGCATTTATATTTTTGTTCAGTATAAAATGACTAGAACTCTGAATACCATTTATATCAATATAATTTTACCGTGTTAACATTAGGGCTCTTTTAAAGATTTTGAATTAGAGACCAACAGTATTCCTTCCCGCTTGTAAACAACATAGGATTCTGGGTTGTGACGTTGCACAAAATCCCTAGACAGAGGCGTACATAAGATAAGAACATCGTAATTAGTTTCATTTTTATTGAAGACATACCTTAAAATTTTAGGATCTTTCATGTTATAAAGTGTGCTCTCAGTGGTTGTCATGCTACTGTTTTAAAGCAATTTGCCAAATAGGCTTAAGAATAAATAATCTGTACATCAGACGTTTAAGTTAAACCATTACGCAAACAACGTAAATCAAACATTATCAACAACTTGAGAATTATTTTTAAAAAAGTGATTTTGAAATTCAGTGTTTGGTTTTTGTGTAGAGCACTTGATATTACCTTCACTTTTTAGGTATATTAAAATTTTATCAATTGTTCCTCTGTTTTAATTTGATTTAACCATTTCCCCCAATAGGTATCCAAAAAAATCTGTAACAAAATACTTAAAATGTAGTTAAATCCTTCAGCTCTTTTTGGATGCGTCATGTCGATATGAGGATCATGATGCAGTTTTAGCTCACGAAACAAGGAAACTTTATTTTCTATTGGACTCACAGGAGCGAGAACCAAGAGCCCACAAGAGGTCTAACAAAAGTAGGATGACAAAACATGAACTAATGAAAACTAGAAGTAGAAAGATAGAGGAATTGAGGATAGAAGAAAGATAGAGGAATTGGCTTAAAGATAGACAAACAGCGGAGAGCAATGACCAACAAGTATGTACAGAACGTACACCTACGATGACCGAAAAAGGAAGAGGACAAGAGCTGCCATATATATATATATATATATATATATATATATATATATATATATATACACACACACACACACACACTAATCACGAGGACTAATGAGGTATGGGTGTGGGCTATTAATAACCATGAAGCAATAAGAACACCATCATTATGCGATACGAGGAACATAGGGGTAACAGCAAAATCAAAATTTTAGAAAATGAAGTTATATGATTTGAGTCTTCAAACTTATTTTAAAATTTAGAGAACATTAATCTGCTATAGTAATAATAGCAATAGGTTTAATTTACAGTATATAGCACCTTTCCACAGCTCAAGATCACTTTACAAAAATGTAACAAAACAAACAATGTGAGAACCTCCCATTTGTGTTAATTCTAAATTCTTTTGGGGATTCAATGTAAAAAAAAAAAAATTGGCTGTAAGTTTAAATATTGGGTGCGATTAATTCACATCCTTAATTGATTCACGAAGAAGAAGGAGAAGAATGGAGGTTAAAATGGGGTTGTTTTGTGAAAAATCTAAAAGTCTTATATCCCACTGCATAGTACTTTTTTATTAGTTTTTTCTTATGATGCGGAGGAGGAAGCAATATTTATGAATAAAATCCTGTTGTAATTTGACCAACAGTGCTTACATATGGTGTTTGACATACTATGGGGGTGCAGCACCTCTCACTCTTCTTCAGGCTGACTCACAGATCCAATACAACAGTTGCAGGTAGCCACAGCTTTTGCAGTATTCCAGTAATCTGTTGATATTTGATATGTAAAGACAGGGTGCCATAGTTATTAAAGGAGAGCTGTGGTCTCTTTCACGTGGCAGCATCTGGGCTAAGTGCCATTCAAATGTGATTTTTCAGCTCTCACGTTTTATCGTGCCATGCAACTTAAGATGTTAACAATGACGCAAATGTGATTTCCTCTGCAAGTTGCTAAGCTACTGCGTGATCAAGATGACCTCGTGTTCGATGGTAAACGAGCGCGATGACATGCCTACATATTCCACGGCCACAAATGTAGATGATCAGGATGAGCTGTTTTAAAGTGGACGTACATATGACAGACGAGATGGTATGAGCATGATGTTTCTGGCCCAGAAGAAAAAATGATAACTGATGACACACTGGGGACAGCAGAAGAAGCAAAGGAAGCTATGTCTTTTAATCATGAAGACATGGGTGCAAAGTTGAGTTTAGAGAGTGGCTTTAACAATGGTGTGCTCATCATTTATCATGAAATGACGGCGGTGAGGGAGAGAGAGCATCTATCGTGTGCTGTGACGCACGGCACCCTTCAAAGTAGAAACGCCACGTAGAGACTATCGAAATTGCGTGCACTGTGGAAGTGAGAGCGTAGGGAAAGGGAATTAAAGGGCCTCTGATTTCTCGGCTCAAGTGACAAATTAAATCCAATTAACTAATTACTGCATTATTATCTTCATTTGCTTGTTTATGTTTCATCACTTTCTTTTATCTAAAGTTGTTAGTGGCAGAAAGAAAGTTGCCAGGTACATGTAGAGAACCAGATATGTGTGTGAAGCAAGTCAAGGCTGTACTGGACATTTCTAACAAATATGTAGTTGCATGCTAATGGCATATTATTTAACTAGCCACACAGTTATCTGATATCATCAGTGGATGTGAACATCAGTAAAACTATGTGCCGCTATAAATTTCTAACAAAATAAATTGTATCCTTTGAACCTCAAGGAGTTTCAGCAAAGCTGCGGACAACAAACTCTCCTATTGGCTTTTCCTGGCATCCTATCACAACACAATTATATATGGCCATTGTTCCACAGCTGAAAATTGCCTGGTTATCTGCCTGAAGCAGGCACGGTTTATTCAAATTTAAAACTCTTACATAAGAGTCTCTCTCGCCTCATTTTCATGATTAGAGACTGAATCAGAGTTAGGTTCGAAAGTTTTAAATAACTTTCTTCTGAAAACTTAGCGAAGATGAATGAAGATGTACTGTAGTGTGTTTATCTCTGTATCAGCCACGCAATTAGCATGGAAAATTGATAATTATATACTGCAAAGGCTTTTTTTTATGCATGTGAAAGTGATCCTTTTAGAGTGTTACTTGCCGTTATGCAGTTGCCTGTTTTTCAGCTAACAGGCTACATGGGACATCAGACACTGTTGTTTTGATCATAAACCCAGGTGCATCTTATTGTGGGAAAAGAAATTTTGAGGATCCCATATTAAAGTATGGCTCCTTCAGAGATTTCTGCTATATGTTGTTTTTGTGCAGTTCTGTTTTTCCAAAGTCCTTGTTTATGTTGTTGTAGGTCTTATATTTTCCTGCTGTTCACTAACCAGTTTAATACTGTGGCATTACGTGAATCTGAGCTGAACTGTTGCCCTCTATGTGAGACTTTAAGATTTAATGTCAGCTGTTACTTTGTTTAAAGGTGTCAAGCTGTCAGCTTATAATCGTTGCAGTCCTTGTTATTTTGCTTTGCCTTTCTTCTTTAACTGCTGTCACTCTCCTAGGTGCTTCGAGGTTTAGCAACGTTGATGCCTGTTTATTTCACACTGTTACATATTTGGATTAGCAAAATAATCTGAGAGTGGAAACCAAACTCTGTCAAGAGTACTGGAATACAGTAAGATGACTATAACGTGTACGAATTTAAGTACAATATAAAAGTTTAATTGCCATACAGTCAACTACTAATTTTAGTATAATTTGCTAGTTTAGAAGTATAAATTTACCCAAAAATGACATGTGAAAACACTGTTGAATGTGTAAGGGAGACTCCTATGGGATAGTTCTGCATCTCCACGGGCTTCCATGTCTATGTCACCTGTTCCCTTGAATTTAATGGTTTTCAAGCACTAACATTTTGCTAAAAACAATTATGCACCCAGCCAGTATTTGTTCAAAACTTTGGGGAAATTCTACCTTAAAACTATCTTTAGATCACTTACATATGTTATGCAGAAAGATTCATCAGCAAATGCAGGGCTTGCTGAGCCAAAATCTCAGCCTCCTTTATTCCCATCTGCTCACACGATGTGCGGCCTGGCAGAGCCTGTTTCCACATCTGTACACGAACACTTAAGGGAGTTACACAGGGGAGCAGATCCCGAGCTGCTAGAATGACATTAAAAAGCCTCCGTGTGGTTGGAAATGCTGCTTCACATGCATCTTCGGTGCTATGAAAAGATCCGAAGTGCTTCAGATGATGCAAAAAACGGTCACAGGAAATGGGTGGGTGTGATCGGCTCGACAGGAAGCAAACTAGACTAAGAATAATTTTATTACTTATAAAAATTTAAATAAGTTTTATTTGATGTACAATTGCAGCACTGTGTATCATGAAGTCCCTGGGCATCGGAGCCATATTTTAGACTCATTATCAGGCTCCACAGACCCACCCACCTTCACGCTAACTTTAATCAAACCTACCACTGCTTGTGTCTATTTGCAGTTACTATTGTTAATTATTACCAGTGAACTAAAATTCCAGTGCTATGGTTAGTTTGTTGGCATTTGGCAAGAATCAGCACTGGAAATATGAGCTGTACACAGCAAGAGGAGGTGAATTTTAACTCTCAGTGGGGCATCTGTGAGTACAGACAGTCAGTCAACAGCTATCGTGGAAAACGGAAACGTCTAACGCGAACTCCGTCGCCCCTGAGACAGATTAACACCTACTCTATCGGTGTAACTACTTTCATTACTGGCATCTGGAAAGTGAGAAGGAATCACTCTTTTAAAAAAAAAAAACTCAAAACAAATGAAAAAGATGAGTCACACGGATGCTCGGGGATAGCTCTTCTGAGAAATATTGTTGTGATTATCATTGTATTGCATCGGAAGCACTTTTCATTTTGAAACCGTCAAAGGATTAGGCAGAATGCAAGAGCATTTGTCTGAATGAAAGATTAACCTGTGTGGTTACAGTAAGCCCCGCAAATCCCAATAATCAATGATAAATGTGCATGAACTTCCTGGTTTTGCACAGAACACTACTGCTTAGAATAGGGTCATAGGTATTACAGATAGAAGCAGAATGGCCTATTTTTCTGCTTGTTAATGCTCAAATCAGAGTTCTATGTAAATTGGTAAAAAAAAATCTCACAATTAAACAAAAGAATGAACTAAAAAATATCTTTAAATATGACTTTATTTTATACTTTTTTTTGCAACCAAATTTAGTGTCTTTTTATTTGCGTACAAACCTTCATAGGTCTTCACGGGTTTGTTAGCATTTATTTAGCCCTTGCTTTTATCCAATGCAATGCGAGGTTGGGGTCATTGAGCAGCACAGCCACAACCCGACACCGCTTGAACAGTGGGGATTAACATTTAGTCATACTTAGCTGTATTTTTCTTAATTTGAGGGCATTAAGAACATTTTAGAAGGAGCCAAGCAGCTTTAAGATTTGATGTATTCACGTTCTTCAGCTTTGGTTAGAAGAGCGTTTCCCAATCTGGTCCTTGGGGACTCGCAGATAGTCCACAGTTTTGCTCCCTGCCAGACTGTCCACATTTTTGGGAGGGAGCACAAACGTGGACTGTCTGGGGGTCCCTGAGGAGCGGGATGGGAAAACTGAGTTAAAACATGCAAAGTGATTCAATATGTTTTAAGAGTTATGCCATTGCATGTATGTCATCTTAAAGCTTACCTCTGGCTTGATGAAACGTAAAGAAAGGGTACTTCTTATTGCCCCTCTTCAGAAGGCAGCCATAACTCCTCACACAGCCTCCAAAGCTAGCAGCAGGCGAGCTGACCGATGACCCTGTATGGCACAAGTCGAAAGAGGCCTTGCTCCTACAATGGCCATAACTTCCACAGCAATGTACTGTAGTAATGGTTATCTAGTTGAATTTAAATATAGTAGCGGACAAGCAATTTGCTCAAAATCACAACACTCACCAACTGTTTGTATCCTAGGAAGCCTCACAATGTGGATACTATTAGCTCAATAGAAAATTATTACTCCCCTCCCACTGTATTCAGTATATACGGCATATATCTTGGGACTATGCGTGGCTCTCTGCTTGTGATCAGTAGATTGTTGGATCAAATCCCAGGGCTGGCACATTGATGTCACCTTTTGGCTCTTGACTAATGCCCTTAACCCCAATAGGTCAATTGACACCGGCTGATCCTGCTCTCTGAGCCTCACTTACATATATCTGTATTATCATCTACTAAAGACTTCCCCATACCAAACTAGGAATTCAGTTATATTTATTATTGATTGTGCATAGAATTGTGCAAGACCTAGATTGGAAGTTGTCCCTGTTTAAAAGGTAGGCATATAACTGATTTTTACTGAAGGAAAAGTTCAGAACTCTATCACCAGTTACACAGAAGTGAAACATAACTGTGATAATTGCGTCAGGCACGGGGATGCAAGTCAGCTTGAACATCTCAGCTGGAGACACTCATCCTCCTCCTGTAGGTTTGTGGGAGTGGGGTGGGGGCCACCAAGACATATGCTGCTCAGACCGTCAGAGTTAGCTGCACTGTGTCGTAGCCCAAGTCCTGTGTTATTGTAACCTATAACTCTATCATCCTGGCAGGGAAGACAAAACTAAACGAAAGTCCTGACTTTGATGCATCCTGCCATGCAGAGAGCTGCCACCGACAGCAGAGTCCAACACAGGACAGACAACTACACTGTAGCCAGAGTTACGAAACAGTCTCATTTACACACAAAAAAACATTCTCAGCCTCCGTGTAGCAGAGCTGAGAGGAGCAAGTGGGTTAATATTTAAATTTCTAAATTTGAAGGCTCAGATTTACAGATAGAAGTTGCTGTTGAATGTCTATGAAATGTAACTACTTTTTAATTATAACAGCCAATATCAGGCTTAATAAATGGGTATACACTTTTAAGATATAAGCTTTATAGATCACTATTGGTAGAGCCTGCAAAGAACATAAATTAAAAGCATGAATATATGTAAACAATAAAAAAAAATGTTGCAAAGTATCAATTTATCTCATCTGATCTAAAAATATGTTGGTTTAATATGAATGATGGCTGTAATCCATCAGAAGCATCCGATCTACACGCATGAATATTAGCAAATCATAAACATTGCTAAAGTAATGATCTGTAATAAATCCTCACAACGCAGTGTGTCATATGAATGCATTAGCTCACTAGGAAATGTTTTGAGGTAACTTTTAACTGATAGGATGACCTAGCAATGCCATGCGCTGAACATTTTGGCTCTGACAGCTTAGAGAAGTATGTACCATAAAAGGTTGAAGAGAAAACATCCAGTTGTATGAGTCATTTTCATTGATAGAAAGTGTATTAGCAGTGAAATACAGTTACTGCAATAGCCCTCGTTCTCGCTGAGTATATAATGTGTGAGGTGTGAGTGACTGAAGTTCGAATGACACACAAGCCCAGCTTCAGGGAAGCGGAATCCATTCTGTGAAATCCGCTCCATGAAAACTCAGGTGGAGCAGGAGCAAGATGGCAACTTGCTGTTTAATGGGACTTGGATTGGAAAGGTGTCTAGTTATGAAATTATTATTTGTTTGCAGTGATTAGAATGAAAAAATGGACATTTTCTTGCTAATAAAGGTACTAAGATGGTGAACATACTGTAAATTTATTTGTTAGCAAAGAATATTGAGTGTAGAGTTTAGTAAATGTTAAGTGAATGACATGCAAATGTAGAAAATCTCAGTGTATGCAAAAACCTTTGACTGGAAATGTACATGTATATGTGTATACATACATGCATACATTCAGGACCAGTCAAAAGTCAAATATTGCGATGTCCAAGAGAAGACTTCAGCATCTTAACATTTTCTCATATTTTACACTCTTACAAATAGTTCCCTTTTGCTTCGATGGCAGCATTGCAGACCCTTGGCGTTCTTTCATCCAGCTTCCAGATGTAGCCACCTGGAATGCTTCTCCAACAGTCCTGAAACTGATCCCAGACCAGCTCTACAGGGTTTAGGTCGGGGGATTGTGGGAGCCAGGTCATCTGTCATAGCATCTTTGTTTTTGTTCACAAGATAGTACCTAACCTTGAGGCATGCTTGGGGTCACTACCTCATTGAAAAACAATTGATTTTCAGTAGGTGTATCCCGACTTTTGACTGATACTGTACAGTACATACTTACATGCATACATTCTTTATTTATCCCCATGGAGAGATTGATTTGTAGCATAATCATAAGACATTTCATTATAGCATCACAGGTTCACCAATAAAACGTACAAAATACAAACATCTTACTCATACACATACCTACAGTATACAAATCACCTTACTCATATACATACCCATACACATCACAACATCTTACTCATACACATACCCATACTCATCTCGATATCTTGACCAGCTGGACATCCTGTTTTTGATTTGCATTACCGGTTAAAAAAATCAATGGCTTTTTTATTTTGTCAGTTATACACATATGCTATAGTGGATAAGATTGGAGATTAACCTGAAGTTTGTTAGGTCAAGTTCACAGAGGATCAACGCTGTTGTAAGCTTGAGGAAGGTTTCCAGTGTCCGTATCACGTACCCAACACAGGATTGATATAAGACTTTGGTCTATCTCAGGATACCCAGGGACAGGTTGCATGGAATGTCAGTCCAATGCAGAGCCACACTATGGGCAATTTATAGTCCCCAAATTGCCTGCATGATCTTAGAGTGCAGGTGGAAACCAGAGTTTCCAGAGGAGAGCCTCACAAATTGAAGAAGAACATGTAAACTGCACACATACACAGCCAGAGTGTGAATGCCCGACCGTGAAGGTGTGAGGCAGGAGTGTTACCCACTGGGCCACAGTGCGGGTAAAGGTATGAAAAGTGAGTCAGGCTACTGTCTCACCCAGATGTGTAAATGGGTAAAATGGAGGTCTGTATAAAATTCTGCGGGATAAAATTATTGGCTAAGAAAACAAAGAAAAAGTTATATTGCTGAAATTACAGAAAAAGAATAAAAGTGAATGTTCTTTAAGGGTTTTTTCAATCGAACAAAGAGCCCAGTGAAGTGACAAGAGCAGGGCAGGGATGGCTGGGTAATCATTCTGCTGGGCCCTAGGTAGGGCCTTAGGGCACACACTGTGAAATTGCTAAGTATCATTGGAGAGGCAAACGTGAGGGAAAAGGGGTTTGCTGGCTTTGGACTTCACAGGGAAATTAAATTCATGGACTTCTGAAGCTCTGGGGTGGAGGGGGGGGGGGAGGCCAGACAATTCAAAAAAACACAAATGAGAAGCTTGGTACCAGGACTTAAGGTTAGGAGACCATCTATTGTAGCACCTAAGCTCTGGCATCACTGAATTTATTTAGTGAATAATTGAAATGGGCACATGGGGCAACAGTAAAACCACACATGCATTAAATAGGGGTTTTGCTGTCAAGGGTAGCCCTGTGCATTTTATCAGGAGCTTTGACTACAGTAACTTCCATGGCAAAGTGACTTCCTTCTCTACATTTCAGGACACTTCACAGGGACCGAAATAGTGCATTTTTACAAGTTATGCTCCAATTGGAGCACATTGAATCACTGTGTGGCACATAAACGTAATCAAGCACTTTTCACTGGGTATTCACTGGAAGCTCGCCTTGGCTGCATTTTTGCCCAGTTGGCTCCTTGACAGCTGTATGTTTGCAGTGTGCTATTTGCCTCACTCATACATTGCTTTGGACAAAAGCGTTTGCTAAATAAATGGATGCAAATGTACAGTAAGTGTTATAGCAATAAATGTGCTATAGACTTAGGTGGTCTGAAGACCTGAAGGAGGTCTTATTCTGCTGTTAACTGGCATGGGGTTGGCCCAGGGCACTCAGCTTCACAGTACATGATCTGTGGCAAGATATGCTGGTGTTTATGCTGCCAGTCTTTGGTATCAAGAATAAATCAGGCTCATGAACCATTTGACCATTGAGGGTGACGTATGTTGCAGTGCCCCCGTGGATCAGTTGACTGTATTTAATCATGATTGCAAGCAGTTATGCTTTGTTTGCAGAAAATCTTCTTTGAAATGCTTATTTCTGTCAGCTATATTACCAAAAAAATGGCTGAAGTCTATATTGGAATAGAATAGAACAGAACATGTCAACTCTTTTTTTCTCCCTGTTTGCTTCGCTTTTTCCATTTCTGACTGCTTGGTGACATACATATATTAGGTTTCATAACACCGCTTCCCGCAAACAAATCCATGCATCTATAACAATCGAAACAAAAAAGGGTCAGACCGCTAAGCCGCTTACTTGTCCATCCGACAGGACTGAAGCTTGATGGTTATGCAGCCACGTGGGATGACAGGTCACCTGGTAGGCTTCAAAGACGTTCGGTAAAACGGCAACATAACTGTCAACACCCACCCCTCCCATGCTTAGCAAGTCAAAGGGGCCACTGCATCGGCAAAGGTTTGCCGTCCCAAACAAATAAATAATAAAAAACCGCCAGCACTTGGAGATTTGCTAATAAGTAGGACCTGATTCTGTACAACAAGCTAAGGTGCCATTTCACTTTTCCAACTGCCCAGGGCTTCATATGACCACTGCTTTTTATAAATATTTATAGTCCACAGCCCTGACTTACAAACTTTGTCCTTCACTGACTCTCTTAAAGAGACTTTTGGAGGCAGTCAAGCTGGTGTGTTCTAGGTTATTTATACTTTTTTAAAAATAAGAAGCCTTCACTGTGCCCATCATTGCTAACAAATAAACCTAACACACTTGCCTGCCATTCCCCTCGTTTTTTTATTCTTGGAATCAATTATGAACATGATAACAAACACAGTACAGTGCGTCTCTGACAGAAAGAGAGGAAGAAAGAAAGAGGTCTCACAGAGATGCTGGAGAAGCCACTTAGAGGAAAATCAGGGAGGATGATTAAAACATCCAAAAGTGAAAAAAAGACAGAGAAGAGACAAGCGATTACTACATACTGTGGCAGCAGCGGGGGTTACGTGTGGGCAGAAAGACCAAGGGGAAAGATGCAGGAGCAGATGTAATGCACAGCTCACCAAGATTCAATACACGCCAAGAAGAAATGATGAAAATCACTGGCATCCATGGAAAGAGTTTCACCTGATCGAGACCCTAGACAACCATGAGTGACCATGGCCCTCTGGGGCGCTGTAAGGCGGGGGAAAGTTAGGACTATTCCAAGAGCCTCTGGGTAACAGGGGGCCTATAAAATTTGGAAAATAACTGGATTGGTCTGGACTGGGGGGCCCAATATGGTATTTATTCATGGGGCCCAAAATCTCTACCATGACTATAATATTGTAATGTCACTGACATAAATGTTTTCACGTTAATACTGTATAGAAGAGTACATTTATTATTATTATTATTATTATTATTATTATTATCCATCCATCCATCCAAACCGCTTATCCTACTGGGTCGCGGGGGGTCCGGAGCCTATCCCAGAAGCAATGGGCATGAGGCAGGGAACAACCCAGGATGGGGGGCCAGCCCATCGCAGGGCACACTCACACACCATTCACTCTCACATGCACTCCTATGGGCAATTTAGCAACTCCAATTAGCCTCAGCATGTCTTTGGACTGTGGGGGGGAAACCGGAGTACCCGGAGGAAACCCCACGACGACATGGGGAGAACATGCAAACTCCACACACATGTGACTCAGGCGGAGATTCGAACCCGGGTCCCAGAGGTGTGAGGCGACAGTGCTAACCACTGCAATACTATTATTATTATTATTATTATTAATTTTAATTATTAATTAAGTAATTTGCGTAACCCAAGAAAAACAACTTTCTTTTTCTTACGGAAAGAAAAACCTAAAGGGATTTCACTCTAAAAGCTTTAAATATGAAGAAAGCATATTAAGTTGATGCTTCATCCTTCCATCTATTTCACGGAGATTATGTTGAGTGTTAAGTGTTTAAACAAGGCAGTTGTGTCTTTGTATCACACTGCTTATTCACCCCAGTTTGCGATAAACAAACCCAGTGGGAGGTCGGCCTGTTTAACGTATCTGTGTTGGGCCCCCGTCATTTATCAACACCTATTTAACTGCCAACTGCAAGGGGGTCCGGTTCCCAACCACTGTAATGCAGGAAAGAGAATCTCTCGGCAAATAGCGAATCCATGCACAAGCCCCGAAGCGATTAGATAGAGCCTCTCACATCAATAAAAAACATTTGTATCTATCGATTTATATTTGCTATCGTGTCCTCCGCTGTAGGTTTGGAAATACTTACTTGAAGTGAATAAGTGCTAGTTTGAAGCCGCATGAAACAATACGTCACATAGCAGGTTTCTGTAGAATTTCTGACATATTTTGTTTTCTACTTAAGGACCTGTAGCTGGATTTCCTGGCCTGTGAATTAGAAAACTTTCCAAAATAAAACTAATTTTGCATACAGTGCAGCAGCTCTGACTAAGCATAACTAAGCATTGAATGCTTTAAAATTAAGATTAATTCTCATTTTCTCTTGCTCCATTGCTCCAATTCTTGATTATGACATCCATACATTAAGCCATCCGTCTACCAGAGCACTTATTCAGTACAGGCCTGTGGCGTAACATGGGCCTAGAAGCACGTGGCACGAGGCAGGAGACACTCTGGGTGGCATGACAGGCAAACACAACATGCACACGCTCTCACACTATGGGCAATTTATAGACACCCATAGTGTGCTAATAGCAAAGTGGATGATTTATGGCATTGTGCTTTGCATAATAGGGCCCAGAACTAAATACACACCCATCCTTCTAAGATGCCAGCAGGTCTTCGCCTTTATTCACCGCCGAGATCTGTACCAAAGCTATTTACCACATGCCACACCAAGACCAGTTAGTGTAGCAGTTACAGAAAAAACATCTACGCCAAGGGGACTAAGAAACCAAGCAACCATTAGCTTACATGCCTATTTCACCACCTGCCTCCTGCCTTTAAATTACTTTTGTGTAGAATCTGAAATAAATTTGGGGAAAACGTCACAGCGACTGCTACTGCATCCCTGGGTATTTCCTGTTATGCTTATCGGTCTGCGGGGTGAAATAAAGCTATTTTGCAGAAAAAGGTTTAAATTCAGTTCCCTGTAGGGATATCGCAGCTCTTCTGTGACGACGCTGTGATAATACCTTTTTTTCTTGCTTTGGGAGTCTTTTGATTTCTCCTTATGACAGAGAAAGTAGCCAAAAATTCATTATTAACAGGACATTTGTAGAGTTGTCAGAAGTAAGGAACATCGTTACTGCATTGATATCCCAAGTGAGCTTCCTGAAGCCTTTTAATCATCAGTGGTAACAAAGGATGCCCCCCTTACCCTTCTTTCCAAACAATGAAAGAATGATCATTAAAATATTTAATACTCATTGTGAGTCTGATGCTCTCAGGTGACACTCAGATCGGCAACGTTGTGCAGATGTTTGACATAGAAAATTATACTCTTTCCATTTATAAACATACATCTAGGTTGACAAAGAGCTTCACTTTGGTAAAGAAGACATACTGTACGATGAGTAGATGCAGTTGACATTTTTTATACTGAATAAAATTGAAAGCCACTTCAGTCATGTGTCACTTAACGACGAGGATGCATTGTGATAAATGTGTCGTTAGGCGATTTTGCCATTGTGAAAACATCATAGATTGTAGTTACACAAACCTAGATGGTACAGCCTACTGCACACCTAGGGTATAAGGTATCGCCCGCATAGCGATAAAAAGCACAGTATCAGTAACGTAGTTTAGTTATCATCATCAAGTAGTATGTACTGTACATAATTGTATGTGCTATACTTTTATGCAACTGGCAGTACAGTAAGTTTGTTCACACCATCACCATAAACACATGAGTAATTGAGCTACGATGTTACTACGGCCACGACAGCTAGGCGATAGTAATTTTTCAGCTCCATTATAATCCTATGGGACGACCATCATATATGCCGTCCATCGTTAACCAAAACCTCGTTATGTGCCGCATGTCTGCATTTTAAACCTTACGTACTTAAGCACCCTAGGCGTATATCTTATTTATGTATTAATACATATAATTGTGTTTCTGCATTTTATATGATTAGCTTTTCCGCAGGGAGGGCTGTGAATGGCATCATATTAATTTTGAGAATGCTCTGCATCGTCTAGGTCACACATTTCAAGATGGTTTTTAGGGGGTGTCAGATAAAAATGACCCCCCTCAGAGCCTGATTTTACAGGCGACCCATTGCGCATGATCCTAATCAATAAATGAGGTTTAGTGTCTGGCAAACAGCACAGCAGCAGATTAAGGTCTGACCCCCTGACCTGGGCTTTTCAGGGTATAACATGGAGATTACCTTAAATATACAGTGTGTAGGGAGGCACGGGGCGTTAATTGTGGCGATTTGTCTCGAGTGAGTGAGGGCACCTGCTGTCATCATCTCCAAGGTTCAAAATGCAAAAAGAAAAGAATAAATCAGCTGCAAATTTTGGGCTTCATTGCATCACGCTGAAGGAAGGCAAACGATCCCTGGCAGGGTGATGACTCTGCCACTTTCCTCTGCAGCTTCCCGAAAGAGAAAAACAAAAGCGTTTCACCCGTGCGATTTGCAGAGCGTGCTGATAGAATCAGCAAGTGAGAATTTAAAATCCCCGAAACCGGCTCCTTCACATATGTGCTGGAAGTTCACTCACAAGCAAGGAATGTCCCTGTGGATAACACTGCATAATACAATTCACAGCAAATACACAAATAAATAAGCACAAATGGCAATTATTTGCATGAATAAAGATGTCTCAAAGAAATAGATACATTTAGTTGAATGTACAGTAGCAGCTAAATTACTGTTATCTGGACATGGACTTGCTTTAATTAATGTGATAAAGGTGCATCCTCTGTACAGATTGCAGTCTATAAAATTAGCTTGCAAGCACAATAGTGTAATAAAATATAAATTTTTCACACTATCGTGGAATTTGAGTTCATTTTGTCCCCCATCATAAGGTTGCTTAATTTTCTAATTTGTAGTATATGTGTCAGGCAAAATTAATGAATGCCAAGTTACAGATTACACCTCTAGTGAGATTTCAATTTACCTGAACAGCTTACCAGTGAATCCTGCATGAATCATAAGATTCCCTGCGTGTCACTCACTACTGCGAACATGGCGTTCAGGGAGATCCTTAATAACTCTTCATTAACCATAGATTTAAATAATTATGTGCAACAGGGCGCGAGCATAGCAAATGTTCTTACAGTTTAATCCATCCAAAAGTTTCTGAATTACTGTATGTAATATGCAAGACAGAGCAGTTGGGATTCATCAATGTATCACAATAAATGCTTCTACAAATAAGTCAACAAACCATGAAAACGTAAAAATCAAAGAAAAACAATATCGGATGCAAATATTATTTATACAAAGCTTCAGTGACCATCTCGGAAAACATTCAATTAAGAAAAGCTGAAGGCCATGCGCCGTAATGGAGCTATTTACAGATCAAGCTTTACAGTCGTAAAATGAAAATGGAAAAATAGGCTGAGAGGAGAGACCGGAGGCAAAAAGATAAGAGAGACAAAGGGCGACAGAATGCCCAAGAAAGCGGAAGAAAGAGACTAACCAAAATGGGAAGAAGCCAAGAGTCAGTCAAAGAAAAGATAGGTGAGTGAGCAAACAGAGGAACTGGGGAGAGCTGAAGAGATGATGATCAAAAAGTAAGAGGTTCAAGAGACTGAAAGGCTGTCTTAGAAGCTGCACTAGGCCGACAGGACATTGTGTCTGGGCATCCTCACCTTTAAGAAAGAGAGCCCTTGAGTCAGAGAGCTCAGAAGAACCAAAGAGATGATGATGATCAAAATTCAAAGAGGTCAACTGATTGAAAGGCTTTCTGAGAAGGAGAAGCCGCAGTAGGCCAACAGGACATTATGCTCGGCCATTGTCACCTTCACGAAAGAGACCCCTTCTGACAGAGAGCTTGGGAGAACTGCAAAGATGAACAAAACAGAAGGACGTAACTTGATTGAAAGGTTATCTGAAAAAGAGAAGCTGTGGAATGCCTACAGGATATCAGTCCTGACCATCCTCACCTTTAAGACATACCAGGGAAGGACTTTGAACTGGTGATGTAAGTAAACCAGTACATTCCGGTTTATTAATTATTGACTGGTGATGTCTTTTACCTCTGACTTTCCAAACATGCCAAATAACGATACCACAACGATGACAAACTTTTTCTCACGTAATGAGCCTTGCAACCACACTGAAAAAGAATGTGTTCAAGGTATTACACAGGCAATGACAATATATTAATGCTTTCTGTTTCTGAGATATCAGCACCCCAATTCATAATGTGATATACTTTAACCTGTAATTTGTGACAATCTGTAGACTTTCACGCACTATTAATTAATTATACTCGCATTCCTTGAATGCAATGGCAGAAAAAAATAATTCAGGTGATAATCTGACTGTTTTCTATAAATAATCAAATAACCTGTGTATGACAGCACACACAAATGATCTGTTTATATTTAAGTTTAAATCTCGCTTCTAATTTCCCAAGCACAGAGTGCTGTCAAGTCCTTGCCTCTGGGTGACATGGATATTTTTGTTACATGCAAGTTTTTAAAATTGCTAGTTTAGATTTAAGATGTGACAGATCCTATACGAACTGCTTTAAAAAAATATAACGCAATGACACTTATAAAATCTACAGCAGATATACTATTGAGAAATGGTAGAGATTGAGGTATCATCTATCTACCTGTTAACAGACACATGTGTCATATTCTGCTAAAAGGCTGACATATTTTTGTGACTCGAAATATATCGCACATGTTTTGGAGAATGAGTATCTTAGTGCTCTTAAGGTTTATGTCTCCAAGTTTAGGACCACTGATGAAATGCATGGCAAAAATAAAACGTCACAGTTTTGAGGCAGCCCTATCAACGACCACCGTAGCGAAGTGTACACCGTAGCATAGTAATGTAGAGGAGTGCATGACATCATGCAGTAATGTAGAGAAGCTTACAATGTAACAAAGTAATGCAGGCATAGAAACGTATGGAAGTGCATAACATAGCGTGGTAATATAGAGAAGCCTATGAAGCAATGAAGTAACATATAGAAGCACATGATGTAATGAATTAATGGAGAGAAGCATACAATGCAGCATAGTAATGTAGAAAAGCATATGATATAGCATGGGAAGGCAGAGACGCTTACCAAGTAGCTTAGTAACTTAAAGAAATGCACGCCATAACATAACAATGTATGGAAATGCATGATGTAGGCAGAGAAGCACATGATGTGATGCATTATTGTACAGGAGTGAAGACGTGGTGTAGTAACGCAGAAAAGCATCTGACGTAATGTTCTAACAGTGAAGCATACAACGCAGCATAGTAACGCAGAGAAATGTGCGATATACCATAGTTACACAGAAGCATATGATGTACAGTAGCATAGTAACAGAAAAACATACCATGTAGTGCAGAGATGTAGAGTAGCATATGATGCAATGTGGTAATGTAGAGTAGCGTATGATGTAGTGCCGTAATGTAAAGAGGCGTATGATGTGGTATGGTAACCTCAGGGTTGCCATCTCTCATGCATCTGGTGTGAAACCCATGCTTTCAAGTTCTCAGGCTCACACAAAAAATCTATATTTTAATATATACCTATATTATTCTATTATAAATCTAAAATTAGTTACATCAAAAGCATAAGGGTAGTTTGCAAACCCTACAGACTATGTACCAGGGATGCGAACAAGTCATTCCTGGGTCTGGGTCAATTCTCAAGTTAAAACATTGCAGACTGAGTCAAGTCTCAAGTCATTTGCCCTCAAGTCCAAGTCAAGTCCATGTCTGTCCATCATTTTTGCCTTTAATGATTAAAACTTACTGCAGTAAACACCAGCCACAGTAGGTCATAGGATATGTTCTTTACAGGCAGAGAAAATAAAGTGCATACACACAGTTTTTAACCTACAGCTCGTACAGCTAACCACTCCGCCACTGTGCTAACCCAGACTTGTCTCCAATTGAAAATTTTCACTCCAGCCAGCTGCCCAAAGTTGGCAACTATTTAACCTAGAGAAGTTTACACCATGGTGTAATAACATTGAGTAGCGTATGATGTAGCATAGTAACAAAGTGTAGTGTTTGTAGTAAGGTAGGGAAGCATATGTAATACAGTAATGTACAAAACATTTTGCCAAGGATCAAAATGTGCATTTCTACATTTGTTAGATGCTTATGAGGAAAATTTCCATCTGACTTCTGTGACTTATAAAGAAAAGGGGTACAGTGGGCTTGGAGCCTATTGTAGTACACACAGAACACACTGGGCACACGGGACACACTGGGCACACGGGACACACTGGGCACACAGGACACACTGGGCACACGGGATACACTGGGCACACAGGACACACTGGGCACACAGGGCACACAAGACACACTGGGCACACGGGACACACTGGGCACATAGGACACACAGGACACACTGGGCACATAGGACACACAGAACACACTGGGCACACAGGACACACTGGGCACACAGGACACACAGGACACACTGGGCACACAGGACACACTGGGCACACAGGGCACACAGGACACACTGGGCACACTGGGCACACAGGACACACAGGACACACTGGGCACACAGGACACACAGGACACACGGGACACACTGGGCACACAGGACACACAGGACACACGGGACACACTGGGCACACAGGACACACTGGGCATACAGGAGACACTGGGCACACAGGGCACACAGGACACACTGGGCACACGGGACACACTGGGCACACGGGACACACTGGGCACACAGGACACACTGGGCATATGGGATACACTGGGCACACTGGACACACTGGGCACACGGGACACACTGGGCACACAGGAGACACTGGGCACACAGGACACACTGGACATAGAAGGCACACAGGACACACTGGGCACGCAGGACACACTGGATACACTGGACAGCATGCCTGTCGATCATGAGACACCAGTTTGCCTGCATGACTACAGATGGAAACCAGAGTATATATAGTTATTTCTGATGTATATTTTCAAAAGTAGGAATGAAGTACTGTCACTGCAATACTGCATATGCACCTTTCAAAGTGAATCCTGAGCTGAAATGTTGGCATGTGTTTCATGTGCTTATGTGTCTCTGTTGCTTGTTTGTCTGTCTGAGCACATGTGTCAGTGCTGCTTGCCCCCCCCCTCCATCCTGCATTGTAGAGTTCTTATGCCCCTCCCCTGGCTGTGTGTGTGTGTGTGTGTGTTTGTGTGTGGGGGGGGGGGGGGGGAGGGAGGTCAGAGCTGTGGGTCTCGTGAAACTGTACTGCGTACTGCAGTCTTGTTCTGATCTTGAGCAGCTCTTCTCTCGGGACCTTGCTGTCCGACACTCCTGGCATCAGAGCCCAGTCGCCAATCAGAAAGCAGACCTTATTCCAGGCATCAGAACCCAGCTGCCAATGAGAGAGCAGACCTTATTCCAGGCATCAGAACCCAGCTGCCAATCAGAGAGCAGACCTTATTCCAGGCATCAGAACCCAGCTGCCAATCAGAGAGCAGACATTATTCCAGGCATCAGAACCCAGCTGCCAATGAGAGAGCAGACCTTATTCCAGGCATCAGAACCCAGCTGCCAATCAGAGAGCAGACCTTATTCCAGGCATCAGAACCCAGCTGCCAATCAGAGAGCAGACATTATTCCAGGCATCAGAACCCAGCTGCCAATCAGAGAGCAGACCTTATTCCAGGCATCAGAACCCAGCTGCCAATCAGAGAGCAGACCTTATTCCAGGCATCAGAACCCAGCTGCCAATCAGAGAGCAGACCTTATTCCAGGCATCAGAACCCAGCTGCCAATCAGAGAGCAGACCTTATTCCTCACCCGCTTCACCCCTTAACTACTGCATGACATCTTTATCTAGCAGCTTGTTCTGCTGGAACTCATGATTTTCTATTTATATTTCCATCTCAGGAAAATGAGAGGCAGGCCTGCTGCTTGCTGTACTATGCTGGACGTGAGGTGAATGCACAGGCTGTGACACTCTCAGGTCAGACTGGCAGCTGGCTGCGTTCTCCTCCCAGCTCAGTCGTTTTGAAGCCTGAGAACTTCCGTTTCTTTAACAGATCGCAGTTACCGACTTTCCCGCTTTAAATCATGTCAGTGATAATGTAAAAGTGTGAGTGTGCCACTGCTTGTCTACTGCTGCATCTTTCTGAAGAATCTGCTGTCTCGCTGCTCTGTGCGTGACACTGAGGCGATCTCTGCAGGCTCACCTGAGGATAACCTGTCAGCAGTTTGTCTTGCGGTTCCTCCCTTGCCCTGCTGCTGCACGCATCTGGGGATCTCGGTACCGGCTTTTTCAGGCTCCTCGGGTCACCCCCCCCAACAAGCTCTGATGAATTGAGAGCTATTCCCATCCCTTTTCCCTGCTTACACTCCATTCGGCCTCACAGACTTTGCACCTTCCCCTTTTTCTCAGGGAAGCACCACAGATTAAGTTCTCCAGCAAATCTCAAAGACAAACTCCTGTTATAACATCTTCACTCACATTATACGTGCTTTCATTAGGCAGCAACTTACACACAACTCTGTCAAAATGGTTCAAAAAACTCAATTTTCAAAAATCTCCCTCTAGTATTTTACTGAAATTTTCTGCAAGCATTTTACTTACATGACACCTAAAGATTTAATGGAAAAGTCCCGATACATGTAACAGATACCTTGAATCAACCAAGTAACCCATGGAATCACCCCCTGTTGCTATGATACCATTACTATAAAGCAATATTGATTGGAACATTTGTACAAGCAAGCTCACTAAAACCCACTAGCCACTGTGGACAATTTCGTGGATTGTTTGTGGATTGGGGTGGGTTGCTTTAGTGAATACAGCGGCTGATTCAGCCCTCCGAGGTTGCAGGTTCAGATCAGGCCTCCAGGTTTCCTCCAGGCTTCTTGCATGAAAAGGCTTCTCAGCCAAACTGATGTGTTTATATTGCTGTGTGTACAGTATGTGTCCTGTGACCGCTGCCCTGCCCAGAGTCCCAGTCCGACTGGGATTAGCTCTCCGTGACAGTGACTGGGCAGTGGCTATTGAAAACAGATGAAAGGTTATGGGAATGACAGTCACTGCATTCAGCTAAATTCTATGTAAAGCGTCCATTCTTCATGCACTTCATATCTACAATTTGAAGAAAATGAAAGCTTTGGAGACGGGAAGCTGGAAACGAGGCCTCTATCACTCCTTTATTCTGCCCGCCTGGAACCGCTTCTGACGCAAGTGTGAATCTTAATATTTCCTCAAACGCTTTTGTTTCACATAGTTGCCTTTCCTCGTTTATATCACATCATCTTCGAAGAGGTTGCCGCCATAAACCTTTAATTTAAGCATATCCGACAGAACTTAAAGAAAATTACATGTCTGTAGCAAAGTACATTTCTAGCTACAGTGATTATCCCGGAACTCCATTGAAAGTTTACTTTGCTGCCTGTGCGCTGCTTCGGAAGGCTGACAAAGTTCTCTTATCTCTATTCGTTTTTTAAAATAATTTTTGCCTTATCTTTTACTGTTCCATTATTGTTATTATATTACAATAATGAGTGTAACATTTAGGATATTAATATGAATATACCATTAAAACAGATTACATTCTACAAGACTAATGATTGATTAGTCAAAAAAAAAGATCCCCAAAAAAGAAGGTGTACATACCAACTGGATGAAGGCACCTTTTTGGCACCCAGGGGCCTCTGGTTTTGTGTGTCGTCCATCAGTCATCTCGAACCCTGGTACTGAAACGCATGAAATATATGGATGATCAGTACCAAGTAGATTGGGGTCATTGGGACCCCTTTTGTCAACGTAACTACATAAATCACCTGGACTTACTTTGCCCTGAGATGTTGACTCACAATGATGCAGTAGGGGCATGTGTTAGTCCAGATGGACGGTAGGACTTTAGTGTCATGCTACCAGCCAGGTCGTACATCAAGTCTGCTTGGGGTTGGAGTCTTTCCACCCAGAGGCGAAGAAGGCCATCTGCAGATGCTGCTCTGTGGCAGATATTACCCTCCTTTTACGTCCCATAAGACCATTTGTTAGCCCCTGTGGATATCAGCTCAGGAATCTGGGAGTAAATGGTTTTGGGAATCCATGTCTCTGCTGGAATACAGCATCACTCTGCTGTGCTCCCGTGGTTTGTAATGAGAGAACACAGTGTCTTTTCAAACCCAGAAATCTTTCTCCATTAACACACAAAAGGCACTATTTGCAAGGCAGACTAGGAGACTCAAATAAACAGATCAATCTGTAACCCGCAACTTGAGACTGAAGAACTATGTGGCCCCATGTACAAAACGCTTTCTGCAGCACAGGAAAGAGTGAAAGCAACTTCATTCCCCCAGGTGTTATCGATCTGATGATGTGTGATGTGCCGGCTATCCTCTCATTTCTCCTGGAGTTCCTTGATGGTAACCTATTGAGCCATAAGACAAAGATATCAGCTAATAAGCTGGTTAGTTCATATTTTACATTGTTTATATATACTGTATCATCTTCTTCACTACAATGCAGAAATATAAATGTAAAAATGTGCTCAATAAGATACAAAAGATTTATCTGTTTATGTTCTGCTAATATTATTTTTCTATTTTCTACGAATCCATATTCAAAACTGCTTTCTTATTCACCAGGAATGCTGAATCTCCCCATTAACAATAATATTTTGATTTAGAGAATAATTTTCAGTAATCAGCTGTTTGCAGGTGATTGTTTTTTAGTTGTATATATTGCAAATGGATATTTACTCCTTAATGGTTAAATCCATTTATGTTTTTCTTGTTTGTTATATTGAGGCTTTGAATCAGTGTTAATTTTGTTCAAAAAACGTTATCGTCAACGACCATTATTTTCAGACTAAAATGAGACGATAACTAAATAAAAATGATTTTGCCAGGTATAAGACTATGATAAAGTTTATTAACACTTTCGTCAGTGAATAAAAACGAGACGAAAATGTTTGCCAGAGATGAGATACAATCAGATCTAATGTAGTAAATCAACTAACATTTGTAGTTAGAGAAAATTTCTTGAAGCAAAGGTCTGGAAAATCATTATGTCTAACTATTTAGTGTGATTATATATATATATATATATATATATATATATATATATGTATATATATATATATCAACATTGCATGTAATCAATACCTGACTGTCAAATCAAATTAATTCAGTACAATTCAAAAACTTTTTGAAAATATTTATTTATTTATTGTCACATGAAATAGAGCTGAACATATATATGTATGACTGCCGATATGTATGTATATATATATATAATGTTTCCTCATTTACTAGTTTTAAAAGGACATTTCAAAAGTAGGGCTGCATTTCAATGTAAGAGAAAATAAATAAAATGTGAAGATTGTGCATGTTTAAATAAAGTTCTTAACTTAAGCTGTAAAACCCTAATACAGTTGCGTTTATGTCATATATTTCAATGTTCATGGATTTCTGTATTGGTTACGATAATCCCACATCGGTAATAAAATTAAAGTCTCGTTTTAATATAAATACATATAAATTTATCACTTCAGTCGCTATTACAGTAGGATATGGGCGATCATATTATTTTGAAAAGATATAAAACGTGACATATGTTATGTTTTTCTCATATTAGCTTTGTATTTGTCGGAGTAACAACGCAAAGGCAATGAGGGGCTGTTTCGGGGAAAACAGCCCATTTTACTTTTCATTTCATATAAAACGTGGGGTTGCCAACTTCGGCCAGCTGACTGGAGTAGGATTTTCAGTTCGAGTTGCTGCACGCATACTGTATGTAACAGTTCTTACCTTGTAAATAGTCTGCTTCTGTATTTAACCATGTAAATACACTTTTGACGTAGCTAATTATAGGTTTATAATGGAATAATATAGATTTGCCATAAGTTTTCCACAGTGCTAACAGTTAGGTTAGTGCAATATGAAGTGCAATGTACAAGCTCCGGCAGATATGGCTATGGCAGCATAAGTAGGAGGGAGAGACAAGTGGGAATGCAGGCATGGGGAGTCCCTGAAATGTCAGCACTCCAATTCCACAAGGGATTGTGAAGCTAGAGTGACAGCACTGACAGTTCAGTTTATCCAAAGCCAATGGCACCGATCCCCACCCAGCTCTATACCTCACACTATAGGTCTGACTGGGAGTGAGGAGTTAGTTAGAGCTAGAACTAGTGTCCCTATAAGATAAACTAAACAGGTGCATTTCTAATTTAAACTTGAATACCGAGAGTCAGCCTGAATTCCGCACATCCGGTGGAAGACCATTCCACAGCTGAGGAGCTCTATAGGAGAAAGCTCTGCAGCCTGCCGTAGCTCTTTCTACCCTGGGTACTAACAGATATCCCATGGCTTGAGAGCAAAGCAGGCGTGAAGGGTTGCATGAGGTCAGCAGATCACTAAGGTATTCTGGTGCAAGGCCATTCAGTGCTTTATAGGTTAATAGCAGTATTTTATAGTCAATCCGAGACTTAACTGGTAGCCAATGAAGGGAGGATAAGATGCGATCAAATTTTTTAGTGTTTGTTAGAACTCTGGCTGCTGCATTCTGTACCAGCTGAAGTTTATGCAAGGATCCAGACGGGCAACCAGAAAGGAGGACATTACAGTAATCCAGTCTGGAACTTACAAAGGCATGTATTAGTTTTTCTGCATCATGGAGTGAGAGCATCTTACGAAGCTTGGCTATGTTCCGTAGATGATAAAACGCAGTTCTAGTAATACTTCTTATGTGAGCATCAAAGCATAGATCTGAATCGACAAGAAGGCCAAGATTTCTAACCACCGTGTTAGGTTGTGTAGGAAGGCCATCAATGTTGAGATGGTGAAACTCTTGCAGCCTTGGGTCCAATTACCAGTACTTCTGTTTTTTCTGTGTTCAACATAAGGAAAAGACTAAATAAAACTAAATAAATATTTGCTGTCAAAATTAACACTGCTTTGAATTACAGAGTAGTTTTCTTACTTATGAACGTATATATGTATTTTTCTAATATACCTATTACTTATCTTTTTTTATACACATATAATTGGCATGTCAACCCCTACTCAGTGCAGTTCAGCATTTAAATAATGTATAGCTGGGAAACTATTTCTGTGTCTGCAAAGTTTTATAGCTGTCGGTATAGTGCAGTTTTTATGCTCATCTCATGGAATAAACCCAATACGGTGTTTTACTGAATGCTTTCATCTGAATATCTTGTCATAAGCAATGTTTATAGCTTTGTTTTTCTAAAGCTGCAGACAGTCAGCTTGCTTATTAATTTATTTTTTACTGGGTTATGTGAACCTGACAGTCTTCAGTGATAACGAGCAGGACATGGCTCTACAGCACATTGAATGGTACCATTAAGTCGTCCTTATGCTGTAGAATGCAAAAAGGGGACAAGAAAGCAGAATTTATTGCTAACAACCTGTTATTTCTTGGGAAGTGCATGATCTATAAATTGAAATATATATAAAAACTTCCTTTTACTTTTTTTGAAGATGGAATTATTTTTAAAATTATTTAAAATCTCTCAGGAGTTCTTTTCTGCGCCCAGGTTAGCCCTAGTATTTCACTAAATGTCCGTTTAAATCTGGATTCAGGTCAGCTTGAATGAAGTTAATAGAATATCTGAAATATGTCAATGAATATCAACACCCACCTGGGAGGCCATGCAGGTGAGCTGTCACCCATCATATGCAGAAAGAAGAATGCAGAGATGAACATCTCCAGGCAACTGCTCAGCACTTTCATTTGTAGCCAAGTCGACTCTCTATATATCTATGTTTTTGCACAAGGAACCTTTTATAGGGAAATTAATCACCAGTATACAGAATACCTCAGACTTCAAAGCTTTGTGAGAACCAGAAGGCAATGAAAGGTAAAAAGTGAGTCTGGGAACATTCCAGAAATAATAGTCTGGACAGATGATGTCATATGCTGATCAAGTGTCAGAAGACACAAAGAATGAATATATTTACAAAAAATTGGGATGATAATTATTGCAGTAAGTTTTTAAAACAATGAACGATTTTCTGTAGACACAACATGCACTCAACGCTTCTCTCAAGACATTGCTCTCTTCTCAAGTGAAACATTCCATGTCAGCTGCTGTAAATAGTGCTTTCAGTGCCTGGAAATTTTGGCACTGTTTGCATTATATTGCATTGCATTGTGGGGACCAAATGTACCCCACAATGTGATAAAAACCATTTTTCAGGTCCCCACAAAGATCTGTGAATGCAATCAAAAATTAAGAAAAAATGTTATTTATGTTTAAGGTTAGGGCTGGGTAGGGGTTACAGTAGGTCGTCAGGTTGGGATTAGAGTTTTCACTATAGAAATGAATGGAGTCGCCACAAAGATATAATTGCATACCTGTGTGTGTGTGTGCGCATGTGTGTGAGCGCATATGCAATGTTTCTGTTGCAGTGTTTCTTGTACCACTTGTAATGGTATAAGAAGATCATATAAAGCCCTATGATGGCAATGAGGAAAACAGGGATCAAATCATGGAATCCAGATATTAAAATGGAATTGACAGTAACACACAAAATCTCTGAATTTAACGGGTTTCTAATTAAATTACTCAAAGGCATTATAAATTACTGTGACTGCCAGTTATGCCCTGTGGTTTCAATAACTGATTGCTACGTGATATAAAAGGCAAAGTGTCCCAATGTTATGCAAGCCAATGTTTTCTTATTCAGCTAGCTACAGCTAGCTAGTTCGCTACCTGCTTTTGCACAGGTAAACTATTCAGCAATCTCATGTCTATTTTTTTGCAGTAATGTTTTTGTTTTGCATTGATTTGGTCTTAAACAACATCAGAGGCCTTGTCCATAATTATAAACACTGCAGATATAATACAGGTCTAAGAAATGAAAGAGCTGTGAAAGTTCTGTTCACTATCTGTTTTCTTAAGTAAAGACTAAGGGTGCTCTGAGGCCATATACCTATAGAGGCATTAAAATGTCTGATGCCTGCCTCCATTTGCTTTCCCGAGGTCATCTTACATTGTTCTGCTGTTTTAAAAAATACCTACATAAGTAAAAGTCATCCTATTTATCTTTTTGTGCACATTTGGAATTTAGACAATCCTAAAGTAATGGAAAGTAGTCGGGTAATGTTACTTAAATACTGTGATTCTTGGACTAGGTTACTGGCTACGATTTTAAAAGGTTTTTAGTACTTGTACCAGAACACATTTCTAAAAGAAACCCTGTCGGCTTGAGAGACGACACTACAGAGGAATTGTATTATGATACTGACCCAAATCTTCTACTTTGGAGGAGATGAGCAACGATGATTTTGTGGCAAGAGGGACTCAAAGGGCAGATGTTTGGCATATGGCGTCATTTTCGGTGGCTTCGGAAGTCTACATGATTAAAATAGGACGCTCAATTGTGAAGCCCTCAGCAGTGTTTCGTAATTATTTTACAGAACATAGCTGCTCTGCTTTTCCAAATGACGCTTGGATGTGCCAGACGTTCCCAAAATTGATGCAGACATTGACAAAACCGGGATGCTTATACTTGGCAGAATCATTTCATAGTGAAATTGCAAGGCTGCCATAGTAGCTGTATGTGTGCGCATGACAAAAAACAGACGTCATGCATGAATCTTATTTTCCAATTTATATAGTTTAGGTGGACAGTAGAGCCACTCTGCTGCATGATTGTACTGCTGGCATCTTCTCATTCCCTCCTCCTTTTTTGGCGACACCTCAGCGTTCAGAAACGTTCACCTCAGCGTTCTCTTTAATGAAACTCCATTGCTCTATATTCACGCATTGTTAGTGTAGTGTATTATGTCGGCGAATCACTCTCCATGACAGCAGATGTAAAGCTCTATTACAGCTCTGTCTGCTCTATACTCTGCACCTCATATAAAATGGAATATGTACAGTATATATTAGTATAAGCAAAGACTAGCCTACACCCTCACACCCACAGGGCCAGATTATCCACCTAGCGATCTGCTGGGTAGGACACCACAGTGATATGCATCCATGGGGTGCAAAGAGGAGAACTCAGATACAGGGATCTTGAAGAACATAGGAATGGGAACCAGGGCACTGGGATTAGAGAATCTAAAATACAAAAAATCAACAAACACATAATACCGTCCACCTTATAAAAGACTCCTGAAAACTGACACAACACTTACGGAATGCTGGCAGAATAAAGCCGCAAAACAAGATGTTGGCTAATAGAACATCGAAACAGCAAACAGAACAAAGCATGGTGTTTTCCGTTCAATAAGTGACAAATTCGGACAAGAGCTCGCCACTCATTCTAAATAGGACTTGGCACCCTTACTTCCAGTTCAGGGCCAGGCCATGTGGACTTTGCTCAGACCCGTAAGCACTAAAGTAAACTTGTGGTGCAATATGCAGTTAGTGGCCACTTCATTACTTCTGGCATCTAGCTAGTACTGGGTAAGACCCATGTCCGCCTCTATAGCTGTTTTAAGGGTATGTTCTATTTTTGCAGTTGTGCTCTTCCTGTTAGTTTTAACGAGTCTGGCCATTTTCATCTGACCTCTCTCATTAACAGGATATTTTCGCCCACAGAAATTCACTGGATGTTTCTTTTTGTTCATCACACCATTCGCGGTAAAATCTAGATACTGTTGCGCGTGAAAATCCCAGGAGGGCGACTGTTTCTGAGATGTTGGATCCACCGCGTATGACACCAGCGATCACACCACATTCAAAGTAGCTCAGATCAGAAATCGTGGCCATTTTAATGCTTAGCTGAACAGTAGGTGAACCTCTTGACCCTGTCTGTGTGCTGCATGCATTCAGTTCTGCCAAAAGATTTGCTGTTTGGAGGAGTAGGAAGCGGCAAGGAGGTATACCTAATACCCTAGCTGTACTGTATATATGCACAGGTCAGAAGACATGCAGGTGAGGTGAATAGATGGCTGTAGTGTGGGTAGTGTGTGATTATGTCCTCTGCCTTCTTAGAATAGGGTCCAGACTTACCACAACTCTTCACTAGATAAGCAGTTATGGAAATGGATGGATGAATGCAGAGTGATTTTAGTGTGGGTGTAAGTGCATTACTGTTAAATTGCATACTTTGGGGAACATGTAAAAGCTGATAAAATATCCTGCTGTGGCCCGGATACAATCACATAGGGTGTTTATGCAGAGTGTGTGGTGGCCCTCCTTATTGAGATAACATGCCTCTGGCCATTACTACTGGTGGATTTGTTATAATGCCATACCGCCATATGGTTATCTTGCTCTTCCTCCCTTCCCAAACACCTGCAATCAAATGCAAAGGAACAAGAAATCGTAAAGAACCAATAGCATTGTCCGGACGACTTGTATAGGAAACTCCATAGCAGTGCAGCTCAACAGGCTCCTTTCACTGGATATGACTGCTGCAGCCCAGCATGATGCTGTTGTTTGCCAGTCCACTCAGAACTGAAAGTGAGTGACTGCGATGCAATGTATATATTTAAAAATATTTAAACCAACGTTATTGTGCGTGTAAGAAGGATGCAAAAATCTCATGGGTTCTTGTTTTTCTGCACCCAGGCATTTTTGTTTATTAAGGGTATATGGTTTAATAACTTAAAACTATAGTTTAACTGATATTACTTACTACAGGTAAGATCTGGAAATACAGTAAGTAGGATTTTCTGGGTTGCAGAATCTCCACACAAACTTCACGGGAATGTATCACTTTAACAAATTCCTGTCTAAATGTTATGGCATGATTTGCCGATGCTTTTGGGACACAAGTTTCTAGGACAAATCATACATGCTGTCAACCCCAACAAGCTGGAAATGGGCGTATATATATTGTGTACATGTGGTTTGATGATGTGTACGAAGTGTGAGGAACAGGAACTTAATTGCGTTGAAGAGGAGGTGTAAAATTCATAACGTTATATAACGTTCTGCGTATCCAGTACAGGGATGCAATGCACGTCACAAGAAGTGCAGGCCACAAGGCAGGGGACATCCTGGAAGGCATCTAGGGATGTTAAACAGAGCCTGAACTCGGGAGTCGTAAGGCCACCCTGCCACCCACACTATATAACACCTTTTACTATTTTTTTATTACTTTATAAGGTGTCATGCAGGTACAAAGTGGGCTGACTCTCTTACATAAGCAGGCTGTACTTGTTCACTGCTCCCACTTGGGCTGTTGCATTCCTTTGCATCTCAGCTACACATGATATCTGTTACAGGCCAATGGTGCATATATGATGCCTATGAGGAAATTCAGCTAATTTTTAAGGGACATTTTAAACTGACCTGCTAGTGACAGGAAATAAACTAGTGATAGGAAAGTTATTCCTTTCAAATTTATTTTAGTTGTTATTTAATTTTAATGTATTATCAAGCTGTTTACTTAATAGCAATGCTCAGGAACCCAGCTGTAATTAGTTTAATATTGTTAGCGTTGATGGATTCTGGTAATTTAAAATCATTTTTATAAATGCAACGTTATTTGAAGTGGGACACAGTGTTTTTCCTTTTAATTGAATTGCGCAGTATATTTTGCTTCTATCCACAAAAAGCCAAATTAATCTTTTAATGGGAAGCCTTATTGTTTCCCGATTTCCCAATGTTTTTGCCATTCAAACTTCAGAACGGCAGCATCAAGCCCAAAATGAATGGCCTGGTTTAATCAAATAGTGACCAATAATTCTGTAATCAACCGGAAAAATGTGGTAAACATCGATTACACAGTCATCTTGCAGAAAGTTTGAGAGCATCATCCCATCAGTTTAAACTAAATATCACACATTATAATGGGCATTTTCCTTTTTTATTCTTTTATTTTATCTCTTTCTTTTTTGAGATTTGATGCCCTGCAATAGCCTGCTGTCCCATCCAAGGAGTTTCTTGTCACATGCCCTGTGCTTTCTGGAATAGACTCTAGGCTTCACCGCGACCCTCTACTGGATAAGCAATTTTGTAAGATGGATGGACTGAGACTTAAAAGTAGGTTACCAATCCCTACTCGTCCGCAGTGTGTCTCTGTGGTAATGATGGCTGCTTGGTGTTTGGTACTTGGGTGACTTCGATTGTAGCCTTGTTAGAATTGGTTTTGAAGGCATTCAGGGCTCATATAGTTCACAAAGTCTCTGTATATTTGAACCATCCTGTTGCTTTATTGCATAGACATTTCTGCTTAGAATCGTAACTTAATGTGATATTCAGCATACAAGTTTGCAAGTGTGTCGACCCAGGTTGGTACTTGATTGCTAAATAGGCATTTTCAGCTAAACAATTTTTGTTTATAATTCATTCTTTTCCAGTATTTTCAGGAGAACAGATATTTTATTATATTCAAAGTCTCAAAGCATTTCGGTCAATGGAAAATTTCATAAAACGATTGTAAAATCGTCACCAAAGTCATGTAACACTAGCAGGATGAGGGAGTATGTGACCCCCCCAGGAGACAGAGGGAAGGACAGAGCTATTGATGACCGGCAAACATTTCATTCTTTTGGAAAACAAAATAAACAAACAGAACAATGAGTCCTATAATGGAAATAAGCAGAAGTTCATTTGATACCCTGAGTCTCCGAGGAAGAATGAGAGACCATCTAGATCTCATCATTTGGTTCAGGACCACTGACCTAGAAGATTATCTTCTGTATAAACACTGTAAATTTACAGCTAACCCAGCCATCTTATATGCCTGATGGTCTGGCACAGAAACTGTTGACCTGACCCAGATGTGTGAGCCTCAGTGAAACTAAGTTACTCTCCAAGGCACACAACTTCCTCATGATCCCAACGTTGAGTGGCCCGTCTTTCACTTTTTTTGACTACTTGGCGGCCCACACACATCACTGATATGTTTTACCAAACAACGTTTCTACATTACAAAGAGGAGGGGAGGTCCGAGTGCTGACCCACTGGTGCCAAGAGAACTGCCTCACTATCATGGAGCTGATAGTGGACTTCAGGAGGCAGGGAGGAGTACACACACCCATATCCATCAATGGGACCACCATGGAGAAGGTCAGCAGCTTTAAGTTCCTCGGAGTCTACATCACAGAAGACCTCACATGGACAGTGCACAGCACTGAGGCACTGAAGAAGGCACAGTAGTGCCTCTTCTACCTCAGGACGCTGAAAAGGTTTGGCCTGACTTCCCATATCCTCAGGACATTCTACAGATGCAATATTGAGAGCCTCCTAACCAGATGTATCAGTGCCTGGTTATGGGAACTGCATTGCCCTCAACCACAAAGCCTCTCAGAGGGTGGTGTGTTCAGTCAAACAGGTAATTGGAGGGGAGCTACTGCCCCCTGAAGGCCGACTACACCACCCGGTGCTGGAGGAAAGCTGCAGAAATCATGGGGGACCCCAGCGACCCAGCCCCACCCAGCCCCACCCTGCCCCACCCTGCTACCATCAGGCAGATGGTACCGCAGCATGAACAGCCAGACAAGCAGGCTCCGGAACAACTTCTACACCAGGTCACCAGGATGCCAAACTCCAACTGATGTCAGCCATCCCCTGGTCCCCACTGCACTAGTGAATGATTCTTGTTCATTACATTGTATTGCATTACACCTACAGTCTGTCTGTCTGCCCCATGGCATATTGTATGCATACTGTATGTATGCTGTATTGTATGTGTATGACACTGTTGCATTTGTGTATATGTAGAGTTGTATATTGTTGTACAGTTGTTTTATGTACAGTCTTTATGTACAGTACGCTGTTGATTTACTTTTACTTACAGCTTGTTTTATTTAATGTAGGCAAATAGGAACTCGTGACCTAAGAATTTCACTCACTAGTTCACCCATTATAGTACTGTGACAATAAAAGTGATATAATTTGAGATTTTTCTTTTGTTTTCTGTAAAAAAAATTCAGTTAAACATTTTAAGGGAAAAAATGAATGTACATATTCATAAAGCTATAATGATCAAAGCATATAAAAATAAAGATTGTTTTACATCAATGAAAAGCATATCTTAGTAATTTTGCTCAGACGCCACGTAATGATAATGAAGAGGATAAAAGAAACATGATGTATTTTCATAAAGAAAACTTCCAGAATTTGTACTACAGCCACTAATAGCACCGCATGTGAAGGGAGCAGGTTAAAATGATCTGAATAAAAAAAAAACCTAAATTGAAAACAGTAGAAGTATTAAAATATCGACCTTTACCACATGCATGCTATTGATTATGAAATAAGATACTTTGTTCAGACATTTACTAGAGATGCACCCAAGGCAATGCCTACAGATAATGCCTATACTCTTCCTTTGAACATGCGTAACAATTGCATCAGATTTTGAGAGTAACTTATTTATACCAGTTCTAGAATGTTGAGATTGCAGTGGTTTTCTGGGTCTCAGAGGTTCACATCAGACCATGCAGTCCATCCATGAATGTCCACCTACATTTCTCTTGATGCAGACAGGGATTTTGCATGTCCCTCCTGGGTTGAGTGCAGGGCTGGACTGGGATTAAAAATTGGTCCTAGAATTTTTGTCCAGACAGGCCTACCATACATTCATCCTCCTGATACATTTTGCTGATTGTGTCCCATAATGAATTTTGGATGAATTTTGCTGAGTTGGACGGGGGTCCCCCACGCACTAACTTTTGTAGGTATGCCAGATGGCCAGTCCAGGCCTCGTTGTGTGGGGTTTTCAGGTTCTATGAGTTTTTTGTTGCCCGTAGAGCACGATGTATGTGAACCCTATAAAGGACTGTCATCCTATTTAGTGAAAGCCCTTGCTCTGTGCTTCATCAAATAGGCCCCATACTAGATAGGCAGACGGATAAAATGGAAATGCATGAGGTTGTGTTTTTTCCTGTTGTACGGGTTGTGTGGAGCAGGAGGGAGGAAATACCATTTGACCCAGCGACATATTCCAGCAATCCTGGAAGGCGTATAACAAAGTTTTGGCCTATTGGTGGTGCAGTTACAGTAGGCTTCCTATATTTGTCATAAAAGATTAGGGTTTGAGTCTAAACATGGGCTGCTTGCAGTTGAGCTAATGCATCAGTGTTAGAGGTAGGAAAAGAAGCCACAGTGGGGAGTGGTTAAGGACAGCATTTCTTTCTCTGTATCAACAATCATAGCAAGTCTTAACAAGACTTTAGCTAGATGGCGTTTTGGTTGCTACATTCATCATCCCTGTACAGTTTCTTATAGGGGACAGTTACAAATGATAAATCAATGTTTTAAACCTAAGACAATAATTTAATGAGTGGAACTGATTAGAATTTTGGATATGGAATATAATCATCTAATTACACTGCAGTGATGTTGCAGTTTGTGCTGGAAGTCCGTGGAGAAAGGTAGGTGTCAGGGTCAGCCCCCGTTGTCCCATTCTGTGTCCCTTTCCCGTTTGGCCAGCAGGGGTCGTTGGTCATCCCATCCCACGTGTCTTTCCTGTCCTCCCCTGTTGTCAGTCTGTAGTGTTTACTCTGTTCCCTGTCAGGCACAGGGGTCAACTTGCTGAGCGCACGGTTCTCTGTACCCCTCTCTGTACCCCCTCTGTAAAATCCCACTTCCTCTGTTTTTTGTATTTTACTCAATTAACAAGTGTTTCATTTGTATGAGTTTTTCTAGTTCCTGTGTCTGGTGATTTTGTATTAGGTTTTGGTTTTGTTCCTCGTGCCCCAGCTTGTTCCCTAGTGGTTCGTTGATTGTTATGATTCTGTCGATTGTGATTCTCGGTGTTAGATGTATACTCTGCTTACCTGTTTTTTTGTTATTAGTCTTTGTTTATTCCTATTTACTTTTGACCCCTCGTGGTCCTTTGTTTTGTCAGTGTGTTTTTGTGTTTGAAGTTCATTTAATAAACCCAGTTTTTGGATTGTGAGCTTCAAGTGGGTTGTCCACCATTTCTGTCGGCATCATGCCTCGTTCTTGTGCCCGAACCGCCCCGTTCCGTGACGGTAGGTGCCCTGCTATTAAACGGTGCTTTTCTGATCTTGGTGTCAGTGAGAGGTGCTGTCACATTTTCCAGATTGTCTTCTGTCTATCGATATGATTAACCTTTTGTGAGCAAGAGCAATTTTATACTGTGACATTTAAATTAAATGGCAGGATCCTTCCTATACATTTCCAGTCCTGAAAGACTCAGTTTGCCATTATCAGTTCTATGAATAGGCAAAGAGTGGTCTATATCTGGACCAGTATGTATATGAAATAACCAGTCACTGACTGCACTCCCTGAAATATAAATGCACGGAGTTTGTGTGTTCACCCTAGGCTGCAAGGCACTCTTCCTCTAGTTGCGATGTGTATATGTGCCCCTACCTTGGGCCATCGTACGGAGCCTCCCAACAGCCCTGATCAGGATAAGTGCATCAGCAGGCAATCTTATTGCATGCAGAATTTAAATAAGATTATGGATAATGTATGGATGAAATATGGATGAATAAAAGAAATAAAAAATGTGTTAAAAAAAATATATATATATATATATATTCTATCGCCTTGGTGTAATTTTTGCCTGATTTTTCTTGACCAACACAAGGCAGAATCATACCACATTATTTGAGAAGTGAGGTTTCCAGGATTCTATTGCTGTAGAATACCGATTGGATTTGAGTCAGATCTTTGGACCACTGAAAGGCATCCATTTAGTGTTAAGCACCTCCGGTGAGGCTGGATATATTTCTTAAAGCTAAATGACTTTTATGTCACTAATAAATGCTCATTTAATTACTGTGTGTGCATGTTTGAATTGCCTACTAGAATCCTTCCAGACAAAAATATTAATACTTACAGAAACCAGGTTTTGACCTATGCATTACTCTCACATTAAAATTCTTAATAATAGGTTACATTTTAAAGGGAATTCTGTTATTTTGTGAAGGAATACTATTAGTGCATATTCAGACTTAAAATTTTACATCAACAACATTGCAAATAGTTTTTGTGATTTTCACAGCAGTTAAAAACCATTCAAGGATTAAGCGCTAAAGACCCGAAGCACAGGGATGGGGGGCTGGGGTGTTCTCCTGCTGCAGATATATTCCTTGTTCGGCATGTGAATTAGGTTGTGATAATTATTTTTAACATGTGGTTACAAGGACCCCCTGGTTCCTGTATTTCATTTCAGTTATTTATGTACTATAGCAGACAATGGGGGGTAAACCCCTTATGGTCATTCAGAGAAAAGAACCTGTGGCCCAAAGTGACAAATGACCTGTCTAACAATTCTATCGTAACTGGGTTTCATGCACTTTTCAGTCAGCTATAGCTAGGACTTTTCCGGCTTGACATTAAACCACAAAAGCATGGCAGGGGGCCATTTGGTGTCTCCACAAGATCTCCCATTGGTCAGTTTAGGCAGCATTTTTCGAGTGATTTTTTTGTCATTAGAATAATAAATTTGATTAAACTGGCAGTGTTCTGTCATGTGGCAGTCTTCTGTCATGTCTAGAAACCAAAATTCACTATATCGATTTATGAATCGATTTATCACAAATGATATGCTGTAAATCAAATGAAGGTTTTAAGATTTATATTATTAGGTTTTAGGCATTTGGGACACATGTCCTTTTATTATGTTGGTAAGGGAAACTGAAAATGCATAGCCAGTATCATGCAGAATAGGTAACTTCGCTAAGGTGAATACTGAGAAATTAGAATTCAAATATTTTGAAATTATTAACAATGTTGCACCTGAAACAAAAGTAATTGGTCTTGGCAAAGCTGAAGATCAACATGTTCACACCTGCTATAAAAAATGATAAATCTTGAATTTCAATAAAAATGAAGTAATTCTGCTTAAAGTCTCCCAAAGATACTGGTTTCTAATTTCATTTTGTTTACTTTTCGCCTGATTTCCTGACTGGGCTTTTCTTTGCATATTACCTTTGTAAGTCCGTGTGTGTGTGTTCCCCAGAGAGACCCATAAATCTGGCACAGAGAGATTTCAAAACCTGTATATCAGAAGCACAAAAACATCTTGGAGGTGCTGAAAAATAATAAGCAGAAATTAAAAATTGCTCACACTAGCTTATATTTAGTCCTCAAAAGGTTTTATTTCAAGAAAGTCTTTTTATGCATGAAAAACGAAAGTCTGGGAACAGGATAAGTAATGACCACTACACCAGGAGAGAGGATGATAACATGGACATCCACTAAGGACTTGAGAGTATTATAAATCTTGAGATCTTCAGGTGGAGTCTTTTCAAACAAGCTCCTTGGTTGTTTATCACTAATCAAATACCTGCCCGAAAACGGGTCTTTTATTATATTAGATGACCCTTCCTGGATCTCCAATGGGACAAGTTCTGGAATCTGAAAATGGCAAAGCTGAATACCAGCAACAGTTATGAAGCCATATTCATTTACAGATATCCATATCCCTATACTGGGTCAAATTATTTACACCTCTTCCTTCAAACAACTACTGCTGGCAAAGTAAAAAAAAAATACACCATGATTTACATCGTGTATTATCAGATTTAATCAGCAAAAACCAACTGAGACTTGCCAAAAAGCCTTCCATTCTCTTAGGCTTCGCAGCATACTGTCCAGAGCACAGAGCCCAATTTGTCATGAAGCTGTTCCCAAAACCAAAGAAAAATCACCACGAAACGAAAGAGCACATCCAAGAGCTATCAAGCTTATTTGCATCAAAACAATATGCACATTTTATCATATGAACAGCTTCTAATCTGCAATTTATATCATGGTACAATAAACTGAATGGAACTATGAAACTGTCTATCAAATACGGATATATTACAACTCAAATGTCTATGAGATTGTAAACAAAAAGATTTAATTAGCTTCCTTTCTGAACACGATTTTCCAGGCCACAAAAATACATCCAGAAAACATCTGTTGAAAAAAGCTAAAGTGTCGCCTGTATGGTCTTCTGCAAACCTGCAGCAGTGTCCCTTTCAGGAATGTAATATTTTCTCCTGGGTATCCTTCCTCCTTCCATGAACGCCATTATAATTCAGCGTACATCATATTGTTGAGTATTCAGGTATGAAAATGGATATCAGCGGCAACAGTGGAGTACTTCAGGCCCCTTGCATATAATGTTGGCTTCATGTGGACATCTTGACGCATATTTACTGCTCTGTGTTTCCTGCGTTGACAATAACTCAAAAACCGTTTGATGAATCTTTTTCAAACTTTGTCTGATCTTTATTATAACGCCTCTTTTTCTGCCCCACCTTCCTGTCATGTGGTGTGATGCAGCCCTGCCATTGGTTAATGCAGATTATGGAGAAAACGAGCACTCTCGGTTTGATGCAAGGAATCTCCCCACTAATCGCATATGGGTACGAATTGAAATAGCAATTCATTATAAATGAATATCACGATTTAAAAATGATTAACTGTGTAGCCCTACATATTGCAGTCGCTCTTTTTGGATGGTACTTTTGTGTGCCTCCTACATTTTACTCCTTCCTAGCTACTTAATTCAGTTCAGCTATCTTAAAACCACTTGCCCAGTACAGAGTAAAAGAGAGGCTATCTCACACAGCATAGGGCACAGGGCAGGGGAAAACTCTGGACAGGATGCCTATCACCGCGGGCAATTTAGAAAGGGCAGTTAACTTAACTGCCTGTCTTTGGACTACTGGAGACACAGGGCACAGACCTGATTCAAAGCCCCAGTCTTAGAGCTCTGAAGCAACAATGCTACCCACTCATCCATGATGCCACCATTGACACTACATCCTGCCCAGCTAATCAGTGAAGCCAAAGACATGCTCTCCACCAATTTCTCTACTTCTGTCTGCACTGCTGTCTCTGTCTGCCTAATTCACTGGTCCCCAGTGTCACTGTTTAGGCACATATGTATTCATTTTCAATTGAGGGTACATTGAAAATGCATATAATGGTCTAATTTGTAGGACTCCAGACAGGAGCTAGTATATGTGATACAACAGTGTCTTCCAATGTCTTTGTACTGGATTTTGGGTTTATTGCAGTTTTCATTTCAAAAGTTTGTGTGACCAAATGCCTTGGCTGCTTACAATGTTTTTTTTTTTCATTTCGAACCCAAGTTTATGCTGATGCATGTATTTCTTCATAATTTTTCGGGGTAATGATTAAGGGGCTCGATAACATGCTTTTTTTTCGTTTTCCATTCTTGCACTTATAGTGTGGAAAGAAATACAACATCAAACGTCGCTGGGATTCAGCACTTGTTTTGATATTTTCTTCTAGAGGAGAATGTGGTCTCGTTTAGTTGAAAGCGATGCAAATTCTTGGCCTTGCCATTACCTAGCGGTTTCATGGTTAGCTGGTAATCACGTGCGTGACATTGCACTGGACTGAAGCTGCATTTTATTTAAAAAAAAAAAACAAAAAAAAACATCACAATTAAGAATAAAATTACAAAAGAAGGATTTCAGCTGAAGCCTGAAAGAGATGCTGGTGTTCAGGCTGCCTGTACAGGTTCAGTAATGATCATCTGTAATGTGCTTCTCTCTGCCATTCATCTCCAAAAGGGAAGAGAAAAAATACAGTGGCTGCCAGCAGAGGAGAAGCCTGTTCCTTTGTCTCTGTAACAGTAAGGCACAGTGACAGCACCTCCAAACTCCAGCTCTGTACCATTTCCATACTGCTGATTGCAGAAGCACCCTAGTTTGACCACAGATGAAGCTTAGAGAACTTAAAGACGCTCCCCACTCTGAACCGCTGTTGGCGAGTTTGGCTGGTCGACAGCCATGCCTGGTGTGTGCTCAGCAGAGGCTGTCTTTGGGAAGGGGGACGTCAGTTAAGGAGATGAGGTGCCCTGCCATTCGTCACGTCCAGGAGGGACGCCTCAGCGGTCCCTCTGCGCTGTTAGCAGCCGCTCCATCATCCCGGCCGGCTCGCCGAAGCTGAAGATGGACGGCACGACAGCCAGGCTAGACTGGAACACGTCTGTGTGATCAAGCGAATGGTTTATCAGCAGAAACAGCACCCCAGTGTCTCTGCAGTGGGCCTCCTCTCATTCCGAGCTCTTAGCCAGCAGGTGCTGACAAAACAAGAAACGTTCAAGGAGGAATCTGTTGATATTGGGCCATTTCATGTGCTTTTCATCATAAATACCCTGGTAGGAACTTACACCATAAATGTTTATGTCACTTTTTCAAAGAATAAAAAGGAATGTCCATATTTACAAGCGTCATACAAAACCTTTTTCCAATTACACGCCAACTAGGCACCCCAGCTTACACAACCTTTATTTACATTGTAATTCCTAATGTCGGAATTTTAGATATGAAATCTTTCCATCTAGAGTGCGAGAACTAACTGGCAAAGTCTCATTCTCAAGAAGGCAGGTGGCCAATTTCTGTTCTTCTGTAAGAGTATTTAGCATGTATGCTTCTGCATTGCAATACGTTCCTCAACATCTTCCCATGTGTGGACATCATCTGTAATAATTATTCCAAGGCTTGAATTATTATGATATTATTAAAGTACAGGACATTATTCTGACAGCTGACCAGAACTGGTATATTCAATGTAACATACATCAGAAATCTGGCAGGCGGGTTTTTGGATAATTTCTTCAGTAATATCCTACCTTCCTTGGCTTCATAAGTCAGAACTATGACATCTCAAATCCCAGAATTCCCATTGTCAAACTACTAAAAAGCGTTAGGGACTTTAAGATCACCAAAGTGGCTCAACAGTAAGTTAGCCTGACATAAATTGCCAACTCTTTTGCTGAATTGTATCCAATTAACCTCCCTTGTTCAAAAGATCATAGATGCATAATCAATCATTTTTACGGTGTTCTGCATTTGATTTTGAGATTTTGGCCAACAGATGCATAGATCAATTTGGAAAGAAATACTGTGCCTTGCTTATCAAGATATGCTGCCTCAGTGTCAAATGAATGAATTAGCGCAAATGTTTATTGTATTGAAAATTAATTTTCAACTTTCTCTAACAGACTTAATAAAGGGACAGTCTTGACTGCAGGCTTGAAGGTCATTACTACATGCATACTGTATGGTTTTACAATGGCGATGAGATGAGGGCAGAATGCTCACATGGACCGTCTTACCACAAAAGGTAGAAGGTGTTGTGTGTGTCACATGCCAGCACATTCCTACCAAATCACACAAGCTACAGTTTAAAATTGTGTGTATTGTTCATTAGTAAGCAGGAAGATTTTGACCAAAACATCCCTTTGAAAATGCGTGAGGTAGTAAATTCTTTTTGAAGTGCATCTGTTACATTTGCAACGGAACAAAGAAATTCCATCCATCCATTTCCCTAACCACCTGTCCATCCAGAGCCTATCCCGGAAGTAATGGGCACATGATGGGGGGTCAGTCCATCACAGGGCACAAACAAAGAAAAGAAAAATTAATATTGTTATTTTTCATACCTCTGGGACAGGATTCCTGATCTCCGAATCACTGCTCTCCATGACGTTTCCATGGCAATCGAGTCCAATAGTCTTCCTTGACTTTTCAGTACTATAATATTTTTATGTTCATATTTCATCGTTGTTTATTTTTTACAGTACTGTAAAAATTATTATAAATTACGGTTTATTTTCCTTGTAATGTGTGTCCTCAGTAGTATTAAATTGGAATACAAAGCAACCATAGTTTCCCCAGTAATGTATTTTATGAACAGATATTTTCCCAACAAAGCTCTTCTGTGTATTCAAGTCCCTGTCATGGTTTGTACACAATATGTGCAGCAATCATCATAAAAAATAATCAGAATATATAATCAGTCAAAATCATCGCTTCAGTTGCAGCCACATCCATAACTAAATTCATATATGAAATTTTTACACATGCACACACACACACACACACACACACACACACAGGTCAGGTAAACATATCTTTATGGGGACAATTCATTCATTTCTATGGGAAAAATGCTAACGCTAACTATGACAACCTTAACCCCTACCCAGCCCTAACCATAACCATAAGTAACCAAACAAAATATGAGACTTTTGACAATTTTGTTTTTTGATTGCGTTCACACATCTTTGGGGGATCTGTAAAATGATGCCCACATCATCAAAATGACAGGTTTTGGTCAAATTGTGGGCGACATTTGGTCCCCCAATGTACTGTATACATTATACCCTACCTGTAATATAAACCTAATCCACACACACACACACACACACACACACACACACACACACACACATACACAGACCTGCATTCATATCTTTGTGAGGACTGTCCATTCATTTCTACGGGCAAAATCCTAATCCGCACAACGTCAAAGTAACAGGTTTTTACCACATTGTAAGCATATTTGGTCCCCACAATGTGATGGATATCTGACCCACACAACTGTGTCTGTGTGTTTCGAAGGTATCAACATTCCTACATAACAAAGAGTTACATAATATATCTAAGTATAGGGATTTTCAGCATGAGTCCAGATGTCCTATACATAATGCTGCACTTGCCCTACACAAGGTGAGTTTACATTAGTTACAGAAGCATCTTTACTGGTCAAAACTGTGTAGTTGTCACATGGTGAACTCTGCAATTAAAACTCCTTGTTTCTGGTTTGTGTGAGAGTGTAATATGACTCCCCTATGTTACCTACAGTGAGGTTGACATTTGGTTAACAACTTAAAAATACATAAATTACATTTATTGAACAGGATGACATTATTATCCAAAGCCACATGAATATGAAGGGATAAAGTTATAGTTGTGTGGTTGTAACAAACTTGAGGTATATTGCGAGGTTGTATTTCAGCTTACCAGATACATTATAAGTGGTGTAAATGAAAAATGCACATGGACACTGTAATCTCAACCGAGCAAGAGTAAAACCAGCATTCCAGATAAGTCAAAAAGTACGGTGTCGGTAATACTGAGCAATCGCAGCAAGCAGATAGACATCAGAGTGGCACTTGTTGATCTTAACCCTTTCCATTAAGATTTAGCATCTCAGTGAAATACAAGTTACAGTGAAATATAAGGTACACAGACATTATATAGCAGAAGCGTTACCTATATAGAAAGAAAAACCTTCTTCTTCCTTAACGTTACAACGTTATTTAAAATTCAAACATTAACTGTCAGAGGGTGTAGTTTTTCCACATATCCAACATAAGTAATAACTGCAAAAATCACATTTTAAATAATGCACATTCATCGATTCAACAATAGAAGACAGCAAAAAATCTACCATTCCGAATGAACAAAAAGAAGCCACTGGCTCGACAGTGGTCTTGCCGTCTGTCAGGGGATGTGCCTCACAGTGTATCTGTACCCGGACCCTTCTGAGTTATCTAGGCGTAAAACTAAATGCCATCACACGCTAAGGGTCACAACCTGAAGAGAAGTTTGACCGAACTACAAACGCTTCGTGAGTCCGGCTCATTTTCACTCCTCGAAACTCTAAGTGTGAATCACCCACTTTTTAGGTCACCTTCATTTCACCATGTGGATTGTCCCTCAAGGGAGCAGATTTATCTCTTATCTGCTCTCTATTGCATCCTCTGTTGTATTTCTATCCACTTCTGTCTGAACTCCTTCTGTATGAAGGAATTGCACCTCTGGCGGCTGCTCCTTCAAAAACCGGAACGGTCTGACCTTCTTTTACAATGACCACATTTCAACTCCCCAGGACATCCAGCTGTGTACAGACACGCTGCCCCCCTCAGGCGGTAAGGGTTTATTACCAAGGCCGATGGTTTTCAGGCAGATGGTTGATCAAGATCTCCATCTCACACGCCGTAATGTGTCCTGAAATTCAGGAAATGTTGTGTAAAATGTGGGCCAACATAGTGGTCTAACACTTTCAAAGTTGTGGGCCCCAGTCCTGCTGCGTGTGGAGTCCCTGCATTGTCCCTCTGTTCGCATGTGCCAACGTCCCCAGCAGTGCGGAGAAATCCAGTTTTTGTGTCTCTGAATTTCCCTCAGCGTGTGTCCGTGTGAGTGCATGCGAGTCACCCACATTAAAGTTGATGAGTGTATCTTCGTAATGTTGTTATTACGCCATTTTAAATGCCACACAGTACTGTCGCCTCAATATTAATCATTCAGCTGCTATTGTAATGAAATCCAATCAGACTGTCACCTTTTTCGATAAAATAATTCTTAAACTCAGTTGGTCTGGCCTGTGAAGATAAGACAGAGGTTTCAGATCTCCCCTTAATGTTGTTCACAATGACTCTTAGCTCCTATTTTAAAGACAAAAATGTATTCCCCACTCTCCTCCACCACACTGACATTCTTCTGTGAGTGGGACAATGCTCTATAAAATGTGTACCTACAGTTTTTTTTGCAGTAGCATCTTTGCCTCCTTTCCCTTTGACTACACACTGGCAGCAGTACAGCTTTCCGCCTGTCTGAAGTCCTGTCTGCATTCTCCCCTTGGATCCACCGACCTCCTATCCTGTGGATATCAGCTCCAGCAGACCAGTGCAGAACAGACTTTAACCCTTGCACCTTCTCTGCCTATGTCTCTTACACTCCAGCATCTGATAATCTGAATAACAGATGGACACAAAACACCTGTGCATTTAGTCGGGGGGGCGGGGGGGGGGCGGTGCTTTGTTACAGTATCAGGTGACCAGCTTTTGTCTATTGTCTGCTGATTTGGTCCACCTCTCCCTCAATCCTCAAATATATTGGCCGTTTCATTTTTATATCCCCAGTAATGCAGGTAACAATAACAACATCCAAATCCCCATACTGAAGTCCTGCGCGATCAGTCTCACGATTTTTGTGTCTCATAAACCCAGCTTTTTGTTTCCAAGTGTGTCAAGTTAGTTCAACACTGCCCTATCTCCTTCCAGCCGCAGAAAAGAAGTTTTGTAAATAAATCTGTCTTTCTTTGCCAGATTCCTGTGTTGCATCACTCTGCTTGCCATCGCAGCGGAGATATTCACAATATGTTTTCATTATTTATTAAAATAAAACTTGTTTGTCTAATAGGAACTTACTAAAATTAACCCTTGAATTCAGTAAGCTAGAGCACATCTTTTAGAAGCAACCACAGGCTTTGAGCCGGTCTCTAAAATCTTTTGTGTGTGTGTGTCTGTGTGTGTGTGTGTGTGTGTGAGTGTATTACTGTTTACTAAACTGCAGCTGCTTCAGATTTGTGGGATGTCAACCCACAAAGTTCCTATTAGAGTGGAATTCTAGAGTTTCAAAAACAGATTTCTTTCATTACTTTTGGTAATTTTTTTCAGTTCCCCTGTTTACTGCCGTCAGACACAGAATTTTACTGAATATTGTGGTTAGGGCTTCGACAACTAATAAATAACACTGAAAATAATCTTTAACAAAAATGGTTGATAAATTTTGTCACCAACTTGGCTTTTTTCTGGTTTGCTGCGTAAATTGCGCATGATGACATCACCGTCTAGCAACGTTCATGTTGCTGTGATAAGCTAGTTCATCGTTCATGTTTCTGCATACTGTTATGGTCCGTGCAAAGTTGTTCCTGCAAAAGGATTCAGGGGTTTCATTTGGCACATGCAAGGTATTCAGTCTGACTATAATCTGCACTGATCTCCTGTGTACATACTACATTTGGGCATGAATAATGTAGTAGTACTTGCTTACTTAATGCATTAATAAACCAGTAACTATGTGTTAGTTATGTACTGGTCCCATGCACGTTCCTCATTAATCAATCATGACAGTTCATATATTCTATTCATGCAGTATATTAGTTAATAGTAAATTAAATAGTTGATAATGATAAGATGTTACTTGATGGGGCAAAAATGACATATTAACTGATTTACTACTGAAGAACAAATCATGAAATACACAAACTCTCATAATTGATTACTGATGAATGGACTTGCGATCAGTACTTAACAAACACTTAGTTCCTGGTTTATTAATGCATTAAGTAAGCGTGTACTACTACATTTATGTCCCCTCGAGTAAAATGTTAGCACATTTGTCTGTGGACACAGATGGCCATGGTTGGTACATATGTACAGCAGTGATATTCCAGCAAACCAGCAGAGTGCAGATGTACTGTAATGCAACAAACACAATTACAAGCAATTTAGTGAAATGGGTAAACTTTTGTGAACAGTTTTAAAGTTATTAGTTTAGGTGTTGGTGGTATTAAGGTAATATGGCATACCATGGTATTTTAAAATCTTGGCCACAAAACAAGCCACCAAGATATCACCAATATTTCAAAATGCTGGAATTGTGTTGCTTTTGAAAATACTGTCAATGAGCAACAAGAGAGAATTTAAAAATGATGTAGCAGCAATAATTCCTTAATTAATATGTAGGGTGCCGGCGTGAAGACCGCCAGGTGGGTGGGGTGGGTCGCCGACAGCAAAAGTGGCCAAGCATAGGGGGGCTGTGTTCAATCTGTGGCCCAAAGTTTAACGGCTCCATTTTCATCTTGGCGGGGTGGAGCCCTGTTGTTTAGTGGGGCCCTCTGATGAGATAGCTTAGCCTAAGAGAGACTGTGCATTTATCTGCCTCTGTCCACCGAAGGCAAAGCAGCTCCAGACCGTGCCATTCCACTGCTACTTGGGCTCATGTAGACACTCCTCTACTTATGGATTTTCAACTTACGCACTTTCAGACATAAGAAAGAAGAAGAATGTAAGTCCAAATTGTGTTCATTGGGCTCCCGTTTTCCTGTCTGCAACACAATTTTTTTTCTGCGCACCAATTCCGCCTCTTACGACATTTTACCGTTACTCTTGCCGCACAGGAGTGTAGCGTGCGTACTCCCGGCATCCTGGTTCTTTGTACTTCCTTATACCCTTAAAATGATGTTGAATAACGACTTACGAACATTTCAAGTTACAAACGACCGTTCGGAACGTATCCCATTCGTAAGTAGAGGAGCGTCTGTATAATGTTAATTTTGTAGTAGACAGCGTTACATCTACACCAGATGAGTCACCTCACACAAGAGGGCCACCAAGACCTTATCCTGGTGATCATCAGTTTAAAGAATTACTTTGATCTAGACATATCATTATTCTCATCATGTGGACAAGGGGTAGGTCACCCAGATCCTGGAATGCTGATATCCAGCAGGTTTTCCATCCTACCCGATGAGTCACTATCTACCTGAGATCAGGTGTGGTTCATCAGAGACCAGGTGGAATAGCAAACCTGCTGGAACCCGGCACTCCAGGATCAGGGCTGCCTACCTCTGCTGTAGACTACCCCTGGTATAAACTTATTTTTGCGCATACATAGGTTAATTTCTACCTTTTTATTGTGTTCCTTGAATTCCATTCAATTCCATGCATTTTCCCTCTAAAAGCACACATAATTTGTATTTGAAAAAGGCTGGCGTTAATTAAAGGATTGTATTGTAAAGATGTGATATTTCCAGCTATGTTCACATGCTTTCAAGTCCTGCTGCAGGCACTGGAATTATATCCTGGCTCCCAAATAACTGTAACATCTCTATAATAACTGGATTTTTCCAAAGGTTTACCACACTCAAAATATCATCTCCATTAACATTTCATAAGACGATTATAAACAGATATCCCCCCCCACTCCCCAGGGAATCTCTATTTCCATCTGAATAGACATTAACTTACCAAGTTAGCAGTGCTCAGACACTAATGTACATGAACAGTTTAGAAAAATGTCCTCTGGAGAATGAATTTGGAACAATGTAAGAGATCAATACTAGCTTTGCAATTCCAGTTTGTCGTAATGAGTGACCCAGTGCATTACATACAGCAGGAATGGAAAGACTGCTTATTGGAAACGAACGGTTCACAGCAGCTTGACATTATGTCTTTACTTTTTTCTGTGTTTAATTCTACTTCTTTATTGCTTGAATCCCTTTTCTCTTTAATTGAACCTGTTCAGATTTTAATTGAACACCTTTTCCTTAACATTCAACATAATTTGTATTTTAATGAAGCTTTGCAAGCCCTTTAGCTATATAAACCTGGGTGAATTAATTTCATGAGTGCTTCAAGAAATTGACAACATTTTGAAGAAGAAAAAAAAACATTAACAACGTGAATAAAAGTAATATATAAAGGGAAGACATTGTTTATGATCAAGAATCCATAGAATTTGTTCAGAATTGGGATTTTGCAGTCCCTGTATGACAGTCACTCTTCTGTAACACATGTATAGAGTGAAACTGGGCAGGCATGTGGCAGTAGAATGGAGAGAGAATGAACCTTTGTTCCCTGGATGGACAGCACCTCTACCATCCATTTATGTTCAGGAAGCAGGAAACCAAGGGGATCTTGAGAAGCTGCATGTCTGGTCAGATGACACACCAGTGCTGGAGGTTACCTCCTCTCTGCCAGCCCAGGAAATGGTTTTTCTAACACCATCTGCTCCCATAACACCAGGAGCCTGTCAGGCGCTCTTTGACCACCCGGCACTGAAGGTGACTCCACAGGTCTGGGGTCAGCTTGATAACCCCTGCATCCACAGCCCAGAGGCCTGACCTGAGTCCACAGAATCTTTCCATCAGATGCCATGTCCTCCCACCCTGACCCCCCAGGTAGCTAGGTAACCAAGCAGCTGCCTCACTCTCCTACCGACTGACCAGCTGAGGCAGCTTTTTACAGCAACCTTTGTTCCCCGGATTCCTATCTTTTCTAATGTGTAGAAGCTCAGCATAGACTTTTTGGACTGCACAACCCTGGCTTTTCTTTGCCTCATGTGGTTCAGGATGTTGTTGGCCTCTAGCTAATCTCTGATTGCTTGCTGCGCTTAGCCTCGATGGGCCTGAAGCTCTGGCAGTGGGGGGGGGGGGGGGGGGGGGGGGAGTAGATATGGGAGACAATACAGAGCAGGCTAATGGCACAGAGCAGTATTGTTTTCAATTGACTTGCCAGTTTCAGTACAGCTGCTTGCTAATGATGAACAGCTGCCTCTGATCCAAGTTAACAAACTGACAAAGCAAATGAGAGCCACCCGGTTAGATGATGGAGAAGGCTGCTGCGAGGTTTAGAGGGCAAACCTTTTCACAGTTGGTTACAGTGCTCTGGGTAGCACGGTTTGCACTGTTCTCTCACACTTCTGGGATCAGGGTTTAAGTCTCAGTGATGGCTTCATGTGTGTGGAGTTCACATGTTCTTCTCGGTTGTTGTGCGATTTCCTCCAGGTATTCTGGTTTCTCTCCACAGTCCAAAACCTATTGACTGGAGTTAGCAAGGTGCATGTGTGTGACAAGTGTGTGAGAATGCTCTGTGATGTGTTGGTGCCCCATCCTGGGATGTTCTCTGCTTTGTACCCAGAGATTCTGGCCCTCCTATGGCCCTGAATAGGAGAGTGAGTCCAGTAACTGGGTGGATGGATTATGCTGTTTATTGTACATCTTAGTTTATCAGCTTATGCCATTTTACTCACTGTGTTGGTTTCAGTCCCTGTGTTATTCAGAGCTTGCTTTTTCACCAGGTGTCAGGTCAATGCCTGTCCGTCTCTTCCCCGCTTGGACAGCAGGTGTTGCTGACCATCCTATTCCCTCCGGTCTTTGTACTAGACCCTTGTGTGTTTACCCTACTCCTCAGACCACCACAGAGTGTAGGGCACAGTCGTGGGTTTGACACCAGCCCCACCTCTTTTGTTTGTTTATTGGTTTTCTGTTTTCCATGGTGTTAATTAGTCCTTTGCTTCCCTGTTTTGGTTTATCCTTAGTTTGATATTGTTTATCCCTGTGTTTAGTTTTGTTTATGGTTCTCTGCCCCTGCCTTGGTTTTCCTGTTTCACTTGTTTCTTGATTTTTCTCCTAGTGCAGTATTTCCCTGTGTTACCTTAGTTTCAGCTCTTGTAAGTTCCTTAGTTCTGTGTTCATTAGCGTTAGTTACTTCACCTCTGTCTTGTTGCCCTGTGATGATTCACACTAGGAAATACTAGTAATAATCCTAGGATACACAAATAAAAACAGAAAACCAATAAACAAACAAAACAGGTAAGGCTGGCCTCAAACCCATGACTGCAGGGTTATAGCCTGCGAGCCACAAGCTCAGCCTTAGTGGCAGCCCATGGAGCATGGAAAACACACAAGGGCCTAGTATAAAGCCAGGAGGGAACAGGATGGCCAGCTACACCTGCTGGCCAAACAGGGAAGAGACATGAAGGGCAGGGGTGGACGGGTGCTGACCCTGACACCTGGATGTGTTTTACTACACCTTGTTCTATTTATGCCACTTTTCTCATGGTAATAAAATGAAAGGGGCTGCTGGCCTCTGCCAACCCATGCAGCCGAATTTTTGCTGCAATGAGTGACATTAGTTAAAAGGATTTGTTTAATCTATGGACTTTAGAAATATTGTGCAACATGATGCAAAAAAATATCTGGTGCAAGGTCAAAATGACCTATGATATAGTGTCTATTTTTTACTGCAGTTTAATATAAGAATACATTACATGTCAGATATTCCGGGTAGTAGCGGTGTTTACCACTCAAAGCACAAATTCACATGGGCCCCCTGATGTCAGTACACTAAATGTGAAATAAATGCATTTCTTACTTAAGAAATGCTGAAGCTGCGTATTCTGCTAAACTAGCGGTGATCTTCTGAGCGTCCTTGCTACCTAACGTTAATGTGATATGTAACCATGAGGTGATCGTATCCCAGTGGCACCATGAAAAGAAATCAAAGATCGAAAGTCGCTAAGAGAAAATTCGCTGATCAGTTTCTTCACCATAAACCCCTGATGAGGATGCAGCAATCTGTACAAACACAGACACAAAAACTGTGACCGTTAGAGTGGGGCTCCGGAAACAGCTAACGGACTCCCAATTCCGGGGGTAGCTCATTTGGCCTTTTTAGCAGCACAAAGATTTTTTTAAAATCAATAAGACACGCCATTATGCAATTAAGGTTATTAGGCTCAGGATACTATGGCATTCAAGACTAAGCTATCCTGTCTCACGACCAAAACACCATTACTGTATAATATTAAGGTTATTAGGCTCATCATGCTGCAGTGTACAGGATTATGCTATCCTGTCTTACGACCAAAACACCATTATAATATTAAGGTTATTAGGCTCATGATGCTATGGAATTGAAGATTAAGCTATCCTGTCTAGGACCAAAACACCATTATAATATTAAGGTTATTAGGCTCATGATGCTATGGAATTGAAGATTAAGCTATCCTGTCTAGGACCAAAACACCATTACTGTATAATATTAAGGTTATTAGGCTCATCACGCTACACTGTACAGTACAGGATTATGCTATCCTGTCTCACGACCAAAACACTATTATAATATTAAGGTTATTAGGCTCATGATGCTATGGAATTGAAGATTAAGCTATCCTGTCTAGGACCAAAACACCATTACTGTATAATATTAAGGTTATTAGGCTCATCATTCTACACTGTACAGTACAGTATTATGCTATCCTGTCTCATGACCAAAACACCATTATAATATTTAGGTTATTAGGCTCAAGATGCTATGGCATACAGGATTATTCTATCCTGTCTCATGACCAAAACACCATTATAATATTTAGGTTATTAGGCTCATGATACTATGGCATACAGCATTATGCTATCCTGTCTCACGACCAAAACACCATTACTGTATAATATTAAGGTTGTTAGGCTCAAGATGCTATAGTGTACAGGATTAAGCTATCCTGTCTCATGACCAAAACACCATTACTGTATAATATTAAGGTTATTAGGCTCAAGATGCTACGGTGTACAGGATTAAGCTATCCTGTCTCATGACCAAAACAACATTATAATATTAAGGTTATTTGGCTCAGGATGCTATGGCATACAAGAGTATAATCACAGTTAAAGGAAATTATTAGCCCTCACCTTGGCAACCCTCTAGCTGTTACAATGGTCATGATATGCCACTTACCTGCCTTATGGCTTTTATAAAATTGTTAGTACATATTTTAAATAGCATTAAGAGCATATTTTCAATGGTTGCTAAGCAACAAGCAAAAGACAACTAAAAAAATTGTCCCATTGAAACTAAGGCCAGTGTCACAGTGGCTGTCATCCACAAAAGCTGAAACAAGCAAGCTGAGAGCTGTGCTATATATTTACGTTTATTCTCTGCTTCCATTAATTTTGCAAGGCTGACAAAATATCACATTAAATTCAGTCAGTGGTGCAGTTTTTCTGTCATCCGTAAGAATATGAGTCCATTGTTTCCTAGCCTCCACATTTAGTTTGAGTTGTTTTTATTTTGAAATTTTTGCATGACACTTTGAGATTGTTAGCATACTAATTTTTGCATACTAATTAACAGGCAATCAAAGAAATTCAAATGATTGGCCTTAGAATTTCTAACCCCAACACTCTCTTAGAGCTTAAATTATTTTTTAATAACTTTCATAATCCATTTTTTTTTTATTACAAAACTCTTGAGGTACATAAACAGGTCTCTTCAAATTTTTAATGTAATTCTTATTTCTAGTCAGTGCCTATTCAGATATTCCTAGTGTTAGATTTTTTTTGACTGGTGCACTGCATACAGATTCCCTTCTTGCATTCACAGTCCCTACTTCCCTCTGACACATGCCTCGCAGCAGCATTTTAATGGGATGATGTCATATCTGATTGCACTTCAGTTTCCCTATACGTGATAGCTGGGCTGTAGTTGCTGGGCTATAGCAGCTGGGCTGTAGTTGCTGGGCTATAGCAGCTGGGCTGTAGCTGCTGGACTATAGTTGCTGGGCTGTAGCTGCTGGGCTGTAGCAGCTGGGCTGTACAGTAGTTGCTGGGCTGTAGCTTCTGGACTATAGTTGCTGGGCTATAGCAACTGGGCTATAGTAGCTGGGCTGTAGTAGCTAGGCTGTAGTTGCTGGGCTGTAGTAGCTAGGCTGTAGTTGCTGGGCTATAGCAGCTGGGCTGTACAGTAGTTGCTGGGCTGTAGCTTCTGGACTATAGTTGCTGGGCTATAGCAGCTGGGCTGTAGTAGCTAGGCTGTAGTTGCTGGGCTATAGCAGCTCGGCTGTAGCTGCTCTGGCTGTGGTACAGACATTAGGGCTAGCTTGATTTGTCACCATTGCTTCTATACTGGACTTCACCATCTTGCCGCAGGTGCTGCATTATTGCTTCTTTTGGGAGTTGTGCTTTCGCCCATTACCCACCGCGTAGCCGCTACATTCAGAAGTGGCGGCATTATGACAAACCATCCACAGGTCGATTTTCCATAACTGATTGTCCGGATCTTGGTAAACCTTGGAGCCCATCCCAGGAAGCAGAGGGAATCAACACGACGGACCTAAGGGCAAAAACGCTCACACATCCTCCAAGGGCAACTTAGAGACAACAGCCCACCACACTAGCATGCAACCCACATCTCTGAAGGTGTGAAACCACTTTGCCCCCCTGAAGAGTCACATTTAAAAACAAATTAAACAGTGGTCTTTCCACCAATGGCTTTGTGTGAGGGAATGCTTGCATCCTGGAAAATAAAATTTACACCTCGCAGCAATTTGATCAGACACCCACATAATAAATTACCATTCCAAAAAAAATCAGAAACTATTATGTTGCCGTCAGCTCAACTATGATAGGTTTCCAATGCACAAAACAGAGGCCATATTAAATATAAAAATGTTTGGCATAATTAATTTCAGATTCTAGGAATAGCATCCTAATCCTTCTCTGCCCACAGTTCTGTTCTTTTCCATCCCCATGACCAGATCAGTGGATAAAAAAAGAATCTAACAGTTTGTCAAGTGGAGATTCACTTTCATGAAGATGAAATAAGGTTCACATCTTGTGAAGCCCTAACTGGGAACAGAGATAAATACTCACTGGAAAAGAACTGTCTACATCATCACAAGAAGTTGTGTTTTATTTTCTATAATAGAGCATGTATTTCATATTAAATACCTGTCAATAATTCTATTTACCTTTATTTGCTTATTATTGTTAAACATATCATTACTACTACTGAGTTATACAAGTTGGGAAAAAAATATATATTTATTTTCTGAATAAGAATATCCAGGACAGGTACTGTATAAATATCTGCCCTTGAGACACTTGCAGATTTCTGCTCCAATTATGTCTGGAAATTTTCATTACTGGACTTTTTAATATGTTAATAATTGTTATTCCCAACTCAGCGTTGTTTTAATAGGTGTTTAAGGATACTTTATCCCCATGTAAACAGATGTTAGGAAATGCAGTGCCAGAATGCAAATTATATGTATGCCCATTGACACAACGTTTACACACTGAGGAAGGGATGAAGAAGCGGTTGTTAAATAGGGCATCTACATAACTCCCATTCAATTGAAAACAGAACTGAGCTTAGAGCATTACATTTTAAAGCCAGGACCAGGGATAATAAGCATTTCTGTATCCAGGGGATTGTCCATACAGTTTGCTCTGCAGCACAGCAGTGGGGTTTAACAGTCTGCCCCTGTTGCTGTAGCGACCAAGGGCTGCCTCCAGTTGACATTTAGATTCCAGCTTACACACACATCCGCCACCTCAGGGAATGAAAACGTCATTGACGAATCAGGAGCTGCAACATTTTCAGAATCAAATGGTTACACCCCAACAGATCATCCAAATCTGGCTGCATCACAGCACTTCTAAAATCCCTCTGCTACGGCACACTGGATCAATTCTGAATCCCTCAGCTTTTCCACATACTGTATGATCATTTTAAAAATTACCTAGACACCGATAGATCTAACGTTGATTGGCTACACGTCAACAGATCACTTCGGAAATCCCTCAGTTACACCTTAAATAATTACTTATAAAATGCCCTAGCAATACCCAAAAATATAATTTCAAAAAATGATTAGACCTCAACCTCTGAAATCCCTCTGCCACTCCCTAACTGCTTGCTTCTAAAATCCCTGGCTATACCTCTATTTTCTGAAACTGTTTGCCCCATTCAGGGCCATGGAAGCAACAACTCAGGATGGGGCACCAGCCCATCACAGGGCACACTCACACAGTCACCTATGGGCAACCCCAGTTAGCCTCAGCATGTTTTTGGACTGTGGAGGAAAACGGAGTACCAGGAGAAAACCCCACGATGGTGGGGAGAACATGCAAACTCCACACACACAAAGAACTATGGCGGAGACCCAAACCCTGGTCCCAGAGGTTTAAGGCGACAGAACTAAACACTGCACCATTTTGCCAACCCGCCCTGGCTATACCCCAGAGATCATTTCCAAAAGAGATCATTTCTAAAATCCTTTGTCTACAACTCAACTGATCATTTCTACTTAACTTGGCTACACCCTAAAAGATCATTTATAAAACAAACTGGCTGCATACAGATTATTTATAAAAGTGTATGGCTGTCCCCCAGGGTTTCTTAAATATAATGTACTCTTACAATTTTTACTGGCTATACAAAAACCTTTCTAGTACTGACAGTGTATGGTTTCTCCGCATCTTCTAATTTATCTAGACAGCCAACCAGGGAGCTTATTAACAATATCTGCATTTCCCCCTTATATGTGTTTGATATTTTCTGTCATAATAAAAATGTCCATCCAATATCTACTCACTTAGTTCAGCTTTTTTCAGGGTCAGTATAACCACTACACTGCAGTCCTAATACATAGCAGGGGGTGGTTGGGGCTGTACTTTTACTGAAAGTGGTTCTTGATGGTGTTGCAGTTATTGGTGGTCTCTGTAGGGGGCAGTGTGACAGTTAGAAGCGATTTAAAAGGGGGGTTTTGCTTCTGCTGTCCTCGTGTCTTGTCCACTTGGAGTAAACAGTGTACATTTTTGTAAGGCATGTCTGTCACCCACAATGACCCTCATTAAACAGCTTCAAAAAAGCGGCTGATTTATTTAGCTGCGGATGCTCTAATATAATCTAGATCCTGTACTGTACTGGAGAAGCTTCCAGATGGATGGATAAATAGCTTGACAACGATGAAAAACTTAATAATGCTCAAAATTTTATTCATGTTATTCATATCAAGGGGTGACCTTTATCTTCCCACTCAAGTGGCACTTGCTGAATGCCTGATTAACAAACAGCCACATTTCTGTCTTCATAAATGCTCATTTTGGTATTTTAAAAACTCAGTTGGTCTAAAATATGTCTTCCTCCTCTGCTTTTCCATAAAGGTCAATAACCGTATAAAATATTCAGTGAAAAGAAACAGAAATTCCCCTCAGCTACCTATAGGAAGTTGCATTTGGATAGCTATGTGTGTTTATCCCTGAGCAGGGCACCTAGAGGTCCAATAGTTCACTATGTTAATTCACCTCTGCTTAATGCCACTCCAGATAAGACAATGCTGAACTGAGCGAGTTTGTGGGTATGTTTTCAATTACAATGAAATTAAAATCGTTTCCCAAGAGTACTGGTATCTTTTCATTTTTTAATTCCTATGGATATTCAAAGCACTGTACATTTTTAATTGCTGATTGTGGATGCCGTCGATTTGATTCCCTCTTTTTTTAGTTATCCATTAATATGAAAATACTTATCTGGAGTTAAAAGAAAAGATTGACAAAGTGATTAGCAAATCACTGTTCTTGGTGAGTCAAACTGCTAGCAGTTGTTAATTGGCTGCAGTTGGTTAAAGTCAGTCGATTATTCATGGATAAATTAGCTGGTTTAACGCTTAACTGAATTCCACCTTTGCTCATCGACAGAGAAACACACAGCAAATGTAATCCCTGAGTGCTGAGCAAATATATGGCAAGTATACAGCATTACATTGGATGCATGTCCGTTCCTGATAGTCCTGTGGAATAGCGGGCCTCAGTCAAAGCCTCCCTGTAAAGTGTGATATGGCAGCTGGCTGTGCTCCCAAGTTTAGCTGTATGGACAGAACAAAGTAAGTTAATATGAGAACAGCTTACAGTAAGTAGCTGGGATCCATATATGCAGACACACAATGAAAAAGTCTTCTGACGGAGATAGGGAGGAAGCTGGCAGGTTTAATCAAGCTGTGGTTGGCTTGACAAGTGCAAAGGCCCGGAAAAAGGCTGTCAAGTTCCATGTTTATGCAGTGGCATAAGCCGAAATAAATAATATTGTCAGGGTTAAAGTCTGCTTAGAGGAGCACTGAGGTCCTGTTAGAGCAGGGAGAGCATCAGCCGCGTGGCAGCCTGCCTCACACAGGACAAGGGATCTGTGAAGCGCTAAGGCTTGGCAAGGTTTGCTAAGGCACATCCGAAACGCCACGGCGAAGACCTGCAGCACGTAAACAACCAGGGTCCCTCCGAGACTGTAAATCACCCTTAAAAAATGGGGCTGCCAGGTACACACCACTTGTGTATTCTTTACAGAAGTAAATGGAGCATTTTGTATTTATGTATTTGTGCTTTATACATTTTTGCAGAATTAATTCTATACAGAAGAAAGTTCTCTGCATTGCCAGATTTCTTGGTGCTGCCATAGACAAGTTTATATATGCACTCGTTTCTTTAAAGGAAAATTAATAAATGATTTTACTTGGTCAATTTACATGCACTGTTATTGCTGGCAATTCTTTCTAATCAAACATAGAATAAACAATAGAAGTACAGTAAATAATGGATTCCACTTCTTTCATTGATTTTGTTATGTACATAGTAGCTTTAATATACATTTCAGATAAATCTTAAACCACAAACCCCACCAAGCTGTAGCCCTGACAGCTGTTTAGTTTTGCTTGTTTGTTTGGGGCACTTTGTTTTGCTTGTTTGTTTGTGGCGCTTTGTTTTGCTTGTTTGTTTGGGGCGCTTTGTTTTGCCTGTTTGTTTGGGGCACTTTGTTTTGCTTGTTTGTTTGGGGCGCTTTGTTTTGCTTGTTTGTTTGTGGCGCTTTGTTTTGCTTGTTTGTTTGGAGCGCTTTGTTTTGCCTGTTTGGGACGCTTTGTTTTGCTTGTTTGTTTGGGGCGCTTTGTTTTGCTTGTTTGAGGCGCTTTGTTTTGTTTGCTTGTTTGTTTGGGGCGCTTTGTTTTGCTTGTTTGGGGGTGCTTTGTTTTGTTTGCTTGTTTGTTTGGGGCGCTTTGTTTTGCTTGTTTGTTTGGGGCGCTTTGTTTTGCTTGTTTGTTTGGGGCACTTTGTTTTGCTTGTTTGTTTGGGGCGCTTTGTTTTGCTTGCTCCCAGCTGCTGATCCCATCTCCGCTTGTGCCTCCACGTAAAATACCTGTCCATTTCTGTCCTGGGAGGGTCTGTCTGCCATTGTACCAACACATATGTAACAGTTAGGAAGGCTTAACCATTACTCTCTAATGACTTTAAATAGCACTCCCACTGAAAATATGCTGGAATATATGTACTGCAGGTATATTGCAGGTTTTATACACCCAGAATCAGCCTGGGTGTGTGATGGGACGAATTCAGGGATGGGCATCGCAGTTCGTATTAATAACGGACCCTCATGTTGGTCCTGAAGCCTGACGATGCAAAGTCTATGCAAGTCTCACTCAGTCTGTACACTTTATTTCACTATTACTTTTTTGCCTGAGGAAGACCATTGGGCTGCCCTTTAAAATCCAGTCATTCATAATTTTTATAAGGTCAATTTGAAACCATGTCTTTCAAAAATAATACATTTGCCTTTTAATATTTGCTTTTCAAAAAATTAAAATGCAGACTGTTGCCATAATAAGATAAGTCTCCTTAGGATAAATATTTTATCTGAAAACTCGTAAGAGAAATCATATTGACTCTTATCTGAACAGAATAACTCTAAAGTCCTGTTAAGTCCTCATCAAATGTAAATGCTGACTTCACAGATATGAGAAATCTTTTGACGTTAAGCTCAAAGATGTAGGGAGTCAGGTTTTGCACTGTAGTTCTGATTTAAATGAGTGTGAAAGGATAATGCTAAACGTGCATTTTTCTTATTGCAGCAACAACTGATGGGTTGATTGAGAATGTGCTGTATCTAAATCCTTTATCTTCCTCTTTTGATGTCCTTCCTTCAAGACTTCCTTAAAAATTCTTGGAACTATATGCAGTTTAAGTTTATAGTGTTACTGTCAGAGCTACATACTTATTTTTTAAGCTGCACTGAGGGGAAAAAAAGCTTAACATTATGAGACAATTGTAGAGAAAATTAACTTTCATGTCAAAAAAAAGTTCAGTCTTTTTCCCACGGTACTGCCCTTATTTGAGTACCTAATTATCTGGTAATAAATTCAAACTTTAATAAACACATTAATTTAGCCAATGCAGTTTGGCTGATCATGTGTTATAATCGTCCGATAAAGGACTTGATTGGGATTTAATGAAAATGTCCTGCGTTAGTTCAGGATTTAGATAGACTCCGCATTTGTACCACCTGCAGACTCCCTGGATGCACAGAAAATATCTGCAGAAAAACACCATGAAAACTGAAACTGCAGCATGTGTGTCAGGTTCGCCTACAATGCGAGTCATTAGTGTCACACAGTTATTTATTTTTTTATTTTTAAACATAAATGTGAATTAAATTTCCCTTTAATGACAGTAATCCTTGTTCCTGGCAAAAATCAAAACATTTTCTAATATGATTAATGTTGTAAAATGTCAGTTCCAAGTCCCAGATTAACAAGAGTTTAATTTTCCATTAAAAATTAGTGTTTTTAAATATATATCATTTAAATAGTGAAAGTATAATAATCCTTGAAATTAATCAACCTTTCCATTATCAATTCTAATGTGCCAGAAAATCCCGTGTTTCACAATAAGTATATCGCAGCTGACTGTAATTCTGACTTTGGACTATGCAGTAGTTGAAGTAGCTGTACAGTATACTGTGCAAATAATGTTGGCTTTCATCTGTAACCAAAATGTATTCTTGGGTACTTAAGTGTGTTACCCAGGAGAACATTTTAAAGTTCTATTATGGCACCCACATCTAAAACTGTAAGGGCATTAAACATTTTTCTGTCCATGGGATATTTCATCACAAAAGCTAATTTCGAAATTTGATAACAGGGTAAATTAAAAATGTAAAAATCAAACTAGCTTAAACATCTTCATAAAGAAGGCAGTTCACATCAAACAGAAACGTCACGCTGCACAAAATAAATTATTAGTTCAAATGATATTAAAAGTGCAATTGAAAAAAAAAAACTCTAAAACTATTTTTGTTATCATAAATTATTCAAATCTCTCTTTACTAGGCCAATTGGACAGATACATAAAATTACTGACATCACCCTTCTCATTAAAGTAAATTGATTGGATGAAAAATATATGAAAACCCATTAACAGGGGTTACTGCATTACACACAGGAAACTATACTGTACAATGTATCAATTGTAATGCCACTTTCCTTTGCTAGAGAATCGGAATGTATATCACCAATTATTTTTAATATTTAATGATGATCACAATAATAATTTTGTGTAAGGATTGCTGTTTTCAGGGGGGCAATGGGTGGAAAATAGATGGTTGGAAAATAACTTATGAATGATGGTCACCATACATCATTCTGAAGTTTAAATCAATACCTTAGCAGCCAGAAAGCATTGTGTGTGTCTAGTGTCTCATTTTATTACGGGTATGTCTGTGTGTATGCATCAACTACATGTATACACAAAAAAAAGAGTGTGTGTGTGTGTGTGTTTTACTGTAAGTTTTTATTACATTGTGGGGACCAAATGTTCCCCACAATGTGATAAAAACCTGATATTTTGACATTGCGGGGACCGTTTCTCAGGACTCAACAAAGATCTGTAAATGCTATTAAAAAACTACAAATGTCAAAAGTCCCACATTTGTTGTGGATCAGGTTAGGGCTGGGTAGGGGTTAGGGTCTTCATGTTGAGATTAGAGATTTCCCAATATAAATGAATGGAGAGTCCCCAAAGTGTGTGTGTGTGTGTGTGTGTGTGTGTGTCTGTGTGTTTATGTATGTTTGTATCAGAAAGATAAATACACATAGACTATTGTTATTTTACTTAATTGACTTAATTATAGTGGACAGCTCAATATCATGGCGTTAGCCATTCACAAAATATATTTGTATTACATGAAAAACTATAATTAAGAAATAGATAAATACATGTATTATCTTTGAATTGCATATTTGTATTTCATTAAAACTGATTTTTGTCATGAACAATTGAAAGAGTTCTTTTTCTGTTAGATTGTAATCGTAACCCACATCCCTTTTACTTAAAAAGATTATTAGTGAATGTTATTCTTTTTGTAAGGCTCAAATCGCTGAATTGACGTTAGAAGAGAGAGAGTGAAAAGCATGAAGCCAGAGAGAGGTGTGCTGCATGCAGGGGGGCGATAAAGGGGTGACAGAGACAGTAACTTACAGTATAACTCAAAGTTAGTGCTTAAACTTTTTCTAGTGTTTGAACTTTGGTTCTTTAATGTTGTGGCAGTGAGTCTGAAGTCTCCCCCTGGAAGCAGAGGGCCGCTTCGCCCTGGACAGGAGCCCGTCAGAGTGTGGGAACCTCTTTGAACTGTGAGGGGAAAAGCATGAAAAATACAGACCTTGGGAGAAAACCGGCCCCAGAGCACCGGCAGCACAAGGTGCAACCCGGCCAGCTAAGCCAGCCAGCATGTCCGGTGATACACCGCGCAGAGCTCATGTGCAGCATTATATGTAAAAAAGTCAAAATAATACATATACGATATATAAATCGATTGAATAAGCAGTGAATTTCTATCATTTCAGGCATAAATCTTTAACCAAATTGAATCAAAAGAAATGATCATCTCAGTGCCTTTTGCTGAGTTAGCTATTAAGATTTTCTGTACCTGAAGCCATCTTCTGAAACCACATCTCCTGTTCAGGGTTGCAGGGGTCCAAAGCCTATAGCTACAAAGCAGGGAACAACCCAGGACAGGGTGCCAGTCCATCACAGAGTGCACTCACTGGCTCACAGTTCACTCATACTCATACAGACAATTTGGTAACTGCAGTTAACCTCAGCATGCTTTTGGACTTTGGGTGGGAAACCGGAGCACCTGGAGGAAAACCAGCGATGACACAGGGAGAAGAACATGCAAACTCCACACATATGGCGCCATAGCAGAGACTCGAACCCCAGTCCCAAAGGTGTGAGGCAACAGAGCTAACCACTGCACATAATTCACATAGTTCATGTAATTTGAATTAGTTCTAATATTCAGATCCCTGAAATATATATAGTTTTAGCATAAACAAACAGAATCAAGTACGCTAAACAGTATGGACAGACAGCATCGTACCGAAAGGTGCTTCCCTGTAATGCCCTATTGACTCACAAGAACAAAACGATATAAATGGCATTATAAGCAAATAACTAGTTTATTGCAGCTCACCGCTATATCTTCCACAGTTCAGTAGCGCATAGCAAGCAAACGGTAAAGTCATGCGATCAAAGTGTCTGATTATAAGGTCACAAGTTACGCTCAGTTATTACAACCTCGGGGATAGCCACTTACTGACACGCCGGTCGGCTCATTGCCTATAGCGCTACCCAATGTAGGTTAATAATGACTTTAATAAAACGGAAAAAAACAACACTAGACTTCAGATTTAGCTGATAGCTATTAAATGCTTTGATCATTACAATACAATATGCAAGCACTATTTCAGAAGCTAGTTCAGAGGCTTCTACTTAGTAAACATGAAGCATCAATTCTGAAAACAAAGTCTGCTACTAATCCACCATATTCCATTTTCCATATTCACACTCATACATTCCCCCATTCACATTCCCATGCATTTGGGGCCAGTGCTTAATGTAATGAACAATCCCCACTATCAGGTCCAGTTCCTCATTCAAATTGCCTGTAGGCCGATGATTCCATAAGACGTTAAACTTGAACCTGCATGCTCCTAATATACCTATTCCAAACATATATTTCCTTTTAAAAATTCATGAAAAAAAAGTTGCTTCACAACTCCAAACAAATTTAGCTCCCGTGATATATTTGTGCAATTTCAGCCTTCCTTTAAACAGTTTTGTGATGCAAACATATTCCCCAGATCACAGAGGTTTAGACTACTCCAGGCCTACTGTATCGTAGTGTCGTTCTCCTAATGTTTCAGTAGTTGTTACCATTATCTACAAAACTATCCCATTACTATTGAACTCTCTTAGCTCTCACGCCAACCCTGGGGTCAAATTGCCCCCAAAGGCAGCTGTCAAGTGATATCTGACTGATGATTATTGTAGGAGTGTATAAGAGTTAGTCTAGTTACTTTCTTACTATGTATTTATGTTTAATACTGTATGTTCATTATACATGAGTATTACTACTTTCTAACTAAGTATCTTTCTCCCCTCCATATTCCTGGGAGCTATCTGATAAATTTTTGATTTCCAAGGCCTGGAGTATGCAATACCAGACCCCAGACCTGACAGTTTATACTGGTTGGCCTAACATAGATCTATAACACAGATCACCACCATTCTACTCTAGTTCTCACAGCATAGGCTATTTCTTGTCTGGCTGGCAGGCAGACCCATGTGACACAGAGAAGGGGGAGGGAGGGGATCATAGGCTCGATCAATTGCTGGGTGTGTATTCCAGTCCGTCAGGTGACAGTGACAAGCACAGCACTGTTTGATGCTGCACAACCTGCCGCATAAACCGGTATGAACACCTCTATTCCTGGCTGTTGTATGACTCTGTGTGTTAGGAGTTTGTGCCTATTTCTAAAAGGGCACAGTTTCAAATCTTGCAGTCAACAGAATGATCATATCACTCTTGGGCCCTTGAAGAAGGCTCATAACCCCAAAAAACCAATCCAGGGGTGTTAGATAAATGGCTGACCCTGTGCTCTGACCCCAAACTGCTCTCCCGTATCACAAAGCAAGATAATGTGTCAGATTTAAGGTAGCCTTGGCTAAATGTAATTGAACAAAGATAAAGTCCATGTAAACCGGGGTACCTTAAATGTGACATGTTATCCAGCTAAGAAAGAAATCTGGCTTTGTGATACAGGTCCCTGTATATATGCGTGTGTATCATAGGCGAGCAAGATGGGAAAAATCAAAGTTCCTACTGTAAGTACTTCTGCTTGTATAAATGGTGAATGAGGTATAATTATTCTTATAGTATTTAATTTGAAGGGGGCGGCATGGTGGTGCAGTGGTTAGCACTGTTGCCTCACACCTCTGGGACCCGGGTTCGAATCTCCACCTGGGTCACATGTGTGTGGAGTTTGCATGTTCTCCCCATGTCATTGTGGGGTTTCCTCCGGGTACTCCGGTTTCCCCCCACAGTCCAAAAACATGCTGAGGCTAATTGGAGTTGCTAAATTGCCCCTAGGTGTGCATGTGTGAGTGAATGGTGTGTGAGTGTGCCCTGCGATGGGCTGGTCCCCCATCCTGGGTTGTGCCCATTGCTTCTGGGATAGGCTCCGGACCCCCCGCGACCCAATAGGATAAGCGGTTTGGAAAATGGATGGATGGATGGATATTTAATTTGAAATATATGTGATTAATATGTTCAGGTTTGGACTGCTACAGTTATTCCTCTCATCTATGACTGCAGTAAGAGTGTTTGTTTCTCCACCATACTCTGAGGTATCTGTATTCGTTATACCTCGCTATTGTATAATAATAACAGTAGTGTCAATCTGTTGTTCTGTTTTTGTTAAATGTTTGTCAAACGCTTATGAAAATGTTGCTGGATCGGGCGCTATATAAATATGAATTTCACTTGACAGAAGCAATAAAGTTGAGAGTTGCAGCTGAGCATCTAGACTGCAGATGGTTACAGTATGAAAAAAAAATAATCATTGTCACACTTTTTGCAGGTAGCTATACTTGTAAACATATAATTTTATGGGAAGGTATATTACTCTATTTTACTCTTTACTGGGTTTTCTGACCCTTTCCCCTGAAACAGAATGCTCAATCAGCAAAAGCATCATGTCTTAAAACTACGCTATTTTATAGCAGGTAGGCAGGCGCCAGGGGGAGGGCAGGGGGGGTGTTGGGGGGGGTTCTGGGTGTTTTCGATTCAAAAGGAGAATCAGCAAGAGCAAAGGTGTAAACAGCTTCTAACAGACCACTTTAGCTGCAGATAGACTTGCCGGTGCGAGTATTTTAGGAGCAGCTGTGGTTTTCACGCACAGCAGTGCCTCCAGTGCGCGGGGAACTGCCCGCTACCAAAGAACATCCAGCTAATGGCTGTGCTGTGCTTGGAAACAGCTTGTTGATCATAAAAGCTGACACAGGCTGGCGGAGAACCAGACGGCCTACAGTCAGTCGAGTAACAGCGGATAACAACGCCGGTGCCAAGAGGCACACATAAGGACGCACGACCCATCCTACCCTGTCATCGAGGAAGTACAACACCTATACTGTAAACCTCTGCGCTTCACTCCTGGTGACAAAAAAAATAGAAAGTGCAGTTGCAATAAAGTAAGGAACATGAGCACTGAAGACTGGAAGGGACTGGATAAACATCTCCCAGCCTCTTCCTGTTGTCTAATAAGGGACTAGAGTATGGCAGGAACTGAACATGCCCACAGATCCCTTGTGCTGCATATACCACAGGCTATGTGAAAATAACTGCTGATCAGCCACACCAGTAATAGCGGCAGTGTTTACATCTGTACACGGCTTTCGACGGGACAATTCCTCCCGCCGCAGGGCTGGTATTGTCGAGGAATGGTTACAGGTGCATGACAGCGGATACAGCTCACTGCAGTGATCCTCCCAGTCAACAGATTGCAGCATCAATCCGGTCGAGCATCTGTGTGACATAATGGAACGAGCTATTCCAAGAGGTCTGCCACCAGATAATCTGCAATAGCTAAACAATGGACTTGGCATGGGCCAGCAAGCCGGTTCTGCACGTTGCTGCTCACGATTATGCCTGTGTTTGCATGAGATTTATATAAATTGACATATTAATACATAATTTATAATATATCTATCAAAAACTTTAAAATCTGGCTTTTCAACCAATGACAATTCTCATAAAAACTGAATTTGTCATGATTACTTATTAACCAGATAGATTTAATTAGATAACAGACCACACTTGCATCATTCCTAGATTTGAAAACAATCAGCTTGATTCTTTCACTATGAGAAGGATGAAAAAACTTGACTCTTTGATCAATTGCGGATGTGACAGACACAGTGTATGAAAAAAAACGTTAAAATATTAAATGTCATTTTAATATTTTATGCAATTTTGGTCTGATGCTAGCTGGGGAGTTTGGCATTGGCGGCCTGATGCAAGGACTAGAAAAAGACACTGAATTGCATGCTGCCCTCCCTGCTTGCACACTAGTGAAGTGTGGGGAAAGGAGGAGTCCAGCTAGAACTTATAAGAAGAAGTGATGTTATGCAGGGAAATCCTAAGTAGGAGCAAAAAGACAAGGAGACAAGTATGTGTCAGAAGCAGACTCTGGATCGTCAGATCTTTGTTTTGTGGTTGAATTCTCAGTGAACCTCATTCAAGATAATTGGAAATAAACATCGCGTGATGTTTTCTTATTGCAGCCGTGTCTTCAAGAAACATTTGATCAAAAGCTTTTTAGAAAATGCAACTTAGCCTAAAAAGTCTCCTTAAAAACAATTTCACAGTTGCATAATAGCATGAAAAAGTTACTATGCTAAAGTATTATACTATTACAAAAATGCAGGAGATGCATCACCAGAGATACAACATTAAAGCTTAAAAAGTTATTTAAATTGACTATTCGGATTTACCATCCATGACAGAATATTCCATGTTTAAAGATTTTAAAGGGGACCATATTACTGTCGATGTTTGTACTGGGCAGGACTGAATCTGAGTTAAGGTGATAGACCTGTAGTGGCCAAGGAAATGACATGTTGCTGCATTGACTTTTATGTTTGAAAGAATAACATACAAAGATGTTTTCACTCCAGGAATGATGCGTACAAGCATACAAGCATTGACTCATATCAGCAAGGCCATCCTGGTAAAGCCGTACTGAGAAACACACAATTCGGAAATGTATTTCCGTGGCCTTACTTACGATGAGAAGCACTTGTGGATGCATGTAAATGAAAAGCAAAGTGAGCTCATGGCAATTTGGAGAGAGCATTGCTCACGATGTGAACGTCAAAAGATACTACCTGAACCATCACAGATGCACAAGTCCCCCTTGTATGAAGGGACTATCACAGGAAGCGAGACCAGGAAGCCTCTTAGTAAAGAAACAGGTCTATCGTGGGAACATGCACACTAGCGGCAATTTAGAGTCACTAATTCACTTAACCATATTCTTGGACGGCAGAAGACACTGGAGAACCCAGCAGGAACTCATGTGTACATGGAGTGAACATGCAACTCCACACAAAGAAGAGAACAGAACCTCCACGCTGGAGGTGTGAGGTTCTGGTGCCACCCACTGAGACACCATGCTGCCCTAAACGCTTTTTAATATAACTTGGAAATCTGCCTGAGTAAGTTTCACAGCATTTGTGAAGCCCTCAAGGAATCTTAATGGTAATGACGTTCAGGGAGCTTGCTTTTCCATGGTATTTGGCTGTATTTTAATTTGTCGGATGCCATCTTTCATCCAGGGAGTTCTCATTTTTAGGGGGCATGTTTAGCCAGGACAACCACAGCTTAATCAAGAGAGCTTTCATCACATAGGGGTACCAGTGGTTTCGGGGCTTTGGACCAACATCAAGGCTGTAAAATGTAGTGGAATGTCACTGAGCCTGTGGATGAAACCAGGGCTCAAAATCAAAGTGATACGTTTCAGTCCTCTTTACAATTCAGTTCAATTGTTTTGTTATCAACCAAAGTGCAAGGGCCTACTTGCATAGCCCTTGTTTTAAAAAGCTTTAGGAGTAAAAAGAAGTGCATTGCTAAAGAAGACAGTGAGATTAGATTATGGTGCCCAAAAGTTCCCTAATTGCCATAGCTTTCAGCCTGAGGAATGTAGCAGTGAAAAATTAAACGTCTACCCCATTTAACGGCAAGTGGGACACCTTAAAAAGCACCTTTGCAATTAAAGTATTTTTAATCCCTTTTTTCATCTTCATCGACTTATTTAAAAGCTTTGGAAGAGTGAGTTTTATTAGCTATATCTAACAATGGAAGATTAGTCTCCCATTGTAAATGTTAAGGTAAAATGTCTATTATTGAATAAATACTTTCTCTCCAATTTAAGCTACATATTTAAAAGCTGGCATATACTGAGATCCTATTGTATACCACAGCAGACAGTTCTTCTCATCAAGAGGTTTATGACGATTTCACTTGCAAGGTAGACAACAGCGAGTACAACTTCGAAGTCAATCCTGATCCTACCATACCACAGAAGACCAATCCAGAGGCATATAGACCCGACTTTCTACACTGGAGAACCTTGAAATTGCAGATGACCTTGTTTACAGTTTCACGCACACCAGCACATGCAGGAAAAGGCATCTTGCTTCAAGATGCCTGAAGATCAACAAAAAAAAATCAGAGGTCATGCCACTCAACATCCCAAACCCTTCACCTATCATGGTAGACAGAGAGGATCTACCCATGACTGAAGACTTCGCCTACCTAGGCTGTACTGTGAGATATGATGGAGGGGCAGGCAGTGACATCAGGAGTAGAATGAGCAAGGCTAGGAATGCCTTCAGGATGCTGAACAATGCATAGAGGTCATCTCAGTGCAGCACCAACACAAAGCTGATGCTTTACCAGAGCTGTGGTGCATCCATACTCTAGTATGAATCGGAATGTTGGTGGATGATGAGAAGCGACATCGCCATACCGTCAGTCTTCCACACTGGCAACCTGAGGGGAATCCTGCACGTTTTGTGGCAACACTGACATCATCAATATGAGAGGCAGATGAGGGTGGGTAAGACACATCAACAGAAGCGCTCTGTTTTGGGATCTGATTTGACGATCTAACACAAAGTGTAAAGCGCAAAGCGTAACTAATGTTTATGGGCGTGTCTAAATCCATTTAGCTCTTTTGATGGCTGAAAAGCCATACTTTTCAACAGTGCAATGGCCGAATCATTCAGAGGTGTGTTTTGGGGCGTGACATGCAATGAACCAATCAGAAAGGTACGTCACCTTAGCTTTAAGTGGCAGCGGCGCATGATCTACTGCTGCACTCAAACCCCTTCCAGTTGGGTTGACATGTGCAGAAATCAAAGAAGCTTGTTCTTTATCTATTTCATGAGTTTTCAAAGCGTAGTTTATCTGTTTAGCGTGTTTGGAAATGAAATTTCCTTTGCATGTATTTGTGCACGATCAATGGCCTTTACCTGGCAAGCCGAGGAAATGGACGTGCTCGCGCGCCAAGTGAAAAGGCATGAGCACGTCATGTAGAGGAGCAGCACTGTTGCACTGAAGCCTTTCGAGGTGAAGCAAGTGTGGGATGAAGGAGCAGTGAGTGTGTCTTAATTTTCTGGCATCACCAAATCATCCGCGCAGTGGCGAAAGCAGTACAACGATGTCAGAAGACAGGGAAAGCAGAATAGCTACGTGCTATTTAAACAACATGTGTGCAGGGAATGAACATGAGCAATGCGCTGGTATGAAACCAGCAAAACCACTTCGCGTCGCGCTTTGCGCTGCTGGAAAATAGAGCCCCAAGACTCCATCACAAGAACAGCTCTACACTGGACCCTGGAGGACAGATGGCAGATAGCCAGGCCAAAGCACACCTGGAGGCATGCTGTCAAAACAGAACCGAAGGCCCACAGGGGGGCAGCATACAGAATCCCACCCAAGATAGACAGAAGTGGAAGTGCTTTGTTGCTGACCCATAGACCAGGTGGTACAGTGGGCAGGGGTGGCTTAATGCCTGGGAAACATACTTATAATTGAAAGATTGCAGGTTTGAATCCTCCATCAGCAACGCACCACTGAGGTACCTTGAACAATGTACCGCCCCCAAGCACTGCTCCCTGGGTGTTGAATTAGCTGCCCCCAGCTATGTCGTGATGTCAAATATGGGTTAAATGCAGAGGACACATTTCGTTGTTGTGTCCTGTGGTGTGTCAACAATGATCACTAAATTAATTCGTAGTAAGAAGGGTGCTTTTTATTTTTATACATAGTTTATATTATGTAAAACAAGCTATAGCTCTCTTTTGTTTAACTATATAAATTATATGTATATCTGGAACACGAACTTAATTCGTCCCAGAAGGCTGGTCAAGTTGTGGTTTGGTCAAGGTCCAAGTCATTTTTCCATAATATAATAATATATATTCATTTAATGTGTTCCAAACTGCCAAATTGATTCCTTGTCTACCTAATGATAAAAAGCATTATCAATATAAAACTAATACACACATGAAAAAGCACACATACGAGGAAAGTAGAAGCTCGCTGCTGAACGAGAACAACACCTGGGAACAGGGACATTGTGCTCTATTTTGACAACCGAATGGAAAGCGTAAAGTGGAACTAACAGTTTTGGGTGTGTCCAAATCCATTCACTATTGTGACTGTGATTTTGTGCAAGAAAGGCTGCACAAACTCTCTTAATTATTCAGAAGCCTCAATAAACATGAAATTAATGACAATCCCATATTCCAAAGCGAGCGCAAGCACACATGCACCACCTTCAAGTCTCGCATTCACTTTCTTTTCAAGTTCTACAGTCACTCTCATTACTTTCCTTTTTGGTTTGCCGCTGTCAATGTTCACTTTCTCTGGAGTCATGATTACTGTATCACTAAATGTAATGTAGATAAAGCACAAAAAATTCACACTCAACACAGCTTTTGCTTGTCGATCTCACTCAAGAGATTCCACGAAAGAGAGAACGATTTCCAGTAGGTCCGTTTGCCTTTGTGTGAACTCATCAGAGATGTGTCTCTCAATCCGTTCAAGTTTTAGTGGGTCTGTTTTTTTTTTTCGTTGCGTTCCAAGTTTTTGGTCAAGTTGCGATTAGATTTTTATTGACTGATCCGTTTGGGGACCGAACTGGTAGAGTTTGATGTGTCTCGTCCCATACTAGTTTTAACAGGAGTGGTCAATTTCCAAGATTGCGGTCGAGGTGCAAGTCGAAAAAAAATTGACAGACTTGATCAGTCAAGGCAGAAAGCGCTCGAGTTTCACAGTTCCACTGTCTTTGTTGTTACTCCTTTCACATTTGGCCAAAAGTGAATAGCTCAGGACCAGGAAGTACATATCCAGACTGGTTTGTTTCAGCCAACCAGTTGAGTACTCTGTGACTGTGACTCTTTATCCTCCACTGGCTGACCAATGGATTGAAAATGGCCGAGCAGTGAATAGAGAAGACGTGAGTCCTCAGTGATTGAGGGTAGCCCTGTACATTTGTAACGAGCAAAGACCAGGAATGGTTCAACTAATATCTTTCGGCGTTCATGTTGCAGGCAATGCTCTCTCCATGGCCACGAAGCACTACAAGCTCACATTGCATTTCATTTACCTGCTTCCACAAGTGCTCCTTATTCATAATGTATTCTAGGTAAAAACTATAGGTTACATACTGATGTGCAAAGTATATAAAGCAATTCCAGTCATGTCCACACACAAACTATTATTCCCGGATCTCTTCAGCACTATAATTAAGTTATATTAACCATAATCGTTCCCTTTTAGGTCAAGTTCTTTGAATATCTTTCCAACATGTTTACTGTACATGTTATTCATTCCTCTTGGAAATGACTGCATATAAACTAGCATGATGAACTAACGGTTGGTGGCTGCTGTTTATTGAAATGTTTCCTAGTTTTAGTATTGAGCATGTAAACAAGAGTCATGATTAAAAAATTAAGTTAAAATGAATGTTACATAATTGATTATGCACTTATTAGTAGGTCATTAACTTGTTCTATACTAGGTAATTGCGTTGTGGTGTGAAGCCTTATGTCCTTATAGGTTGTTTTTGTATGAAATATTTTTATACTTTACATCCACTAATTTTTCATTACTTCTCCTGGTCAAGGTTAGTGGGGGTCTAGGTGCCACAGGGCACAAAGCTAGGGAACACCCTGGACTGGGTGCCAGTCCATCTTAGGGCGCAGGACAGGGGATACCTTGCATGGCATGCCAGCTCATCACAGGGCACAGGGCAGGGGACAACCTCAGCAGGATGCCAGTCCATCACAGGGCAGGAGGCACCTTGGACAGGATGCTAATCCACCACAGGGCACAGGCACGGAAATACTAGCACACAGATCATCAATTTGTATACCAATTATATGCTTATATAAGCATAACAACGTATCTTTGGAACCTCTGTGCCCAGAATAAACTTGCATGCCACAGGGAGAACATGCAAAGTCCAGGCACACAGAGCGGGAGGTGACTTCTTGTACTCTACACTTTTTGTTTAATCTCTCTTTTGTGGCTCGTGTTCTCTTTTACCAAGTAGCCACAGTGAAGTGCCTTATCATATGAAGGTCAATTTGGGTTAATTTAAATTAATCTGGTTTTGTTCATTTAATAAGCCATAAATTAATTTTTTTTTTGTCGATTATCCTATAATAAAGATTATACATGCTGAATTATGGCGTACACAAATGTGACACATTTTCATTCATTGGCTCATAATAATTTTTTTTAATTTGCTGGAACAGGGAAGAACCCTCAAAGCGAAACGTTTTATATTGATAATATTTTCCTCGATAGACCTTTCTGAGAAAAGAAGATTAATTCATCTGGACATATTTTGTCATTGGCAATGAGAGCTATTGCTGAAACCAGGTGAGCTAATATCACCAAGATTTCCAATGCATACCTCAGATGTGGCTGAAATGTGACTAAAATGGATCCTGGGTATTTTATATCTGGTAATGACTGGCGTCCTTCACATTAAATACAATTTGTTACAAATAATGTTGGAATTTGTATATTTATTTATTGAAACTCTGCAGATCTTAAAAATCGAGATATTTCTTGTGCTTCGCATGCTGTGAGCTGAGAGTGAATAATGTGTGTGCCGATAGCTTTGCACGGTGCTGCAAATCCCCTTGAGCATTTTACTGTTACCTAGGCCCTCTTCAAATCCCACGAAGCAGCGCTTCCCTTCCCTCGTCACATGACCTGGGCGGGAGCTTCATGTGATGCTTCACAGAGGCCCCAAGAAGGTGCCCTTCACAAACAAGGAAAGCAACAGAGCCAACAAGCCCATAGGTGTTGGCCACAACATATAGACAAGTTACAATTTGAGGTTTGAGGTGTTTGACAAAACTCCTGAGCAGCAAGAAAATGAAAGCATGTATACTCTATTTAGAGAATAAAATATGCAGTCAGCACCATACATATTTGGACACTGACACAAGTTTTACTATTTTACCTGCTTACTGAAATATATTCGAACTGAAGTTATACAATGGGTATGGACATAAATTGCAGACTCTCAGATGTCATTTTTGGGTATCCACGTTCAAAGTGGATGAAGGGTTTAGGAGTTTCAGCTCGTTCACATGTGTCACCCTATTTTTAAAGGGCCCAAAAGTAATTGGACAATTCACTTAAAAGCTATTTCATGGACAGATGTGGGCAATTCCTTCGTTCTTTCAGTATGAATTAAGCAGATTAAAGGCCTGGAGTTGATTTGAGGTGTCTTGTTTGCATTTGGAAGATTGAGGTGTGAACATACAACATGCGGTCAAAGGAACTCAGTATGCAGGTGAAACAGGCCATCCTTAGGCTGCGCAAACAGAAAAGAACAATTTGAGAAATTGCCACAACATTAGGAGTGACAAAATCCACAGTTTGGTTCATCCTGTAAGAGAAAGAAAGCTTTGGTGAACTCAGCAATGCAAAAAGGCCTGGACGTCCACAGAGGACAACTGTGGTGGATGATCGCAGAATCCCCATGGTGAAGAGAAACCCCTTCGTAACAGCCAAGCAAGTGAACAACACTCTCCTGGAGGTCGGCGTATCAATATCCAAGTCTACCATAAAGAGAAGACTGCATGAAAGCAAATACTTCACTGCAAGATGCAAACCACCATACGCCTTAATAGAAAGGCTAGATTGGACTTTGCAAAAAAAAAAAAAAAACATCTAAAAAAGCCAGCACAGTTCTGGATTGGAAATTGATTGGCCAGTGTTTCATAACACAGACGGACAATGACTGAAAACACACAGCAAAAGCAACCCAGGACTTTATTAGGGCAATGAAGTGGAATATTCTCGGATGGCCAAGTCAGTCACATGATCTCAACCCCATTGAGCATGTATTTCACTCGCTAAAGACTAAACTAAAGACAGAAAGACCCTCAAACAAACAGCAACTGAAAGCTTCTGCAGTAAAGGCCTGGCAGAGCATTAAAAAGGAGGAAAATGAGCGTCTGGTCATGACCATGAGTTCAAGACTTCAGGCAGTCATTGGCTGCAAAGGGGTTTTCAAGTATTAGAATCTAACATTTTATTTGCAGTTATATTAATTTGTCCAATTACTTATGAGCCCCTGAAATGAGGGGATTGTGATTTCTATGCAAAGTTATTGTTCTACCCACTTCAACTGCATCTGACTTGTTTCTTTTAAAATGTATTGTGGTGATGTACAGAACTTAATTTAAAAACTTTGTCTCTGTCCAAGTATTTATGGTCCTGACTGTATATACAAATATACAGTAATATGTATATAGACGTCACTGGATTCTCTCACTGACCTTTCAATTTAAAGCAGACTAATTAGGCATTGCTTCAAAAGGTTGTTGGTTCCTATTTAAAAACATGTCACTAAGCAGGATATTTTAAGTCTATGTTTAGATAATAACTCTACTGTGATTCACGGGATCAATCAGAAGCATGATTAGCAACCATAAATCAGAATTAATTTCAAATGTCATAATCAAGTTAATGCTAATCATGTTTCAGCCTTGAGATTCCCTCCTGGTAACTAACAGCTACAGCATACAAATCAGCACGAATCAAATCCCAAACCAAGTTACGGTATTGAAACTGCACGTCTGGCCTGTCACAGCGTTAGCCATTTAAAGTTCATCTTATTTCTCTCTGCATACCTCCTTGCAATTTCTCCTCATTCTTATTAGAAGTGCTTCTCCTGCTGAGGTCACAGGGAGAGTGAAGTCAAGAAGGAGAAAGAGGGATGGCCAGTGGTGTGCAGCGCAGCTACCATAACCCACGCAGGTCACTATTGACGTCACTATTTCACAATGTGACATCATTGCTGAACACTTACTAACATTATGAATGTTCACTGCTAAAATACTTTCTGTAACAGTTTACTTGAAGGGGCACAAGTAATGTGGTAGTGCACTCTTAATGTATTAATTAACCATAAACTAACTGTTAATTACGTAGTGATCGCATGTTCGTTCATCATTAATCATGATGGTTCATGTATTTCATGCAGGAACCATATTAGTTCCTGGTTTGCTCTTGAGTAATACTTGAGTAACTAAGTTATTATTTCCCCCTTAATACTACCATACTTTCTGCTGTTGTTAATGAAGTTGTGTATTTTTAGTGACCAATATGAATACTGTGACAAAATCATCGTGTGGGATGCAGTCAACAATAACAGCAGCTGATGCTTTCATCCCTCCAGATGCTTATCTTACTGAGGGTAGCAGAGATCTGATCCTCTCCACATGAAACCGTCGACTTTTCTTGACCCGCTTTCCACAAACACAAAGTTCCTTCCATGTTAAAGGAGGTTGCAGGGAGGCCCTTTCTAGTCTAAATGCCAAGAATCATATCTGGTGCGGATCCAAGGTGGCTCATGACTCAGCAGGCACCGTTCTTACAGCAGTGTCAGTGGGGGCTGCTGTAGGCTATGAAGATGTTCCTCCTCAAGAGGAACTAGAGGCCGGATTGGGATTGTAGAGGATGAATGCATACTTATTTATGCTTTTGATTGTGATGAACCCCAAGTATTCAGAATTTTGAGCTCTGATGTGGAGGAGCAAGGCCACTGTCCCTCCCTGGAGGATGAGTCATGTGACTTCACAGGTCTGTCTACGTTTCCTTATGCCTGATTCTTGTTTTCCCTGGTTATATACATAACCCCCCTCTCCCCCCCATCACTCCCCGGGTAAGCCTGCACCCAAGGGGAGGCTGACTGCCCTGATTGCCTATGCCGCAAGCTGTTTTGCTCAATTTTCCAGTCGCCACCAAAACAGGGATTGATGGCTGTGATGTAGCCCCCTCTGCTCCCTTCAGCACAGAAAGGGAACGCTTTCATAATTAAGGTTGAATCCGCTTTTGCAAATTTCACGTGTCACATGATGTTCCCCTGGAGCCCTGCAGGCTTTCCTACCAAAATAAAGTATATGGGAAATATCTGTCTCTTGTAATGGAGATAGAAGCTGAAGAGGTTAATACTGGGGGAGTTCCCTAAGACCTTCTGAATATCCCAAAAGAGATTTTAGTGGCAGTTTATTCTTGCAATTTATGCTTGTTTTTTCGTACAGTTTATACTTGCATGTAATGTGAATGTAATTTTCGGATGGAATTGACTTTGCAATGTAACATAATGTATAATTTCCGAATCTTGAATTTTAAATGTTGTGTACAACGCAAATCCATGAATTGGAGCTGCAGCCTTTCAGTCAAGTGTGATTGTGGGCTGTGTCTGAGACTATCTGCCATGAAAATTCATTTTTCTCCATGATTTAATAGGCTGGCTTATTCCCGCTTATTTTGGATAACCTCCCACAGGTTGTTGCCCTTCTGCTTTGACAGCTCCTCTCAGCATAAAATTCCTCTCTTTAGGGTCTAAATTTTGCATAGCCTTAGGAGCGCCAGTGACTGGTAGCTAGCTAATGAAGCTAAAGTTTAGTAAATAATTTGAATGCATGAAATTACACTAGGGAAAACAGATACAAGAGCTTCATAAAGCAACTGACGGCATATACAACTCTGGATATGGTTATATTTCATTAACATTTCATTTGTTAAATGACTTATTTTAAATTAATTCAATATTACTCACATGAACAGATGCGTGAAGATGTGCTACTGTTTAGCAAAATACATCTCTTTTTAAAAACACTTCCATATTGGATTTTGCCACTCAAAAGAGTGGTAAAGCATATCCAATCAGTGGCTTATGTGTAATGAACAATGAAATGCAAAAAAAGAGTCTTTTGGACGCTGTGAGTTTGGGAAGGCAGAGGGTAGTGGATAAATCTCTCCATGGACGTATGATTCATCAGGGGGGTAAAACAACCCATTTGTTTGGCAGGAGACCGTAAGCATCAGTGTGTCCTGTAGCTTTCCTGCTGCTCGGACTTTGGTAGAGCTGAAACATGGGCTCTGATGCCTATTGTGCCCCTCCAGGCTGTTGTATCCTGAGAGTGCTAATCAACCCCCTCCTCCATCCTCCGCTCCCTGTGCCACATGGGCCCGTGCTGCTACACGCACCAAAATGACAGTTCGCTATTTCGTCTATCAGTGTAGCTAAATACAGAATCTTTAAGTCATTTTACTCATGTTTGAGCCCAGCTCAACACAAGTATATTTTCTGTCCCGATTAAGCAGACGGTGTGAATAATACGTTACACAGTTAAACCCACATCACTGGATTCAACCAACTGTGGATCGAAAATATTCAAATAAGAAAAATAATAATAATAATTCCAGAACATTCCGAAAAACAACACTTGAATTTACTGTGTGCCAATCACTACGCTGAATTCATGCAAATGAAATGTCATGTAGGCATTCCCTGCTGACAGATCCTCAGTCTCTCTCCACGGCTACCCAGAATCCAAGTGAATTAAGTGATGTGTAGGCATTCCCTGCTAGCAGATTCTCAGTCTCTGTCCAGCACTACCGAGAATCCATGTGAATGGAGTGATGTGTAGGCATACCCGGCTGACAAATTCCGTCTCTCTCCAGCACTATCCAGGATCCATCCGGATGAAGTGATGTGTAGGCATACCCGGCTGACAGATTCCGTCTCTCTCCAGCACTATCCAGGATCCATCCGGATGAAGTGATGTGTAGGCATACCCGGCTGACAAATTCCGTCTCTCTCCAGCACTATCCAGGATCCATCCGGATGAAGTGATGTGTAGGCATACCCGGCTGACAAATTCCGTCTCTCTCCAGCACTATCCAGGATCCATGCGGATGAAGTGATGTGTAGGCATACCCGGCTGACAGATTCCGTCTCTCTCCAGCACTATCCAGGATCCATCCGGATAAAGTGATGTGTAGGCATACCCGGCTGACAAATTCCGTCTCTCTCCAGCACTATCCAGGATCCATCCGGATGAAGTGATGTGTAGGCATACCCGGCTGACAGATTCCGTCTCTCTCCAGCACTATCCAGGATCCATGCGGATGAAGTGATGTGTAGGCATACCCGGCTGACAGATTCCGTCTCTCTCCAGCACTATCCAGGATCCATGCGGATGAAGTGATGTGTAGGCATACCCGGCAGCCAGATCCTCGCTCTCAATTGACCATTGGTCGCCTTTCATTTGTTTGCTACTTTGTGCACCCTTTGTCTTTGTGTACAAAAGACCTATTTATATATGAATTGCATTGTATTAGATATTATAAGTAATCTGGAGATGATTTAAAGTATATGGGAGGATGTGCACAGGTTATATGCAAATGTTACACCGTTTTATAAAGGGAGGTTGAAGGTATCCTCAAGGGGTCCTGGAACCAATCCTCCGCAGATACTGAAGGCCCGCTATAATTACTTAAAAAAAACAGATGTGTTTCTCAAGGTATTATAGCATTACTTTTATTCATTTTTGTGGAAGAAAGCATATTGAAAAGCACAGGGTTTTTTGTTGTTACAATGTTGCACAAAAATATATGTTTAATTAGTTTAATGTTTGATATTCTCCTACTTTATCTTATCATCAATAACATTTCAGAGACGCCACGTAAATAATGAGAGCTATCAGTGTTTGCTGCTACATACAGGGAGAATCCAGAGCACTGAGGAAACCCCTGTGGAAACACTGGGAGAACAAGCAAGCACACAGAAGGGGGTGGGATTCACACGCTCAGAAGTGGACGTGTGAAGCTACGTACGTATATATTTAGAGTTCCCTTGAAATGCCAGTAGGAGAGGAAGAATATAAACTATTCTCACAGTGGCTAATGGTTGTGTTTTAGTTCTGTTTCTGTAAATATTACTTAATGAAATCGTATTTCGACTCCACTTTATAATTCCACAGAAGGTTAGACCATCCCTGGTGGCAGCTACCTTCCCCTCAGTCTTTTCTTTCCTTTTCTTTGCTTTCCTTCCCATCCTTTCTGATTATATTAGCTCGTTATATTAGCCTGTCAGCTGTTAGTTAAGTCAATACAGATCATAGCAATGTCTGCCACTTCTGGTTTGGCTGTACCAACTGTAAGGACGCTATCTAAAAAATTATGTACGTGACGTGAAGGCAGCATGAAATCCAGGGCTCAGACCACCAGGAGAAAAATTATTTCATTTTTCAGCATTTATTAATAAAGATTAAAAAGTAATAACTTCATCTTAAGCTTGGGAACACCTCATCGTATCATAATTGCATGTTCCCTATATACATCATAAGGTATGACACCAATAACCATAACAGGAAATAAAAATCTAGAAACGTATCCAGGGATGGATGCTACACCCCCATAATAAATAGCGCCATTAGGTAACAGGCTGTTGCCTGAATGTAGTCTTATTCCCCTCTGCATTAAAAACAAGCATTTTCATGTCAGAATTTCACATTTCCAGTCTATGTACTGAACCGTATTAAGATATTTTTAAGACCATTAGAGAAATGATATAATATAATGTGCTACACATTTTTGGCAAATATTATTGCTTCTATGGAAAACTGTGCACTTATGGTCTTGAACTGCCCTGTCAGTTTCAATGCTAATACATTAATAACAGTTTTAGAGAATATTGTGGCCAGTCAGTCACCACTGTGTTATATGAATATGCTTCATGTTTTTGCTTTTACAAACTTTTTAGATCCAGAATGTGACTAATGAAACTGTATTTTAGGTGTAGGGGCAGCCATACCATTAAGGGGCCTCCATTTCACCCTGACTCTGACTATACTTTAGGTTCTGATGCTTAAATCCATGTCACATGGCACATGGTGGTTCTGTATAAATAACATTAGTGTTAAGTTACAGGAGATTAAACATCTGCCAAAAACCGAGATAGTGAGAAATCCCCCATAGCAGAAATAGGATTCTCACTTGTCATAACATCACTTTTTCAAAGTAAAAGGGGAATAACCCCCCCCCCCCCCCCAAAAAAAAAAAACATTAAGAAATCACTTGTAAGGGAGCTTGAAAAGTCTCACCTAAAGTAAAACAGCCCACAGAGAGGATGATAACCTTTACAGCCAAATTCTGTATGCTTGTTTAATTTGAAAACCCATCACTGCTGGTATCATTTAAGTGGATCCATGGAAATAGCTGGTTCAGACATAAAGAGGCTTTGAGTAACTGTGACTGAATTTCAGAAGGATTCACTCACAAGATTCATTCTGTTTACAGGGACAGGTTTGTTGTTTTGCCAACTGGGGGTCCCCAAATCTCGGGGGCCTCAAGCAAATGCGTGTTTTGAGTGCCGGGGAACAGCATTGGTGGTAAACAGCATTGGAGGTAAACACCACTGCTGTCTGCTTACAACACAAATATGGGGGCATCAGATAATGAGACCTAAATGTGTGGCACCCTACCTGGGCGGATACCTGCATCCAGAGAGTCTGCATCTCTGGCATCAAAGAATGCAAAATGTTTTAAAACAACGATAAAACAAGCCAACCAATGTTTTTATATTCACACAGCAGACGTGTACCAGGTTTGACATGGTGGAGAGCGGTTAGCAAAGAAGTATGTGGGTGACTACACTTTATGCCAGAAGAGGAGACGAAAGGAAATGCGTTTTCACTTAGAAATTAAAGTTAGATTAGTGTTTCATTTGCAATTAGAATTAATTCATCAGTCTACTATGCGAGTTCCTGTAGGAATCAATGAATTACTCGTGTAATCTTACATTAGCAGGAAATGAATACCCCCCGCCTGACTTATGCATTTGTCTCTAAGCAACATTAAAACGGTGAATATTTGGAACTTGCATTTCTTCACAAGCACAAGACAGTTTAAGAGCTTTTTTGTTACTTCATTTTAGCGTCTGCATGTTGCTGTCAAAAGCACAGAGCCTTAATGGGGCTGTACAAAACACAGCTAAACATGGATTTTGTCATGTTTGTGTATCTAGATTACATAAATGATTTTTTACTTCTTTGTCATCAATAGCAAAGGAAATTGCATTTAGAGAAAGTGCATATTATTTATGTATTTATTTACTTATCTATTTATTTATTTTCTTGTAGTATATACTATTGTATATGCACAATCGGGAAATTCAGTGCCAACAAAGCTACAATTAATGATGAGAGGTGATGTAAAAATCATGCTCATCAGAACACGAAAGAGCATTTTTTTTCTCAGCAGAGAATTATATATTGTATTCAAATAGCAGGCAGAGAGTCAGACATTCCCTGCATGTTCTCACATCAGATAGGTAGCAGGGTTTACTTTCACTTAGCACCCAAAAATATATCCATCCATCCATTGTCCAAACCGCTTATCCTACTGGGTCGCAGGGCGAGGGGGTCCGGAGCCTATCCCGGAAGCAATGGGCACGAGGCACCAAAAATATATCACCAATAAAAGATAAATTCTTTTTCCTTTTTTGCCTTCAATGATGACATTCAGTTTTGATATGCGTAGTGTGTAGTCTTGTCTTTTTTTTTGGGCTGGGGACTGAGATCTTGCACTAGCACTAAATAAAACAAAAAGCCCTCTGAATAAACAGAATCGCGTGAGCCAGACATTTAGGGATCCTATTTCAGACTCACATCATCAGCCTTTGCAGGGTCCTGTTTGAAAGGGCAAATATTAAGTATAAATATTTGGCCCGTGGAACGACGCTGCTGTTATTGAGCCGACTCGCAATCCAGGACATGCAGAGGTGAGCAGTGAAGCAGCCCCTGGCCAGCGGTGCTGTTTCCCGGCAGGCCTCGTGTTGCGGGTCGAGCTCAGCGGCTGCTTAGTCCTCTTAATTGCCTCACTTTTAGAATCCGGCTATTTCGCTTCACTGCATTGTCCGGGCTCATCAGCTCAAGGCGTCAACGTGTGACTCTGCCATCTTTGCTCAAATTATTCAATTATGAACAGGCCCCATGTGTCTGTTTTAGAAAAAGCTAATTCATTTTAGGGCATTTTGCTGTTAGAATTTAAGAAAAATAACTTAATACTTGGAGTATCCTGATTAATGCAGCTACCACTAATTACATTAAGGACTGTACACTGCTATAGTGAAATCTGTTAGGAATTTCTATATAAATACTATATAAATGAAACAGAAACTCAGTTTCCTGTTGTAGACATGGAAAACTGAGGCAGCATTAATTTATCTGCAAATTTCAATTTATTAATTTATTTTAAGAGATACATTTCCTGGAGCACAGAGGAACATTATGTACATGGCAAACATCCTGTGCTGTTGGTGGAGGAACACGGCCTTGTCTGGTCGGAACAGCGGGTGCTGGGCACATTTCACCCTGCTCTGCTCCCAGCTCTGAGGTTATAAGCCCTTATCTCCCATCACCTTAAAGAGCTGACTAAATGTGGAAAGCCCTGTCGATGCTTTCAGATTTATAAGGGTTAAGATCCGTGTCGGGCGAGGACGCGGGGAATGACGAGTAGGGCAGACGTCGAAGCAGAAGACGGGGTTTTAATGGGGAAAACACAAACTGCAAGGACCACACGGTACGAACGTCAGTGACAGACCTGGGGAAACAGACTCGAACGTGGATTGATATACACAAGACAAGGTGAAATAACAGGAAGCAGCTGGTCACAATTGGGGCAGCACACGCGGGTAATGAGGGGGCGTGGCACACACGAGGATCGGACGAGCTGGGCGTGAAAATAAGGAATGTTTAATCCCACAAGGATCATTATGCCGGATAATTTCATCAACCGAGTAACAGATTTAGTCTGCTTATAATATGATTTAACAGATTTAGATTTTTACATGTTGTAATGATGAGAGCAACTCTCATTTTAACAGAAAACTAATAATCAGCTACTTCAGTAGCAGAGGGTAGCGTCTAGATTCGGCTCTGTATGGAGTTTACATTGATTTACTCCAGGTAATCTGAGCCTTATAAAATATATAAAAATGTGATTTAGCTGAATTATGATCAGTGATGGACTAGTAGCCAGGTGCCCTGTGCTTACTGGTGTAAAATAAGCAGTTATAGAAGATGCATGCATGGATATTATTCATCTTACAATATTTTAACAGAACTCTACAATGTAAAGAGCGTGCTATGGATAATATATTACAAGGTACTAGGCGCTCGCAGTGACTACCTTATCGCCAAGAGTGATGCAAATTAGCCTGTAGAGGCAGAGCGGGTTTGGGGGGAGATAAGAAGGTAAAGGAAAGATTCTGAGAGCTTTTCGCCAGAGAATCGCCTTCATTTTAGCTTGTTTTTTGGCAGAGTGTTTTCTTGGCAGAGCTGAATGGGACGCGGAGAGGAAGGGTTGGAATGTTGTTATATGTGTCTTAGTTCTAGAATTATTCTATTTCCCTTACGGCATGAATACCCTGGTTCTGTACCGGGTGTGTGTTGGAGCCAAGCACTGGATGAATGGTCACAGGGGCTTGAAAGTTACAGGAGTCAAGGGAGCCCGAGGACAGTAGGGAGGAGGTGAAAGGGCCCGTGGGAGGATGGGAAAAGCACTCAGTTGAAGAGAGAAGACTTAAAGAGGATAGGGGTGCAGAAGTGAGCGATTTTAGGCCACGACGGAAGCGGACCATGGGGGCTATAAGGAGGGGGAAGGAAGCAGAGCAGGGTGGAAAGAAGCGAAATCACAGTCGGAGCAGTGCAGCAGTGAGGCTGAAAGCCCGGTGGTCCCCCGTAAATGCAAGCAGTCGGATGGCCTTGTGTGCAGAAGCAGGCTTGGGCTTGCTGAGGTGAGAGGAGGGGAGGAGGTGGAGGAAGCCAGCGGATTGTGGGCTGTCAAGGTGGATGTTGTAGTCGCCGAGGAGGATTACAGCTGTGTTGTCTGCCGGGAATGAGCTTAGGAGGATGTTCGGCTCTTGGAAAAAAGCAGCTGAGGGGACCTGGTGGGAGGTAAAAAGCAACAATACGGAGGTTAGTGGGAGCAGAGATACTTACAAAGCGCCTTAATTAGCTAGCTCATACCCAAACATGTTCCCTGCAGCACAAGCAGCCTCCACACGCGTTTTTTAAAAACAAAACCAAGGCCATGTTCCTAATCGATAGCCTGAACACTTAGAGCAAAGGCCTGTGCTAAGAGGGCTGAGCCGGGGACAATGAGCTTCGAGGCGATTGGCTCGTATGGGCTACAGGTCACAACGGCAAGATGCAATTCGCCGAATCTAGAGCTGCAGTGGCTTATACCACGTGAGTCAAGATAATGGGCGCTAATACAATGCACACACTTGCCATCTCAGGTATTTTTGTTACTCTTTTGCCCCCTATAGTAGTATAATGGTGCACAATGACAGATCAAGTCTGGTAATGATCTGTAGGGGGTCCCTCCATCTTGCAGCACCCTCATGTACGACACCGGCATGCCGGCGGAGTACAGCATGGCCTACGCAACTCGCCCAGCGCCGGGGGAATTCGCTACTCGTTCTGTTAATTGGCTATGGTTTAGTCTTGTTTCTGTTGAATGAAGTGTGAAGACCATTAAGCTGCCGATGTGAAGCAAGGTGCTCAAACGAGAGCTTGGTGGACAGGACACTATCACCTGCAGCGTGCGATGCATGTATCTGTTTATTTGCTTTTTGTTAAACACTCATTTCCGGGACCCCAGCAGAGCTCGATGTTTTCTTAAGACATGATGGTTTAAAGCTCAGGGGAAAATATTGGCCTCCACAAAAATGTTCAAGCACATCCCTTTCTTGGACAACAGTGGACGAAAAGCCTAACGAGCGCCGTGGAGGGAGCTTGAATTGCAAATTGTACGTCTTATGATTTAGTGGAGTAGTCGATGAGGTGAAATAGCAGCTGCCAGATGGTGGCAGTGCAGTGGGGCTCGGTGGGGAGCAGATCCACTGAAAAAAAAAGAAAAACAACTTGTCCTGCACAGATACATCGATTCTGATGGGGACACGCCCTTGCACGGGCCTCTTTAATCGTGCCGTTGCCAGGTAACGTATGACACAATTACTAAGCGGAAATGAATGTCTTAGACCGACATGTCTGAATGTGGTTGGCGGGACCTACGCTTTCTAATTTTGTGGGGTTTTCACTAAGAAGGGGTTATGCAAATGAAGCCAGGAACGAGCGATCCATCTGACTGCAGTGGCCGCAGCCGGAGGGGCGAGTTTCCGTCCCGCCGTCCAGCGTGGCTCATGCTGAGCTTCACTCTGCACCCTGTCACAAGCTGTCAGTCACTGATAACCAAGCTGGATTACAGAGCCGTACGTCTGCAGATAACATCTTTATTATAAAACGGTGAGTGACAGGAAGGAGCCACCGAAGCGCTGATGTACAGTCAGTAAAGCTTTTATGACAGTAGACAGTTTATATGTGATGTTACGGAACTGTTTTGGAAGATCATTGGCCTACTTGAGAAATCAAGTCGCAAACAAATACGCGGGATCTCTTTGTTTTTTTTTTATCACACGGATGATTGTTTTGCGTTTTAATGAAACATTTTTATTTTCTGTCATTAAAAAATATTTTAAATGACAGCCTTTTTAACACTGAAGGGCTGCGACAGACAGGTGATGCATTTGCTTTGTGAAGAGACACACTTTAAAATGGGCAAAGCTGATCCTTAATGTCACAGCTCAGCTGATGGTTTTTCTTCACGGCCTCGAAATCCATGCAACCAAGCAAAGGGTTGCGACAGAGTTTAAATAACAGGCAGGTTTTCAAGCTCAATCGTCTGCTGCTAAGAAAGGCAGCCATACTGTATAATCTGTTTCCATGGACCCCAGAATGAAAATTCTCAAATTAGGGTTAACAGCTTCTAATTCTGGCCTATTAGCCTGGACAGAAGTAGTGCAGCGAAATCAGCAGGCCACACCAGGGTCCGGTCACATAAACCTTTCAGTTTCATGCACGCCCTGCTTTTTGCTATCCTGAATGATATAGGCATGGATCTTTGCAAGCTGACTGGCTTTGCTTGCTTCTCTGGTCCACTGAAATCTTTCTTCCAGTTTGTTTATGTGATGAATATGTACAGTATGGGGGGCGGCATGGTGGTGCAGTGGTTAGCACTGTTACCTCACACCTCTGGGACCCGGGTTCGAGTCTCCGCCTGGGTCACATGTGTGTGGAGTTTGCATGTTCTCCCCTTGTCGTCGTGGGGTTTCCTCCGGGTACTCCGGTTTCCCCCCACAGTCCAAAAACATGCTGAGGCTAATTGGAGCTGCTAAATTGCCCGTAGGAATGCATGTGTGAGTGAATGGTATGTGAGTGTGCCCTGCGATGGGCTGGCCCCCCATCCTGAGTTGTTCCCTGCCTCGTGCCCATTGCTTCCGGGATAGGCTCCGGACCCCCCGCGACCCAGTAGAATAAGCGGTTTGGAAAATGGATGGATGGATGGATGGATGTACAGTATGGCTGATTTACCATGATGCAGGTGCCTTTATCTCAGATCTTATTTATGGCAGCGAAAACCAGCATTCATAGCAGTGAGGTATTGATATGTGTAACAATTATTGAGGTATTGATATATGTAAAAAATGGAATCGCTTGGAAAGGTCTGGGCAGAATTAAAGATGGTTTGGCTAAGGTCTTTATGCATCTAATTATCACTTTTTTTAGTTTTGCTAAGAAGGGATTTCTTAGTCAGTTAAGAACGTGACACAGCGATAGCTTGGGAATACCACTGAGGTTCCCCGTGCAAATGGCGGCAGCTGTTCTGTGGATTTTCTCACTGCTCTGTGTCCCGTGACATCACAGTAGCTTATGTAAGTTAAGTGGCGAGCAACGCTCCAGCTCCGTTTGAAGATTTCACTCAAACGCATCGCAGGTAAACTCTTCACACGCGGCCTAAGTGATATAGCGGGAAAGGCGGCAATGTGAGAAGGGAGTGACCTTTAGCGTATTGCCGTCTGCCACCTGTCCCATAACACCGGCTAGCGTATTGCGGCCTTGTTATAGAAGGCAAGTGTGTGTAATATTGTTGACAGAGGACACGTCGTGATGATGCTCTCTGCATCCCACACTGCCACCAAATGTTCTACTACGCGGTACATTGGACCACTGCCCGGCAAACGGCGTGCTGACAGGCCAATGTCCAAGCAGTGCTGTGAGGAGCAGTAAACAACAACAGCTACAGCACCAGCGACGGTACCAATAAGAAGCAGGGAACGAAATCAAGGAAGGAGTCTTCATCTTTGAAAATGAAACATAATCCACAAGCTTATAACATTAAGAAAAAAGAAATACTGAAGCATAGGCTCATATCAAACTATATAAAGATCTGTTTAGCCTTTGCAACCTCGAGAAAATGGACTAACTGTGCTTTTCGCAGTTCTCTGTCCCAATGATTCAGATGATTTCGACACCCTACATATCTGTGCCTAAACCGAAATAACCAAAATGTAACCTTTACAGCACACTCTTTTTTTAAATTGTGTTAAAAAGCATGAATAGAATATGAAAATAGCTTAAAATGCTAAAAACATGACAAATAATACATTGCTGGAATTTAACAATGCAAAAAGAGAAGGCAATAATTATAGGACAGCTGGAACTCTCTGGTGCAATATTGAGTTAATGGGATGAGATGATAGGAATCAGGGGTCTGTATACCTGTACTCAGTCATGATTAGAAGTGTCTTGGGAAAGGAGGGGTGCCGCGTGAAGGCAGCCATTTGGGATTGTCACACAAGATTGCAATTTCCAGCACCATTCCACTAAGAGATCTGAGACCTTCATTAAAAATCAAGACCATCTTTAGAATTTTTAATTAACTCTGTGATTTGCGAAACCCAACGTCAAGCTCCACTGCAATGCTCCTCTTAAAGTGATTTGGAGGGAAAGCCCCTTTCACATCTGAGGTTGAAATTCACACCGATCGTTTCCGAGCTGCTGCAGAAAGAGGTGGGAAATCTACACAGTGTCTCGATCCGGCGTGTGATGCTAGACGAGGCAAATCATAATTATGATTCTGCGACATGGCTAAGCAGCATAATTAAATCGCTTTCCCAGTTTTAGCTCCCCCGATAACAAACTGGATAAGGAAATTTGAAACAAAGCATGAAACAGTGTCCTTTTAAGGGACAGATCCTTTCAACCTCAGTGTTTTCACAGAGAATTTGCCCTTGATCTGTTGTTCAGGAACATGTGGGAAATCTGCAAATGGGATTGCAGGAAATTAAGAGAGAGAAAAGGGCTTGGGGTTGAGCAGTTAGAATGAAACATAAACTCCATCTGTGTATGTGTGTTTGTTGTGTTTGTGCAGCCGTGTGTGAGAAGCCGTGCAGTAACAATTGCTGGAACCACGGAGTCTGACTGCGAGAAAACACTCTTCCCTTTAGTCTTTCGTCAAGTCTCTGCTTGTTAGATCGTCTCAAAACCCAAGATGCCACATGTTACAGCCACCCATCCTCCCAAACACTTATCCTGTGCACGGCCACTTGGAGCCTATCCAGGCAGCACACCGAGGCTGGGGGGGGTCCACCCTGGCTGGGATGCCCGTCACTGCAGGCCGCACATATTATGGGAGATTCAGAAATGCAAAAGAGCCTCACTGCATGGCACTGCATTGAAATCCACACGGAACATGCAAACTGCACACGCAGAGGGCATTTGAACTCCCTGCCCTGGATGTGTGAGGTAACACTGCTTCCCACTGAGCCACCAGGCTGCCACAGACATTTTCAGTTGAATAAATTGTGCATGGAATTGCAGAATTTCTCATTGTTGCATCTGAGAAAAAAAAGACTGCCGACTGAGAAGAAAGTGTGGCTTGTTAAAAGGACACCTAGTGTGTCGAACTGATAAAGTATGTTTCTAACTTCCATAGTACAGCACTTGGGTTACCTCTGGCATAACTACTCTTTGGTCTTTTGTTTAGGCGGGCATATTTAATTTTTTAGTGTGGATGATAAATAAATGTTGGATGCGTATTTCTTAAATGATGTAAGTTTATAGCTAAAATTTGCATGCACGATTCAAAATGTTCACATAAAAATGTTCACATAAGGTCCAAACTGGGAATCTGTCTGAATCCTGTATATCAACGTGTGTGTGCGCGCGCCGTGCGTGTGTGTGCGTATGTGTGTGTGACATCAATGGAGACTTTGACTCCTTTTATTGTTCAGAACCTTGATGAACTGTGAAGTTTCCATGGCAACAGTACTTCACAAGTTAGAAGATCACTGGGCTGCCTTGCAGGATATACAGAGCTGGTAAGATTTCATGCGCACAATCGTTGTGCCACTGGAAAATGAATGGCACATTCATTGAGTGCAACTTGAATTACACAATGTACCTTTTAAACCAAGTACTTAGAAAGATTCAGTGCACAAAATCCCTAAGTATTAGGCCTAGTGAATATCCTAAAATAGATGGGCATTTGTACAGTCTCACCGCTCATGAATGCGAGAGAGGTATTCCAACACAAGCCCAGCAATACTGTTTTATAGTGTGTTTCTAATCACCGGAATTTCATTAGTTTTATATAAAAATCCTTGGTTCCTATATGAAGAGAAATGTGCCCGTCCACAAATGTGCATAATGCAATGAAACTGAACAGAGTTTCAAAAACAGAACGGCACTTAAAAATGAAATGGAAACTCCTCTCTTCATGAAATGCTACGGATCCTGCATGTTATGTTCTTCCTATGATTGTTCATTTTTATTCTTCCAAATAATCTCTCCTAGATTAATGTTGGCTTATTTGGCACTGTGTTTATACTAACATATTCCTAATGCACGTATCACACAGGAAAAATGTGACAGTAACACTCCTTCATTTTGGGCAGAAACTAAATAGTACATAATAAAAGGCCGCATCCTTCAGGTCCTCCACCTGGATTGGGGAGATATTTCGCTTATTTACTAAAAGTCTTATATGTTACTGCCCCCTGGTGGAAGATGGCTTCACAAGCTCTTGCACCTTACCCTGTCCATTTCAAATGTAGGTCAGTTGTGTTTATTATTGTGATCCTACTGTCAAGTAAACTAAGGATGAAGCTTACAAATAATATTTGGTGGTAAAAAAATGGCTAAGTTGGGAGCAGTAAAACTAAAGCCACTTATTTTTTTTTTTATTGTCTTTTGTTCTCACAAAGCATTAGAGCATATTCATAATCACAAAGCAATGCAAACACCTACTTTCACTAAATGTATAAAATCAAAGGCAGAATTTGTTAACTTTTTAAACCAGGAAACATATCTGTTTATATTTGTAAAACTAGCATTGAGCAAATAAGTGAATTCATTCTTATATGCTTTCATAATTGGTGGCTAAATGGTTTGGGAACGCACTTGTAATTGAGGTACCCTGAGCAAGGTACCGACCCCAAGCACTGCTCCCCGGGCGCTGAATTAGCTGCCCCCCCTGGTATATCACAATGTCAAATATGGGTTAAATGCAGAGGACATATTTCGTTGTTGTGGACTGTGTGCTGTGGTATGTCAACAATGATCACTGATCACCAAATTCAATTCAAAATTCAAATGCTGTGTAGTTGAGGGAGTCCACTTTTCTTTCAGAATACGCTGCCCTGTGATGGACTGGCATCCCATCCAGGATATAACCCTGCCCTGTAGTCTAGGATAGAGTGGTTGTATGGAAAGATCTTATTAAACTATTATACTCCTTGACCCTCAGCTTTATCCAGAGCTGAATATTTTGCAGGAATAAACGTAGGTTATTTTGCTTTCTCATGGGTACATTTGGAAAGTGTAACTGTAATATTTTCCATTTGGCAATCTAATCCTAACATAACTATGGTACATTTAATTGCTGTCATTGGTACTTGAAATGTTTCATTAGCATTAGCAAAGTAGTTTTAATAGTAAGGGAAGTGTATGTTTTGAATGTATACCTGAAACATGCCAAAAGACTGAACATGTAGGGATGTATAATCTCTTTAGACTACATTAGAAACATATTTCTTTAGGTCTTTGTCTACAGGTAGAGCAACAATTCATACATAGAAGTTAGCTGGACTGTGAAGTCTTACCTTAGGTTGTCATAACCCATCCATCCATCCATTTTCCAAACCGCTTATCCTATTGGGTCGCGGGGGGTCCGGAGCCTATCCCGGAATCAATGGGCACGAGGCAGGGAACAACCCAGGATGGGGGGCCAGCCCATCGCAGGGCACACTCACACACCATTCACTCACACATGCACACCTACGGGCAATTCAGCAACTCCAATTAGCCTCAGCATGTTTTTGGACTGTGGGGGGAAACCGGAGTACCCGGAGGAAACCCCACGACGACACGGGGAGAACATGCAAACTCCGCACACATGTGACCCAGGCGGAGACTCGAACCCGGGTCCCAGAGGTGTGAGGCGACAGTGCTAACCACTGCACCACCATGCCGCCCCCGGTTGTCATAACCTCTTAGGTTATTTTGTGGCAAATAAAAATTCCTCCACTAATTTGTTTGTAACGTACAGGTGGAATCAATTGGTATAGATCGTGCAGCCAAGGCCTGACCTTGGGAGTGGTACCTCTCTCAGAGGGCAGTTCGCTCAGCGCCAGGCCGGTGGGGGTTTGTTAGCCGGCCCTCCAATCTAAGCGTCAGCAGCTGCTCTGGAGAGGTGACAGGATCGCACATCATTGGCTGCCCTTCGGCCTCTCGCCGAACATCGCTTTCTGGGAGGACCACACGAGCGGAGGCCAAATGGAATTCTGGCTTTGCATGCTCCCTCTTGTTTTCACAGGCTGACCCTTGAGCAGCACAGCCGAGACAGGTATGCTGAGCGGGGCCAGTTGTCCGGTCCATCTCCTACCCCGGACCACGCTGCCCTCCTGCCAGCGTTTGCTGGCGTGCATTTGTTGTGTGTTTTTCTGTGTTTTTTTTTTTTTTCCTTTTGCCAGAAACTAAATTAATTTGCATGTCTACCTCTGGCATTAATATCACGATTGTCCTCTAGACCTGAAAGACATGAACACCATTTGCTATGTGATATTTGATGTCCTATCAGTTTAATTACAAGATGTAATGCCCATGATAAAAGGATTTTAGAGCAGCCTGACACTGTGAATACTTGCCGTTGTCCTACAAAAAAAATACAGATTCTTCTTGCTGATGAACATGGCCAGTGCATTTCTTTTCTTAAATTTGAAAATTAACTCTGTGAGTTAAAATATTTAATTATTAATTCAAAAATAGTTGGGTAAATGCAAGGGTAGCTTAGTGTTTAACACTGTTGCGTTGGAGTTCCAGTGTTGGGCTTTACCTCCCACTGGCTCTCAGTTTTCACTCTGTCTGTGTGGGTTTTCTCTCATGCTGTGAATCAGTGTCTCTAACGTGCCTCCAGTGAATGCGTGTGCCCATCCATGGCATCCCATCCATGGTGTCCCTTATCTGGTGCCCTGTGCTTGTTGGAATAGACTCCAAGCTCACTGAGATAGATACTGAAATTCAGCCAACTGCAGCACCTCTCAGATGTGTGATCAATCTCTAACACTAAATTAGTTCAGGAACTGGACCATACAGTACAATTGGTATGCACATGTTCTTTCAGTTTGAGATATGCTTTCTTGACTTAGCTGCACTTAGCAATGCAATGGTTAAACAACATATAGTAATACTACGGTATCTCCATGTGAATGTCATTAATTCTTTGTTTAAATCCTTTCGGGTGCATTATGTATTATTCGCATTTCCGGTTGTTTGTCCCTACCCAGAAAAGGCTCATCAGAAAGCCTCAATTTAAGGTAAATGTCAGATTTTAAATTTATTATTCCAATTCCAGCCACTGCGGAGTCCATCTGAAAGAGCATTGCCTCTCGGCAGGTCAAAAGCATGACGTCCAAATACTCAAATGTCATGAATTCTACCGCTGGCTCCAACTTAAAAAGAAAATTCAGAATTGTCTATCTCCGCTGGTGTTTGTCCTTCGCTCCAAGTAGAAAGCGCCGTAGTCATTTTAGTGGGACATCTCTTGACTGCCTGCCTCTTGAAATTGAGAAGGTCATCACACAGTTATAGCGAAGAGAACATTCTTGGAAGGCATTGACTGCGCTGCTCATCTAAATTATGCTCTTTTTCCCCTGAAGTTTTACGTTAAGTTCATTTAAGCTTTGAAGCGATATCTATTTTAAAAAGAAGCTAAATCCAACACAATGTACAGCCCTACTGTTTGTATTCCGTATCTCTCGCAGCCAGAAAGGCCTTGATTTTGTCCTTCGAATTCCGGAACCTCAGTAGGAGCTTCCCCCATCTCACACTGTGTACTGGTTCAGGCTCCACGTCTCTATCCTCCAGATGGGATGTGGGCTGGAACCTTTATAAGCTTCTTGTATGAATGGAAGTAATGATTTCTATAGCTATATCCAAGACCTTCTTCATGTTAAGAATTATTCCATAGATTCCCTGCTGATCTACAGTGTAGAGATTACTGATGGTTTCAGGAAATTCCTCCTGCGGATGGCACAGCACAGCAAAAGCCGTCTTCATGCCCCATCATTCACGCTGCATTCTCTGTACTTTCAGAGAGCAGTTTTCAGAGCAAATAAGCACTTATAACATCTTTGAATACTCCGTAAATCCATATCACTCGTGAATCGCCCTTAATTTGATTGATTACAAGATTGATTGCTCGATGTTGCTTCATTGATGTGTTTTCAAACACCGCACACTTGAAAACATTCTTGGGAAGAGTCAGTTGCCTCATTAGATTTGTCAGATAGAAATGGAACATTCTTTGTCTCAGCTCATTTTAGTGTTTTGTCAATGTGTTTTTTGACAGTCGACTGTTTTTTATTGTCGAAATGAATCCCCGTTTCATTTGTGAATCAATAAAGAGTCTGATGTTTGTAAAACTATCTCCCCCTGGATCTCCCTATTCAGCTTACTGTGTGCTGCTAATGAATGACCCACACTGAACATTACAATGACAGCTGTATTCAGTTCTGTAAGGAGCCTTGGTAAGTTAGCCTATTCACTAACTAACTGCATTCAGTAACTCTTCTAAAATGTTGCTTAATGTTTTCTTTCTTCCCTGTCAACACCTGCACCTCACAAACCTAACATTTTACAAAGCTAAAGTTTTGCTCATAAAGGAAACAAAATGGTCACATATTAAGTCCAGGAGCACAAATTTAGCACTGCATTGATGTTAATCAAACTTATGTTGATTAACTTATGTTAGCTGTAAAATCAATTACTGGAAACAGAAATTATGTTTTTATTTATGATTTTGTAAATTCAAAAGTTTCGTGGGCTCAGGTGCTGAGATATTGCAGCTAGCTTTTAAACATACCGGTCCTAGTCAGTAGTGTTGATGACATTTCCTTGATTTGTAGACATTACAGCTGTACTGATTAATTTGAGTGCAATACACACAAACTGCTAGATAATTTCCCATAATGCTTTACTGCTGTGGCCGTCCACCATGCTTAAATGGTTAGCGCTTATTTTACTGTTCAATTAACAAGGCTAAATAAAGGAAGCATTTTGTGGGAAATGCCCTTCCTACACCATAATATCTTCGTTTGGTAGGAAAGGTGATAAAAGATGATTGCACTAATGATTTCTGGGGGAAACCATATGGTGTGTTTATCACAGGCCATGTTTATTCCTGCTTTTTATGAAGCTGGGGCTCAAATTAAGCATGGAGAATTTCCTTTACAGGTACAATAAAGCGTAAAATACAGGATAATGTCAGGACAGAGACATTTTAGCCAAACAAAGCACATTATAATGAAAAACAGCAAAATAGGGGCCAGGTTTCCTTAAGCTAAGCAAATTCAACACTACCCATCCCCAGTCCTGCTAATACCTAATTAAAAATATACATTTTGTTATGAGTACCCAAGTACTAGTAGGGAACATAAAAAAGTAATTATTTACAAAATGTCTGTGAGGTAATGGTATCATTTCTACCAAAGCACCTTTGATGATTTTAGAACCTTGAGTGTGCAGTTGTCACTGCTAATGTCTGTATAATGAACTGTGGTATTTATATTTTGTAATAGATTATACTGTTCTTTTCATTTTGTTAATTTCCAGCAGAGGTGGATAGTTCAGGTACAGAAGTTAAAAATCCAGACCAAGATTTTGTTTCAACCAACCACCTGAGTTCTCTGTGACTGTGACTCTTTATGCTCAACTGGTTGGTTGAAACAAAATCTTGGTCTGGATTTTTAACTTCCAGACCTGAACTATCCACCTCTAATTGCCAAAAAATGCTACACAATGTTCTTGGAAGCATGTTCCATAAATGTGGCAGTAGCTAGGTTACGTCACCACACTTCCTATCCTACCTTATCATCACAGATCACAAACCCACAATTTTCCTGCTCTGCGATAAATACAACAAATCACATAGTCCAAGAATCCCAGATTCACAGTCAGCAAGACCACTGCCTTCACCAAACACCACTTTAAACCCAGGTCTTTTTCTTATCTTTGTTGTTTTGTTAATGTCATGTTATTTTAAATATGGGCTGGGGCCACACCAGTGAACATGCAGTATGTCCCACACTGGATAAGACCAACACCGCTAACTGAATTAAGAGTGTTCGTGAGCCTTTGTCCTATTGGACAAATTGCTGCTCCTCTCCATTGTCCGATACAGAAAAGCCCAACCTTCCTGATGTCATATGAATTACCTGCAGCCCCCACTGTCTCTAAAGCAGCACACAGGTACCATCTCTTTCCCATGTTTTGGTCCATCTCTCTTGTCTTTATAGAGACTTTCCATCAGGCAGTATTAGCCCCATCAGGAGAGGGTCATCAACGATGCTACTCAGGCTGTAAGTACTTGAGAAAATGTCAATATTCAATAAGGATCTCTTCGCTGTTGTGGAGGCTGCATGAACACACAGTATTAAGCCAAGTCTTCCTTCAGAATCATCACAGATCACAAACCCTCAGTTTGCCTACTAATTAATAACTTCCTCCTCATTTGCCAACCTGCTGAGGTTAGCAGTGTAACTTCTGATATAACAGAGCCCCCACTGACTACAAAATGCTATGCCAATGTGCTAATAGTGATAGTATATTTGGTTACACTTTATATTAACTGCAGCTTCATAAAGCATTCATTATGCATTAATAGAACATTCAGTACACTGTCATAATAATGCATTTATAGTCAGCATGTATCTATACCATATCATCCTAAAATACCTTAACAGGTTAAATATACATTAATAACAAACATTATCAGATTAAATGATTATAATGTTTGTTATTATCATATGTTTGTTTTTGGTGTACATTAAGGCTGTTAAGGTATGTTAGGATATTAGGATATTACATGCTTCTTCTGAATGCTTTATAAATGCATTATGTAGGGGCACTGAATGTTCTATGAATGTATTATAAAGGCATCATGAAGGTGCAGCTGTTGTAAAGTGCTACCGCATATTTTACTATATAAATCAACCTCTCTGACCTCACAGGTCAGAGTGCCACTACAAATGCAAAATATCATCTTGACACATTGTACCCGAATCCTTCCAAACAGATTAAAGACAGCAATCTGAGCCTAATCTCATGCACCAGTCTTTACCAAGCAGTCCTTCCCAAGTCAGATGGGAAGGCTGAACATAAGATGCTGAAAGCCTAGGATGCATTTTTAGGCCATGTGGAATCAGCCTATAATCCTACCATCCGAGCCAGAATAGATAACACCTCCATCCCATGGAAAATGACCCTCATCTACCATAAGAATATACCTTCATTTTATCAGAATTCATCTGAATTCCGAACAGTACAGAAGAGACAAGTATGATTTGCATCAGGTGATAAACATTGTATTCTGGGAAATTATGACATTTTTGAACAGGAATCACAATTACTGCACTGGAAACACTGACCATTAAAAAGGGGGGTGGATATAAATATAGAGATACATTCACACCAAAACAAAAACAACAGAAAATGTGTATAAATTTGTTAGGCATTTGCTATGTTTAACGGGTTGTTTGTGCAAAGTCTGTCTTGTTATGGTGAAAATAGTGAACCTTTTTAAAGAGAAACATGTCAACAGGATTTATAGCAACATTAGTTTAGGTGGGTTATCTTTAATCCAATTACAGAGAAAACATTTTCTTGTCATAGCCAATATTTCCCTTATCAGTCTGTCCACATCAGATGCTGTGTTATCAACAGGAGAGCCTACAATCGGAACTAGGGCATCATTAGACAGTTCAGGCTGCTTATTTTTCCACGCATTTCTGCCCAAAATTGCCTGATAGGCAGGCAGACCGGAATGAATGCAATGTATATTGTAGGCTTACATTTATCACACATTTGCCATAGGGATGAGATCTGCATTGATGCATAATCTATGGATCATTATAATATCCCACTTAGCAATTTGATTACTCATTAAATTTGGCTGTATTCAATATAGGATTTACAGCCACTTATCCTGCTCAATACTAACAGTTGAATTTTCCCTTCAGCCGAACCTGCTGCCAAACAGCAACAGAACAGCGCATCAAATTACTTTAAGGAAAGGAGTGCTAAGAGTTAAAGTTGATACCAACTTTTAGAAGCAAGAGGCTGTATCTATTTTCAATGGCTGGACTTACTTAATCCTTCAATTGGAAGTATTTAAAGATATGCTGCCTAAGGAGTTCAAACTGCTTAACTGTGCAATGTGCTTAAGATACCAAAGGTCAGACAGAGAAGTAATGATTTTTTTCCCCTTAGTCTGAAACTACTGTCCCCTTATTCCTGGGGCGAGTATGTCAGCCATTGTTTTATATATTTTAGGGACCCCCCAGTTGGTCCACATTTCTGTTCCTTCCCAGCGTCCTGCCAGACAGGCCACATTTTTGCTCCCTCCCAGCCCTTGCCAGCCACGTTTTTGCAAAATTGTGGACTGTCTAAGGGTCCTCAAGGACCGGACTGAGAAGCATTGCTCAAGGGTACAGAGCCCTGTTATTAAATACATTTGATTCTCTGTAAATATAAATAATCAAAAGACTGGAAAAAAAATGTGTTTCAAATGAGAGGTATAGCTGTCATCTGAACAATAAATTTTTTGTAATAATTCACCCCTCTGCCCCATAGGTAACAGAAAGACCTATCCACCTATCTTTCTCATTTTAATCAGGGGAGAGACATTATTCCTAAAAAGATTTTTCCGAACCAGAGAGATCCATATCCCTAAGCGTGTTATCCCCACAGGACTCCAATTAAAAGGTGCAGATGGCAATGAGCTGCCGCACTCTAGGCTTTTAGGCATCATAAGCGATTTAGAGAAATTAATTTTTGAGCCAAAAAGAGGCCCCAAGGATTCTGGTTATCTCCACTAGTCTGGGCACAGAGAAGAAAGGTTTTAAATTGAAGAGCATTATATCATCTGCTGAGAGAAAGGCTCAGTGCTTTTTGATTTCCTGAATGCCATGGATATTCAGGGCTGTCCTCACAGCCTGTAATCATTTCGTTTGGTGAGCAATCCCTCTAAGTAAATACTAAATACCAGATGCATCTGTGGCCTGTACTACGAAGTGGGGTTACTGGCTTATCGGGGTAACTTGTCGGATTTAAGGTACCACATTTTAAATGGACTTCATATTTGTTCACTTACATTTTGCCCAGACAACCTTAAATCTGACAAGTTCCCCGATAAGCCAGTAACCCCGCTTCGTAGTACAGGTCACTGGTCAGGTTGAGATATTCTGAGGCTATTTGTGACAACGCACAATGCTATGTTTCTCTTCTGGGTATTGAGCATGTAAGAAGTATGGAGGGATTGAGTGTTTCTGAGCAGAGATAAGGTCAGGGCACAAGCCGCTTTACTCACCTGTAATCAGCCTATATATACAGTCCTCACTTTATGAGGAAGAGAGAGTGGGAGCAATGGACATGTCCCCAGGTTTCCAGTTAGTCAATGTGAGGGCATTAGTTAGCAGTTAGCACCACTTAACCAGCGATGATGTGAGGGCGTTGGTTAGTGGTTAGCACTACTTAACCAGCGATGATGTGAGGGTGTTATTTGCCGGTTAGCACTACTTAACCAGCGATGATGTGAGGGTGTTGGTTAGAGGTTAGCACTACTTAACCAGCGATGATGTGAGGGTGTTATTTGCCGGTTAGCACCACTTAACCAGCGATGATGTGAGGGCGTTGGTTAGTGGTTAGCACTACTTAACCAGTGATGATGTGAGGGTGTTATTTACCGGTTAGCACTACTTAACCAGCGATGATGTGAGGGTGTTGGTTAGAGGTTAGCACTACTTAACCAGCGATGATGTGAGGGTGTTGGTGAGAGGTTAGCACTACTTAACCAGCGATGATGTGAGGGTGTTGGTTAGAGGTTAGCACTACTTAACCAGCGATGATGTGAGGGTGTTGGTTAGAGGTTAGCACTACTTAACCAGCGATGATGTGAGGGTGTTGGTTAGAGGTTAGCACTACTTAACCAGCGATGATGTGAGGACATTAGTCAGCAGTTAGCACCACTTAACCAGCTATGATGTGAGGGCATTGGTTAGCGATTAGCACAACTTAACCAGCGATGATGTGAGGGCTTTGGTTAGAGGTTAGCACTACTTAACCAGCGATGATGTGAGGGTGTTGGTTACCGGTTAGCATTACTTAACCAGCGATGATGTGAGGGCGATGATTAGCGGTTAGCACTATTTAACCAGCGATGATGTGAGGGTGTTGGTTAGAGGTTAGCACTACTTAACCAGCGATGATGTGAGGGTGTTGGTTACCGGTTAGCATTACTTAACCAGCGATGATGTGAGGGCGATGATTAGCGGTTAGCACTATTTAACCAGCGATGATGTGAGGGTGTTGGTTAGAGGTTAGCACTACTTAACCAGCGATGATGTGAGGGTGTTGGTTACCGGTTAGCATTACTTAACCAGCGATGATGTGAGGGCGATGATTAGCGGTTAGCACTATTTAACCAGCGATGATGTGAGGGTATTCACATCGTGCAGTATCACATCGCTGTATATGGGGAAATTAACTGCAGGAATTTCTCCCCTTCAGAATCAAGGGTAATGCTTGTTGACCTAAGAAATGAGGGCAAATGCCTTTCACAAATGCATCATTACATATGTTAATTAGTATTCTACCCCAAAACTGTCTGGGCCAGGAGATGTATTTGCATAACCTAGTGCTACTTCTGTCAGTTTTCTGTCAGGTAGGCTTCAAGAATACCATTTTCAGTCTTAATAGAGTTTATCTGAAAGTTACACCTTCTTATTTATTTATTTGTATGTTATGTTTATTTGTATTTGTTGTGAGTGATGGGAGTTTAAAGACTGTTAAAGGACAGTATTACTTTTCCTGAGACTTTACAGACAGTTGTAATGTCACACCACCTACTTTCTTAGCGTTTTATAAAAATGAGGTCTAGTATACAACACTCTGGCTATAGTAAGTTCTCCAGCAGCATTTTTCTAGGTGTGTCGGTCTATTTCCTTTCTGAATCTCCGGTTGTTTCCTGAGCCCCTTTATGTTATGTCATCTTCACTGTAAAGTATAAAATTATTACATCTCTGACATTCTCCTTGAGTATTTTTGCTAATCAGGAAAGGGCCAGTGGAAATACACATTAGTAAACTGCTACAAAATGCTCTGATCTTTTATCTAATGTGGTTTAAATTGCCAAGATGGCATACATGACTCATGATCAGAGGGTTGCTATGACAAGAAGACAACTGCATGGTCTGAGACCATGCTCAAGGTTTTTTCAATAGATTTTCTGCAGATAGTGTCATTTACCTTATCCCAGTCTCTTACAGAAAGGGGCCCCATCCTTCAGAAAGACTTGGGCTTAGCTGTGGTCGAATATGATTCCCAGACAGCCAGGATAGCAAATCTGTTGCATTTATGTCACTTTCATCTTTCAGATCTGATCTGTTCTGATTTACCGCAACTATACATCTGTCCAAATGAATCCCCAAACAGCAGAGAAGACCATCTATCCCTTGGGCCAGGAGATTGCCATGTCCATGTAAGGTGACTTGTTCCATCCTGACACCTTGTTTCTCCGGAATCCACTTTTGGAAAAAAAAAAAAAAAAAAAAAAAAAAACGATAGATGAGCTTCATAGTGTTCCTCCCCTCCACCCTCTGTTCTCCAGGTCATTAATTTTTCATTGGAGCTGCCTTCTTTGTTAACATGACGCGCAGTTCATAGTACGTTCCATGCTGACTGCTGATCCAATCTGTTCCCCGCTCTGTTCCTCTGTAGCTCGTATTGTTTGGGCTATTCTGTGATCTCCTTTCTTCCTCCTATCAATGCATTATATTAGCACGACTCTCAAGTTTTTCATTAGGGAGTTATTCATATAGATCTGTGCTGCTTTAGTAATGAGGGCCTCTGTCAGACAACTAAGTTGCCCTTGTTCAATTTCTGTGGCACCTTGAAGCTTTTTAAGATTCTGACTTACCTGTAGAATTGCTCAGTGCAAGCTGGAGCACAAAATTATGTTATTAAATTACATTAATTTACACATACACTAGGTTCTTTGTTTTTGCCCCCTAAAAATACGGCCAAATCGTGATGCATGAACCAGCACACAGCTGCCGCCCTTTCCGTGACCTCCTGCCATTTCCTTTTCTTGCATGTTTCCCCCTGTCATTTGTTGTCGTCGTCTCCACTGGCTTTTTTTAAAATCGCTTTCCCTGTCACCGAATGACACCAAATGCTTCCCAACCCGGCCTCACATGCTTCTGTTTGTCTTTCTGCCTTTGGCGACTCCTACAAGCATTAGGACATAAAGACAACTGATTGCACGTACAGCTTTGCTGGAAATTATAGTTTCAAGCAGAGTAGCAAGAAAACGTACGGAACAGCCACTTGATTTTTGCCTTTATGTTATTTCTGAGCAGTATTATTACATAAAAGCTATTAGTTTTACCATCTTGAACTATCAAGTGTCTTTCAGGACAGGACAGATAAGCTTAGCTGCATCCAGTCACGCCCAAGCGAGATGATCCTATAGAAACAACTGCCTGGTATCTTTTCCCTGCTAGAAATATTAAGAAAAATGCATAAAATATGACCCAGATATACCAAATGACAGCAGTCAGCATGGCGGACTGCTTTCAATGTGGACCTGGCAGTGTGGAGGGCGATCTCCTGTAACCTCGGTGAGAACCTGGAAACATCAGGCATCTGCAGTTACTTCCTGCTTGGTGTGAAACCCGATGGCTGTAGCCTAATTAGCTCCTGGGTCTTAGTGGTTTGTAAGGCTTCGACTCTTTTGGTTGAGTTCTGCTTTTTTTGTTTCGTTTCATTGTCATTTTTTCTATTATTTTTGTGTTCATCCTTTTTCCCTTTTTCATGATGTTCGGCCTTAGTTTGCGTCATCTTGTTTTTCTTCTCACTTTTAGTACCTTTGCCCGATTTACTCCAAATATTCTGCCAGTACTCTAGACAGTCTGCAGGCTAAAATGATGAGAAACAGAAGCTGCTTTAGGCAGAAAACACAGACACCACATAACAGGGGGACGCTGCATCCCTCCAACCTATCCGGCGTCACAGGTTTTGTTTGTTCGAAAATATTAATAATTTAACAATAAGATGTCATGAGTACTTAGAAGGAGGTATTATAATAAAACTAGAAAAAAAATATGATGCCTAAAACACTTGTAAAATATTGCAAACTGAATAAAACCTTAATCTTAATGACTGATCCTCCTTATGACTGTTTAATGGCATGCCTTAGCTAGGCCGCTGACATTGGATTGGCTGAGTATTATCTATAAATTATCTTACCTGCTGATATTTGGACATCTATTTCAGTTTCCATGGCCAGTATACCCAGGAGGGCTGTGTAGCCACGTGACTTTGGACCCCTAGAGATCCTCCACTGGCTTCTGGCTTTTTCTACATAGTATGTCAGATGTGTTTGGATATATACATATATAGAAGCACTTTGGGGCACATCAATGGAGAAAGGCGATTTATGAAAATGAATTGAATTGTGCCCTGAAATAGATTGGCATCCCATTCAGAGTTTTCCTTGTCTTATGTATGGCTATATGGATGGATGGATGGATGAAATATTTAATGACTTTATATGGCAAGCTAGGCACACAATAATAAGTAATTCACTCCAGGTCCATAGCCAGGAATACATTTCATGTGTCGACAGGGGGGTTCAGGCAAATTTCTGGTTCACTCATACAGTCAGAGAACTGAGAGAATTGTAAATGTACCACTTGAACTCAATCCAGTATTATGATGTTTTTTTTTCATTTAATTAAATTTTTCTGCCAAATAACTTAATTCAAATTATCCCGTTATAGCTGACCGCTTCGGAAGTCCACTTTGTGCTGTTATCTAAGTCTCATGTACTGGAAGGACAATTCCACTTCCATACTATGTCACTTTTAAGTGGTAGATTGTGAGTTCTTGGTTTTCTTTCATATACAGGGAGACTTTTGGCATGTGTGAGATTTCCCATATTCTGTAAGGTCCGCAACAATGCCCAACAATGAATGATCTAGATCCTCTTTACACGCACATAGAAAATATGCAGAACCTCAAATAATTACTAACGCTGAACAATAAGGTATAACATTCTCTTTGGCATACCCCTTGGGCTCCATGATAAAATGTCATTTTAGTATTGAAATAACTCCTGGATTGTTTCAGAGTTTATTTCAGATTATATATATATATTTATATACAACGTTCTTCTCTCCATCAACAGAAACTACAGAGAGGAGGTTCCAAGCATACAGGAAGTCATCAGTTGGGCAATATCCCAGAACATAGCTGACCTTTAAGTCAATGTGCTTCAAATACATTTTTGATTATTTGGCTATATTGCTAAAATAAACATCCATTCATATTAAAATTCCCATTTACTGTGAACAGGAGGCCTCAACACCAGAAGGAATTTCAGTTTTATTGGAACGTTATGAAACCCCAGTCAAAGTCTAATCCCACAAATAATGCAAACGCACACACCACATAGACCCAGCGACAGCTGAACGCAGCATCCATCCAACTCCCCATCAGTCACTGTTTCAGCCATTTTCATGTCCTGAAAGAGAAGCAGCCCTCAACCTGTTAGAGGCTGGTACCATCCCCCAGGGACTCTCAAGCTAAACAATGTACTTAAGTATGCGCTAGCATTTACTCTCAAGAAAAAAAAGAGCACACACACACAAAGTTTAAGCACTTCAAACTATTCAATCTGGAATATTCACGTGTGTGAGCAAGCTGACAGCTATTGTATATTTAACTGATGCATAGGACTTAACTACAGTTCACCTGGAGCAACATTTAATCTCAGGGGATGTTTCAAGCTAAGTAAATCAAATACATTTGTGGAGCATTGAAGAAAATGCAGTTCAGTACAGACAGTGCATCACCACTGAAGGATGATTTGAAGCACTTAGCAACAGGGCCAAGGATCATTGATAAAAGGAAGTTCTAGCTGACTGATCAGTTTTGTTTATTTTGTTATCTGTGGTAACTGTTCCATTGTTTCAGAGTTGTTGTACTGCCCTATTTACCATTTTATTTTAAGAAACCAAACCACTCTTTGCATACTCACAATACCACTTATGCGTAAAACAGTTTGAGCAAGAAATTTACATAATATTATAATGGTATTTGCATGTAGCATATATCAGGGAGGTGCAGATTTTTGTCTGACGGCAGAGACGGCTTAATCTATATGCAAATAAACTTAATGCATGTGTAATGTTGGCTTTTTGACTATAAGGCTTTCCAGCCTAATGACAACCTAATGAGATTTGGCTATTACTTGATGAGACATGATTGCGGAGAACGTCTGAGAGCTAAACAAAAAAGTGCAGTATCCAGAATAGGATAGAATAAAGTTGGTAAACCTTCAGGGGTAAGATGGACAGCTGAAGATGAAGTGGTTTAGCGAAAGGTTGAGAGCAGCCCCAGAGCATTCAGACAGTCATACGGCACCAGACTGACCCTACAGCAAGCCATTCTCAGTGTGGTTCTCTTAGCAAAGGCTAAGCAAAAGCAGATTGTAGTATATCTTTAGGGGTCCTGTGCAACAAAAGCAGGCCATTGAATTTGAGGTGTAACTCATTGGGACTGCTGTTCATGTCAGGGCAATTCACATTCGCTGGTCCTCACTGACATTCAGTAAACATGTATTTAATGATTATGTGACACAAAGAATATTAATACAGGGATTTATAGAGTAATACTCTACTTAATGTACTTGGCCATTTATAAGATAAGCTGGAAAATTGCTGTAAACAGCAAGCATAGAAGGTGGTTAATTAATGTAGGGGCACATGACAGTGAAGCGCTGGGCGAGCGAATGGCAGCAGGAAGAAAGGAGGGAGGGCCTGGAGCACTCAGCCATGCAGCTGGAGGAGATGAGCCTGTAGATGAAGGTGCTCCTCAACTGAACCGGCTCTCTCCCCAGAAGATGGGCCTCATTATGCAGTGTTTTTCATACCGACATAAATGGACTCTGCAGGCACTTCATGTGGTAAACCGGCTGTCTGCTGCACCTTATTACCACTACAAACTTGCAGTGATAATGGAGCAATAGGACCAAAAGCCTTCAAGGATAACGTTTCGGTTTAATGAGCCAGACTATTTCATCACTAATAGATGTACCTGTGTAAAATTCAAGAATTTGTACTTTTGAAGGTAATTTCTGCCACTGCTTTTACGTTATAATTAATCATTCGTAAAGTAAATTAACTTTAGTAACTTTTATAGAATAATATCTTTCAGGATGTTGACTGAAGTCTCGCAACCTCGGTTCACGTTGTGACAACGAAGGCATTGTCTTCCAGAACGCAGGGAACTATGGAAGCAGGGAGTGTGACACGAGTGAAGAGGTTGGCAGTGCTATACAAATGTAAAAAGCACAACGCATGAAACAGGATGGGCCGACATAATGCTGATTTTTACTAATATGCATTTTAGGACTACCAATTTCAATATGGATATTATGAATATTAATATGAATAGATAGGATGAAGTTCCTTTTGAGTGGTACATATTTAAGAGCGTTACGCAGCGGCGGTGGGCTCGGACGCTCGGCTGAGCTGCGTAACTTCCAGGCCAGACCGCACTGACACATCAATGCCGCAGCTCTCCCTGAACTCTGCGGCGTTCATCCGCACCTGCCTGCCGACGTCTGACATGAGAGGCTCTCACGCGCTCATTTCACGTCCTCGCTGTGCCATTAGAGGAAATGACACCGGAATAATGGATTAGGAAGAAGATTCGGCCCAGGCACAGAAGCATCTCGAGCTTCCTCAAGGCTTGGGAAGGAGGGGGCCAATTTGCAGATTCACTGAAGGACAAAGAACTCGCCCTTAATGTCTGAGAAGATGGAAATAAGGAAAAGGGGCAATTCCAAGGTGTTTCTGCAATTTTGGATAATGTTGTTAATGAAATCCAGCTTCCAAGAAACAGAATGTACTGCCCACCATTTTCCTTATCTAATGACGATTGTTGAGATGCATATAATATATGTCTCTATGCATATCTGTACTATATATATATATATAAACACAATTCAGAAGAGAAAAGGCATTTTTATTAGATTTCATATTAGGGTTGTGTTTATGTGAAGCCGAAGGCGAACATTATAATTAAGTTAGAAACAATTAATTTTATTTAGCTGAATTGGTTATACTGAGACATGAATAAAAGAATAAAGATACTATTTTCACAGAAGGCTTCAATAAGATGAAACGTTTCATTCCCATTCCTTGTTAATATGTATTTGGGTTTAATGAACCTCACTCCTCAGGGTGGCAGAGATCAGGACTTCAGGCTGGTGGGGATCACTTTCAATTTTGTAAGTCATTTACAATTTAAAATTGAATGGTTACCTAATTAGATTGAATCATTTTGTGACTTTAGTAGGTTAACCAGTACTGGATCGATTAACCCCCTTAGACCCTTTCCATGTATCTATTTATTAATTGATGTAAAATATTTTGTAATTAACCGTATATGTAGTCATATTAAACGCCAATTAGGAAGCTAACATTTACACCAATATTAACTGGCCGACAGAAACAAGATGAAGCAAATGAGGGCATCCTCAGATACTCAGGGACTCATCTTACTGGGCATTTTCACGCCACTGTACGTCGGTCTCTGTATCCCTGTAATAATCATCCACCTTAGAATGTGATGTATGAGGAGCCATATGTTGTTGCTGTACTGTAGAGCTTTAGCCCCCTCCGCAGGCAAAAATGTGTTAAGACAACCTATGAACCAGCTTGAGATGGATACCTGCCAGTCCCCACAATGTATCTTATCTCCCTCATGCGTAGACATCTGGGAAATAGCCAATAATAATAATAATAATAATAATAATAATAATAATAATAATAATAATAATAATGTGTGTGCGTGAGGTTATGTATATCTTATATTGCGGGGACCAAATATCCCCATGATGTGTTAAATACCTGTTATTTTGATGTTGTGGGGATCATTTTTTTAGTCTCCACAAGGGGAAATTCAATCTTATAAAAATCTAATATTGTAATAATTTCAAAAAGGCTTGTATTTTGTTTGGTTACTTACGGTTAAGGTTAGGGCTGGGTAGGGTTAAGGTCATCATGTTGAGATACGCCATAGCACACAACAACTAAATGTGTCCTCTGCTTTTAACCCACATGTGACATCATGACATAGCAGGGGGGGCAGCTAATTCAACACCTGGGGAGCAGTGCTTGGGGGCGGCACCTTGCTCAGGGTACCTCAGTGGTGCCTTTGACCCAGCAATCTTTCAATTACAAGTGTGCTTCCCTAACCATTAAGACACCACTGTCCACAATGAATAGAAGTGAATGCATAGATATGAATACAAACGTGTGTAACATAATAGAACATGCTTTGGAGCTTCTCGAATGCCATTTCTTGTCAATTACACTGCCACAATTGTATCACCTGTCAAGTACATAGCAGATAAATAATGTCACAATTGAAAATATTGACTGAAGACCTTCATTAAAAAGATGTCTTCGGTTAGTAGTAGTGACTAAAGCTGAGTGGTAATCCTGCCTTAATGTTTCTAAGAGCATATCTGAAAATCTCGTTAATGTCCATCTCATGTTTGCAATGTGCTATTTCCCTCACTTACACGTCACTTTGGTCTGCTGTATTAATCAACTGCTAATCTAAATCTCAGGTCTGCATATGCTGCATGCATAGTACTTCAGGATTCTGTAACAAAGGTGAGTTAAAAGTGGATTTTTTTTTTATTGTCACAGAGTGTCATTGTTTGGGCAGGCTCTGCTCCAATAGGTGATGGACAATCTGAAATTGGAGCAGGAATCATGAATTCTGCAGTGTTACTTTCTAGGGAACGTCAGGCTAAAAGGAAACCATGGGGTCATGAAGCTACACAGTCATCTGAATGAAAAAGTCTGAACAGTTTTTAATTAAACAAGTTGGAGGGCAGATTGTGGCCTAGCAGGCTAAGCCTCCGTGCCTGTAATTGGAAGATCTCCCAGCCTCTGCAGAATAGTCACATGTCCGTGGGCCCTTGAGCAAAAGCCCTTAACCCCCCGGCTGCAGAAGTGCTGCACGCCGGCTGACTGTGCACTGTCACCCCAAGCAGAAGCTTGGGGATTAATAAAGTATCTCTGTTCTATTAATCTCCATGCAATCTTATGGCAAGACTGAAAACAGGCAGTTCAAAACAATCAATTAACACCGATTTACAGTAGGTCTACACAGACTAGTAGACCAACAACTTCTCTTTGGTGCTGATCAACTTCTCTTTTGGTGCTGGTAAGTAGAGGAAATATTTATTTGCAATAATTCTGGGTTAATTCAAGAACTACAACTACTTACTGAATGCAGAGCGATGGGTTTGGGTTTATCATTAAACTAAAGCAGATCCCACTAACATGCAGGAACACTGATTTACTCTTAGGAGAGAGAGTGGTGCCCAACCCCACCCCACCCACCACACACACACACAAATTGGGAAACTTGTTTTGAACAGGAGAAAATGACAAGGCTGATCAAAGTGTGCATAGAGTGCTTTATTCTTTTTTTACAGTCACATTTGCAGTTCCTGCCAATCTGTTAATGGAACCATAAATAAATCCTTCTTGTTTTTTTTTTCAAAACTCGATTTTTCACTGAAACCCACAGATATGCAGTGTCTAGCTCCTTCACCATTGCAGGGAGCAGTGCTGTACATCTCTCACCGCCTGACACTTTAAAGCCATTATGCAAGGCATCCTGACTGCTGTGCAATGCTCTTATTTTAAATGCTAGGTTAAAAAAAAACACAGAAAAACAGTGATGAGTAAGAATAATTGTTTGAGTCATTTCAACTGAAGTGGCTATGTTGCACTTGGCATAAATTTGAATGCCACATTAGCCTGTTCTGCCGGAGTATGTGGGCCTGTGTTCAATTCGAAGCCAAAAGGAGGGAAAGTAGAAGCCTACTATAACATTTCTAACCTTTTTAATGCCGTCCCAGGAGACTTCCTTGATGTAACTAAAATGTCATTCCTTTTTTAAACCTGCCAAGGCACTAGAGCCAGGCCAGAACTCATGTCTCATTTCAATGCTCCCACAGAAGCCAGAAGACTATTGTGAGTCGTCGTTATCCAGATTCCCACAGAATGTAAGCCCAGAATACTGCAGTCTGTACAATTCCTGCACTGTTACTTTGCCAAAGGCTGTAGATGTGCCTTTACTTATCTGTTTTGTTTTGTTTTGAGGGACATGTATAGGAAACCAATGAACACATTGTAGACAGCTAAAAAGTTGGTGAGAACCTGCAAAATTTTGCATGGCTTGCTTCCACATTATTTTTTCCCCATCATGACTAATTAATTACATGTGATTTAGGTGAGATGTTGTCTTTAAGAGTTGTCCTTGTGTGTGCGTCTTACAATATCATGCCACTGTGCCCTGTAATTCATCAGATAGGTTACAGGCTCACTCTTTGGCCCTTGCATTATATCAGCCTCCTAAGAAGGGTTTCTGCTACTCCATGCAAGCTAAATAGGATTTTGCCTGATTCATCTTTATGTGGAAGGGAGAATTCTGAGAAAGTTCTGTTCATTGTTTCTGCCGCCCTGTGTTTGTTTCATGTCGGTTAAGTTCTGCCGCCATGTGTTTACCCATTAAAAATAACAGAAGTATTTTGACCACAAATGATTTAGATATGTAAATTATGTGTCACACCCATTGTCATGGTTACTTTGGTCAAAGGTGTAAAGTAACGAAGTACTTTGTACACTTTGCTACGTTTATGAGCCAAGTAATGACTTTTTATTCCAATATATTCTACACGAGACCATTGTTACTCACTCAATAAAAAAAAAAACATGACAAGCATGCAGTGCACTTCAGTGGAGCAGCAAATAGGCAGTGCAGCGGTAAAGATACTGTACTGTAGGACTGGGTTAGATCCCCTTATTATTACATTCTGATGAGTGATGCAGTAGATATGGCAAGACACATTTATGCTAGATCGAGTGGTTGTTTTGATTTAAATTTCAAGTGTCTGTATCTTAATACACTGCAGTGATCTCCAACTGTGACCAAGCTACCTATAAACTGCATATTTTCTCAATAAAAAATATCCAGTTATCCTCTTGTTACTTGGTATTTTTTATTGTGATGCACTGTAACTTTTAAATTTAAATTTAAATCTGTGTTTGGTGAATTTAAATGGATAGATTGCTTTTTGTAAGCTCAATAAATTGTGTAGTATGTGTAGTGTTTTTCACTTACAATTTCTGGATGACTTTTACAGTATACTCTCACTTGAGTCATTTTGATGTGTTACTTAAGCATAAAATTTGAGTGTCTTTTCCTCCACTTAGTGGTTAAAATGAATGTTTCACTAAATAAATGGAAAACTAGATTAATTTAATTGAATGTAATAATTGCAAATAAGCAAAATGAAAGGGAATGGATGAAAAAGCCCATTCTTCAGGAATGAGAGTAAGCCATTACTGGTAAAACTGGTCTTTAACATTCAAGAACAATAAGTTGGACATGTAAAAATATCACACATGCTTAATTTAAACAAAAAGCAAAATATTACAATTTTAACACTAAAGTGAATGTATTTCGTGATTAATAATTGTTCAAGAAATACAATTTCATCAAATGATGATACAATTATGGCAGTGGAATTAATTTTTCATGAATAATCGGTGTTCACATAGCAATATACACTGTATACTTTATGCCTTGTTATGAGATGGGTGAAGTTTGGTTATATGGTACCAGTCAGAAGATTGGACACACCAAGCCACCTACAAAGGAGAGTGAAAGTGTTGCATCACATGACATGGCCACCTGACCTAAACATAACTTGGAGCAGTTCGACCAGAGAATGTAGGAAATGTGGCCAATGAGTGCTCAGCATATATGTGGAACCTCCTTCAGGACAGCTGGAAAAGCATCTCAGGAGGCCACCTCAAGGAACTGGTATAGAGGAGACAGTAGGATCAGCCAATCCCTGGAGGAACAGGGGTTAAGGGCCCTGCTCACGGGCCCAATGCTGGGATCACTCTGGCAATCACGGGATTTGAACCAGCAACCTTTTGAGTCCCAACCAGCACAGACGCCTCCTCCCCCCACCTAAAAAATATTATTTTTTGTTTAATACTTTTTTGTGAGAGCAAAATTCCATATATGTTAGTTTTAGAGTTTTGATTTTATTAGTGAAACAAAGTTTCCAAAGAGAAAATCCATCCATCCATTCATCTTCCATCCACTTATACTACGCAGGGTCACAGTGGGATTTAGAGCCTATCCTAGGAAGCACAGGGTCCACTGGGACAGTTATACACAGGACACACTGTCCATACAGGACACACTGTCACACATCTAATCACACGGAATGGGAAACTTGGACATTACAGTTCACAGTCTTTGGCAGGAAGCTGGAGTATTAAGAGGAAACCTACACAATACGGGAAGAACATGGAAATGCCACCAGACACAAAGATTCGTGGGTAGGATCCAAACCCCCCCAGGTGCCACCATACTGACCACCGCACACCAATACCTAAGTGAATTCCAACTTGTCTAAAATGTATTACGAAAAGGGCAAGGATATTTTTCTTCGAGACTGCCACTAGGTATTGCGATTTATTGCAGTCTATGGCAGAGGGATAAACTTCTGACCAAGAGTGGAGTGGAAATCTCCCGGAGGGCTAATGACGTTTCCGAGCCGGTCGAGCTGAGCTGCCAGGCACACCCTTTCAGATTCTCATAAATAAATTCAACTGCGTGCAGTAAATCTGTGGTAATATTGCCCCTTCCCAAGTGGCATCACAGATAAAAGGTGGTGGTAGCTCCCAAATTTAAAAAATTTTAATGGTAGAGACCTGCTTTGCATGAAATTTAACTTGTAGAGAATGTCGATACCAGCTGATTTTCTTTTCGAATCAATTTGGATTCGATCCACGATTGGTATCACTGACATTGATCTCGATACTGACATTCATTACAATAACAACTTTGTCGGGTGGGGGGGTGGGCATATCGATCAATCTGTCTCCCTTCTGTCTGTTGCCCTTCTCTTTTTTCTGACCATTTTGGGCTGCCCTGCTGACTAGCGGTTCAAACCCTGTTCCATTTCATTATCGATTGGCATATCCCTACTTGCAATACACAGCAAACTGAGAAGAATGGAGAGAGGTGTTGCTGAGAAGGAAGAGTAAAGCTAAACAAACGTGCTGGAGGAGGACGCGGCGAAATGCACAAGAAATTTCAGCTTTATTTAGAACAGCTGAGAAAAGTTGTAGCGCGGTAACCCTGGGTTACGACATCAGCAGGCCTAGCAGTAGGTGAGACAAAAATTGTCGTCTAGCTAGTACATGTGATTGGTCTTGCAGTATGTCATATGTGGGAAATGCAGCATGCACAGATCTCATTCCAAAGCTGACACTTTGTGTCCACTGAGAAAGACGGTCTTATGTAATGGCAAAGGACAGAATCTTATATCAGGATGACAACTTTTAAATTGAATGTGAAAATCTTTTTAATGCTGGTGGATGAAACCATATTAAATGGTGGTTCGTACAGCTATTCTTATGTCTTTGGACACTGATAAGGCAAGACATTTTAGCTTTGATTCATTTCTAGAGAATATCACAGATTCAGATCTATTGGATTATAATGCAAATTTGTGATATCAGAATGTATTTTTACCTTGCTGACATGGTATAAAAATGCATGTCTGCACAGGTATTTCAAATGTGCATTTTAATGCATTTTTACTATGTCTGTAGGGCAAAATACAGTTTGGAGGCATATGGGGGAATATACTGTGCTGACATGTATTCAGTCTCACGGTTTATACCTCAGCGGCATTCCATGGGGGTCAGAGATTTGACATGGAAGGGCTTTCCTGTGCTTCCCGAGCTAATCCACACCTCCAACTACTGACCTCCCTTACATTCTCCATAGCTTCCCAGGACTTTTCAACTACTTCCTATATCAGCTAGGCAGAATAATAGATTGCAAAGGATTAGCAAATCACAAGCTCAGTGCCCCCCCCCCCCACCCCACACACACACACACACACACACACACAAAGCATATAATTTTAATTATGGGAATCACGTTTGCATTTTGTGAAATGACAATTTTACCTTTATGTCTGTCTAATGAAAACCACAATGTTATTTTGAAGTACAATTTAAAGATTGTACATAGAAGACAAACATTATTAATGTAGTGCATGGCACAAGGGGATTGGATAAGCATGATATCCCCTTCCCATCATTCCATGTGGTAACCGCCTACCTGATAAGTGTCCAGCCATGAGCTGACTGGGAAGTGTGAAAGGTGTGAGGGGCACAGTTTGTGACTAAGAGGATAGAAGGTTAGAGATATACATACCCAACAGAATTCAGTTCAGTTCAGTTCAGTTCAGTTCAGTTCAGTTCAGTTCAGTTCAGTTGTAATTAGTTAAAATACAAATTAATGATGTCAGGAATTCAGCCTTAACTCTCACCAATTAATATTGGGTGATAAGTAGTTACAAATTAATTTCTGATATCAGAAACTGGATTTTCAACTAGTTCATCCACTTTGAGGATGGCGTCAGTACGCACACTGTGTATGAAGAGGAGGTGTGAAAGTGCCTCAGACAGGTGAACACATGGAAAGCCGCAGGTCCTGACGGAATCCCAGGCCACGCGGCTCAGCTGGCTGGAGTGTACACGAACATCTTCAACTTCTCCCTCTCCCTGTCTGTAGTCCCAGCCTGCTTCAAAACGGCCACCATTATCCCTGTACCCAAATCCTCCACCATCTCATCACTGAATGACTGGAGACCGGTAGCCCTGACCTCCATCGTGAGCAAATGCTTTGAGAGGCTGGTCAGGGACTTCATCGGCTCTGCGCTACCTGACTCCTTGGACCCTCTACCATTTGCATACCGCCATAACAGGTCCACTGATGACTCCATAGCCCTGACAATACACACTGCCCTCTCACACCTGGAGAAGAGAGACACATATGTGAGAATGCTGTTTGTAGATTACAGCTCAGCATTCAATACCATCGTTCTCTCAAACCTGGACAGGAAACTGCAGGATTTATAATCGAGCAGCTCTCTCTGCAATTGGATCCTCCACTTCCTGTCAGACAGGCGCCAGGTGGTTGGACTGGGCAGCATCACCTCATCCTATGTCACAATGAACACTGGTGCTCCACAGGGGTGTGTACTGAGCCCTCTCCTGTACTCACTCTACACCTACGACTGCACGGCCACTAGCAGCTATCAACATCATTGTGAAGTTCGCAGACGACACAGCAGTGATGGGTCTTATCACCAATGGTAATGAGATGGCATGCAGGGAGGAGGTCACATTGGTGCCAGGAGAACCATCTCACCCTCAATGTCGCAAAGACCGAAGGGCTGATAGTGAACTTCCGGAGGTGTAGAGGTGCACATACCCCCATCACCACCAACGGCGCTGCTGTGGGGAGAGTGAATAGCTTCCATTTTCTAGGTGTACATTTAGCGGATCTCACATGGTCAGTTCACACGGTCAAAACAGAGAAGGCACAACAGCGCCTCTTCTTTCTCAGGAGACTGAAGAGATTCGGCATGAGCCCCCCCCCCCCCCCCCCTCACTGGATGCATCACCACCTAGTACGGCAATAGCACCGCCTACAACCGCAAAGCTCTGCAGAGAGTGGTGCAGTGTTCTGGAAGGATAATTGGAGGTGAGCTTCCCTCCCTCCAGGACATCTACAGGAACCGGTGTCTGAGGAAAGTGGGGAGGATCATCAAAGACTCCAGTCACCCCAGTCACAAACTACTTCCGTCATTCAGGAGGTATTGCAGTATCCGGTCCCGAACCAGCAGGCAGAGGGACAGCTTTTTACATCAGGCCATCAGCCTGCTGAACACTGACCACTAGAACTTCAGAGACACTTCACTGGCCCGACACTTCAACACTATATGCTCTCCATACTGCACATAATTGCCTTTTTAGCACAACATTCATCTATGGACATTCCGTACACACACACACACACACACACACACACACACACATACACACACACATATATATATATATATATATATATGTGCATATTTATTCTTGTATTTTGTATTGTATATTTTGTATACCACTACTGCTTGCACACAAGAATTTCACTCACATGTACTGTACCAGTGTACCAGCAATGTGATGTGACAATCCAAGTGATTGTTTGATAGTTCAAATTTCATTTCTCATATCGCTAATTGGCATGTTGACCAGAATTGAAATTCTGATATCAGAAACATACGTTATAACTAGTTACAACTGAATTTCTGATATCCTGTAGGAATTATTTATTCAATTTTTAGTTGATTTGGGTCTAGAAATTATGTACGGCACATAGTTCGATACTGTTACTGAAAGTGTCCATGACCAGTTTGTTACCAGTAAATATTTTATCTGATTTAGTGTTTTGCCGTTTTCTGAATATATAATAACTTTCGTATTATTTAGGAACGCCTTTCCTTGTGTTGGTCTCCCCGCCCCACACTCGATATACTTGTAGGTTAAAAGCGACTGTCAATTTCTTTCCACTAGATAGCGCCATTTCCTCATAAATGGAATGTGGCTGACGTGCATTTTTGGCGTTAGCCAAAAATACATAAATATATTGAAAATATTGAAAATGATTATATATATATATATATATATATATATATATATATATATATATATAGTCTTACTTGAAATCTTTAGTGTAAGCACATACTATTTATTTTAAAAATTTTTATTTTAGTTATTTTGATATGTTTTGTTATGCTATGGTTATAGCATATAGGCCTATAGCGAATGAACGAACCTGGATCCAACTGCTCTTTTGTAATAGGAAAAAAGTGTGTAAGTTACAATATATGCAGAACATTCTCTGGTAAGTGGAGGAAAGTTCAGTGCCCTCAAACCTCTTGTGACAGCATTTTATGTAAAATGAGAACATGCATTTATACACGGGTTACATAGTTATATTTCAGACGATGACTAGCATTGACTCATGGAACTTGTGAGGAGATTATGTTATGGCATTGACATCTGGCAGTCTTGGGATTTATAAAATCCTGTAATAACTATAAAACCTGTAATGCTAAGCATATAATGGTGTACAGGGGAGGATTCAAATTAATGAGCAGATGTATTATTTTCATTGTCTTTTACTGATTATGTTACATTTTATAATTATAGGTAGGTGAATTATCTATGTTCTTGCTATAGTATTCCTGTATTAAGTTCTAATAAATATACTGAATTTATTAGATGTGATTTGTTAAATTGTCACTTCTTAGATTTTATTAGTAAATTCAAATGAAGACAACATATGTGTCACGTTTCCGCACCACGTAAGTGACTGTGGGATGAGACTAGTTTTGGAAAGAAAATTTATCAAAGGCAGAAAGGGTAATACTTGAGATAACACATAGATCTATTGTGGAAATAAAAACTTAATAATTGTAATAATAATGGTGAATCATTGTGCATGAGCAGAGCTGGCGTTTCGTCATAGGGGTTTGGATCTCCTGACTTAGCTGAGGAACCTGAAGCTCCTGTTTCGCTGCGTCCTCCAAGATCCCAACTTCCTCTGCGAGCGCTGAATGAGAAAAACGGGTCTGCGCTGCTGAGGTGGAGCGGAATCGATACTGGCTGTGGGAAGGGAGACGGCGGCAGACGGCGGGGGAGAGCAGCTTCCAGCAGGGGTAGGCTGACGATCGACGAGTCTGATCACAGAGCAACTAGAAATGAGTTGGGGCACGGAGCTTTGGGTAAGTGAAACAATCGCTTTTTTTGTTTGATCATGCTTCAGTAGTTTGCGTTGCGGTACGGGCGAGAAAAATCAACACAAAGGTGTTTTTTTGTGGTTTCTGCGCTGTGGTAGGCAGTGGGATCGTTGAGCACTAGGGGAGCCTTTACCTTGGTAGCCATAAACAATGGTGAAGTCGGGAAACGCTTCATTTCCTTTGGTCCTGCTAGGAATTTGCGTATCTTAAAAAACTAAAATGAAATATATTGTACTAGATCCGATTCTCAACTACCGTTAAGCGCCCCAATCCCCGACTACTTCATATCGTTCACGCATAAATTGATGTCCTAAGGGCTATATCGTACAAAGAAGTCATCGTATTTTTGCGTACAGTGATATAGATAGAAGGCAAGTTAAACATTCAATCCAAATCTTTGAGAGTGTATTTATGTATGGTCACGTATAACACGTATGTGTTTGTATGTGTGTATTTACATACATACGTAATCTAACTTGGTAGGCACCCTGATTCTTTTTGTTTTGTTTATGTATTATCTAATAGGCCTGTTAATTAAGTACTTTTAACAATGTGTACATCTTGGAGGCTGTGTAGACAAACGTTTTAGTAAAGTGGATGGTGGTGTGGAAAACCGCAGTAGCCGATATGCCTACAGTGGGCTTGGAGGATCATTCCACTGGGGAATCTGAACCAGTGTCATTTTAGGCGAGCCCTGGCTTTTCCCCCCTTGTCTTAAACACGCTGTTGCTTATTTTCTGGTGTCCGCGGTCCCTGGCTGTTGATGTGTGAGTTACTGAAACATGAAGTGTGCGGCGGTATGGGCCGCTTTGCGAGAAACGCGAGGCTGAAAATGTTGCCGTCGCCCCGGAAAAGCGGGGACAATGAGCGGCGTGAGATGCGTGCTGGCCCGCTGGCTGGCTGGAGGGGTGTTGCCCTAAAACCAAGAAGCTGCATTCACGATACACCTGCTTAAACCCGACAAATCCATCGCTCATATCACACATTCCAGCTTTACCATACATATGTGCATTTCAGAAATGTATTGTAAATTAATTATGAAACATTTTCTGTACTCGGTTGCCGATAACAGGGCAGCTGAACGCGCACCGCATTATAATTGACATCGCAAATGCAGCACGGTATACACCTTAATTCATGCCAGTTTTATTTCAGTTGCCTTTGCTTACAAATGCGACATAATCCGGTGATTTTTTTTCCCCGTAATCGTATTTATTACATTATTCCACGGTATATTTAAATGAAGCTGGTGTGGGTTTAGAACCTTCATTGCTTTTGTTTTATTATGACATCATAATAAAATAGCAAACAAAGAGCTAGTGAGTAGGCTATTTAAGTCTCTGCAGAAACACGATGGTTCCTCCGTGAAACTTAGCTATTTAAACAATTCATTTTGAAAACATGTCTTATAAATAAGACACGCTCTATTTCAATACATTTAACCGGCGCCGGAGTTTTTTTTTCAGTGCCCATAAAGCAGTCGTTTCTGTAGGTGTGTTGTCATACTTAATTGCTTTGTCACTAGTGTGTTGGAAGCATTGCAGTTTATTGGGGGTGTGTTTGCTGCTGCTATTTTAGACAAAAACAAAATAAAATCTGTATTTGCATAATTTTTTTTTTTCAAGCAGCATCCTTGACAGTGATGTCATCCTGTAAACCTCGGTTACAATAGAAAACCAGTGAGTGGCATTCACCCAGGCATTTGCACGTGCTTGAATTGGACAATGCATGTTTTTCTTTTTTTATATTTGTCATATACATAATCACACACACACACACACACACACACACCAAACCACGATCCAGTGGATCAAGCATGGTTGTTCAATATTTGAGAATAACAGACACATGTTGGATGACAGGATTATTCCTGTTGTTGAAATCCCACCAATTTGGGAGATAATTTGATTGTCTGGTTTTAGCCTGGAAGTCTGTCCTTGTAAACAGGCATAACACAAAGAGATCTTCATTGTTTCGCCTGCACTAAAATTCTTAAGCAAAAACAGTCACTTGTACAAAAACCCTTTTACATTTTTGCATGACTATTGGCTTAGTTGGGGATGTTAAAAATATAAGCTTCAGTAATTGCTTGCTTCACATATACATACAGCTAAATTCATACATTTCTACTAATTTCTTAGTATTAATATGAATATATTCCTTCCTATAAGTGTCTGCTTCATTCCCTCCATGTGTACGCAGAGAGACTAAGTAGATTCTAGGTCCTTAATTTTGCAGTAGTATTGTAATAGGCCTAATTAATCTGCTGCATTGAAGTGTTGTCATTTCTCAATAACCAAAACAATTCAGGATCTTTCTGGACTAATTTTAAAGTTTTCAGTTACATCAGGATTGGTATGTCGGGATTTGGAGCCTTGAGCAAAACTACATGCCGACATACATAGTTGTATTTCCTAGGTTTAAATTACAATATCAAGGTCGACTGTAGTTTAACACGAATCAAGAACCAGTAATATTACTTCCAGTAGTCAAAAGTTACTATAAACAGGTTATTCTATAAGCGAATGAGACTGATTCAGTTTAGATTTCTATGTAGGCTATAATATTTCTGAACTCAATGCCTGTAAATAAGTGCATGGAACAAAACTGTCATTATGGGCTTCTGTGAGTCAAGGTCAGTGTCTGTCTGTTTTGTAGATGTCCTGACCTTTTCCTTACGCTATTGTTTTGTGTGGTCAGTTTCTCGTGGGCTGTAGAGGTTAAGTATCTTTCAGTTTATGCCAGTTTACTAAATTATATGCTCGCGTGAGGGATTCACTTCATTGTAACTCATTAGATCTGTGTAATTAAACACACTTTTTTCCCCCAAAATGGATAAACTATGACAAGGCGCCATGACTCAAGCAGAGATTAGAATCAGTCACAAAACATTACTTTGAAATTCCATCTATACATTTTGCATAACTGCTTTCCATAACCAGTGCCAGAACGCAGTGAGACTGGAGCCTGTCCGAGGAAGCACAAGGCGTGAGGCGGGGAATATCCTGGATGGTTTGCCAGTGCACGCAATCTCACGAGATGCCAGTGAGGGTAGACCAGCTTTCGAGGAACGTGGAACAGCCCAGGAAGTGTGACGTCGCAGCACTACCCACTGCGCCACCATGCTGCCCCGCTAAGTCTGTAGTTGTGCTGTTGGAAACATCCTTACACTCATACCTGCCACTTTATATCTTCCCAGATTAATGCTGGCTGTGGTTCCTGCTATGGAACAAGACTCTACCTTTCTCAGATATTCATATTTATTATTTTTACATTCATTATTATTATTATTACACCCATAACATGTGAAAGGGGAATCCGGCCTTCAGGGTATCTTCAGGGTATCTTCTGGAATACTTCAACACCACTTGTGGGGAGGTGGATGATTCTCTGCAGAGAGGACGTTGTGCAGATGCGTGGTGGGATGCCGTTAGTAGCACGAATAGTGCAGGGAGGGGCAGTGCCTTGTTTTTGGACGCAGTAGTGTTTGCTGAAACGGCCCATTGCCTGGTCCCCATGGGGACGGAGTGAACAACGAGGGGAAACATGGCTGGAGCCCTACAAATTGACCAGAACAAAGAGGAGGCGGGGGTACCATTGACAAGAAGAGGAAGTCCGTCGAGTTCCAGGCACAGAGACTGAACTGCCAGGAAGTCAGTGTTGATGTGTTCATGGTACATGGTTGCATGGTACATTGAGTTCTTTGAAAACGTTTTGAGACTCTTTCTGATTTCTTTGTGAAATCAGTCAGGTTTTCATAACTCGAGTGAAATCTGAAGTGTGTTGTCTGTAAGCTTTAGGCTTTTCGTTTGTCAACGAACATTTTATCTCATCTGCCATTTAGAGATGTCTGTATTTGCACATGACTGTGAAGATGTCCTCATTTTTAGGGAGTGGTGTGGAATTGTGGCAGCAAGAAGTATAGAAATAAGACCATGTAAAGCAGCAGGACAGAGCTGCGGTTTGCAAGCATGAGAGCCAGTGTCTTACAGGCCTGGAGTCCTTTCTTGTTTTAGTCTTATTGCGATTCTGCGGAAAGACGTGGAAACCACAATCCAAGAGTGAGTCCTCTGTCAGCCTGCGAGAGCCTGACTGAATCACACAGAAAGTGCACCACCGTAGGCATTTCTGGCTGTAGTGGCTGTTTTCTGACTGGTCAGGTCCCTAAATATTCATCTGTTGGACATATTTAAGATTTTTTTTTTTCTGTGTGATTTTAAGATTACATTTCGGGGGGGAGAAAACTCCTCACAAATCATCAGTTTGACGACTGAAGTGTTCAGTAAAGCAACACAGACGTGCAGCTTCTGACAGGAGCAGCGTACTTTTCCAGGTACTTTACCTCCTAAAGGTGTACCTTGCTGTATTTCAATACCTCATATATAATTTTCCACCTTATTTATTATTTAAAAATGACACAGCCTTTTTCTGGAGTTTTTTTTTACTCTTGATTCCTGTGTCCTTCAGGCTGCTGGTGCTGTGCCCACACTCACCTGGAGATTGGTGCTCAGAATGAGCCGAGATTACACTCCTGGCTTTAATGTTGTGTATCATGGTGTGTCGGCCTGATCTGACTGGACCAGTTTTACCTGTTTCAATGCAAAACAAAAAACAAAACCTTTCTCTGTGTTACCCTTAAATGTATCGACTTATGGAGGAACTGTTAGCAAACATCGTTTCATGTTTTATAGGTAGGGATTTTTAGAAAATGTTCACACATTTTGGAATAGGCATGGTGTTCTGAATAATGTCATTTGCAAAATGGAACATATAGAAATGTTGATGAATAGATAATACAGAAATTACATGATGGTGCTGTACATTTTGTACAATGCTTGAAAATAAGGATTTTTAGAATCCGAAATTTTTAATCGAGTGTATTTGGTGAATCTGCCATCTTTGTGTATAATTTTAGTATCCTGATGGCCTCCGTACCTCCTGAAGGGTAAAACCACACTTACCTTCTGCAGTTGTAGAACTCTGTGATGTTTTTTTTTTCTGGATTTGTCACCATAGATCTCAGATTCTTTGAAGGTGAGATCGTCACTCCTTCAGTATGTTGTTTGTCAACATGATGTCTCTCTGAACACTGCAGGTCAGACTGGATAACTTGTAGGAGTGCTATAGGAGGACAACTCACTCCTGGCAACCAGCACTCTCTGGGTGACTAATACATCTTTTGTTTAGAAATAAAGGACTAATATTTCATAACATGGCTGACATGGACTAGCTCTCTTGAAGAGTCCACGTTTCTTCCATCCATCCATCCATCCATCCATTTTCTGTGCCCACTGGTCCTATTCAGGGTCACGGGGGGTCCGAAGGTGCTATTCCAGATGCTACAGGGAACATCACAGGGTGCACTCACACATGCTTACCTATGGGCAGGTGGGTAACTCCAGTTAACCTCAGCATGTTTTTGGACTGTGGGGGGAACCCCCATGATGACATGGGGAGAACATGCAAACTCTGGCAGAGATGGTCCCAGAGATGTAAGGTGACAGTGCTACCACTGCGTCACTGTGCAACCCTGTCCACATTACTTGTGTGTGCAATTTCAAATACGGTTTTGTATGTCAGGTTATCAGACCTGTGCATATACTAAAGACGGAGGCTGAATGGGCATGTCATAGGGAGAGATCAAAAGGTATGACTCCCAGGAAGGTGTAAGGAACCCTGAAGCATCTTTTGCCTGAACTGAACCAAATGCCTCCAACAGAAGAGTGGATAAGATTGGGCTGAGTGAGTTGAAGGTGATCTTGAGCTAACTAAAAAGCATGGGAGTTCTTCGGACTGCTGAAGACGGTTTGGGTGTAATTTGCGGCAGCTATTCTGCATGAAGATCTGGACGGCTTTACTTAGAAGGAACTGAGACGGAATTCTACTGGGGGGACGTCAGGCCAGTGTTTTGTGAGCCAAAGCTGAAGTGCAGCTGTGCTGATCAGCAAGACTGTGACCGGAAACACTCCAGCAAGTTTATATCTGAACATGGTGCTGTGGACTGACCTGACATTAGCAGTTCAGGCTTGTAAACCTTTAGTTCAAAGATTCACTGAAGCCGATCTGCATGAAAAGCCAGAATGAGGTGTGTGACTGATCAGTACTTACATGAAGGGTTGGGCTGCATTTGTTTCTTCTGAAAGTGCTACAAACAACCAGTATAAGGGTGAGATTTATTTTCAGGTTGTGGGACATCATGAGTTTACAGATTTTATGATATTCGCTTCCTCCGGTTCCCATGTCTAGTTTTTCGCAATGCTATAATATATATAATATATAATTTATGTCTTCAAATATGTTGTATATTTCAGAGAGGTCTTGGAAAACCATAAATTAATTATTGGGAGGGTGTCATTAATAATGTGTTCCCTGCAGTATTGGCAGAAGAATTTTCTTTACGAATTATTTCGATTGCTCTAAAACGTCAGGGAAGAGTCCCTCGTACAGGTGGATTGTGCGTACTACACAGTTCATAAATCATTGTATAAATGTACTGTGCGTAAAAGTAGGATAAACTGCCTGTTGGGTTCAGGAAACTTTCAGCAGTGTGTGCGAGTTTGATGGCGTTGTGGACTCTAGCAGATTTGCTGTTCTCTGGATTTTGCCGACGTCGTGTTTAAGTCCTGGCTAAGTGTAGCTGGCGTACCAGTTACATTTTGTTATGGGATTCGTCGTCCTGAAGCTGTGAGGCTGGGTTGAAGCAGCTGTGTGTAACTACTCGCATGCTTTATTTTCCTAGCGGACATCACTATCTGAAAGAGCCAACGCAGCAAAAATCCGCTATGCATTAATATGAGCGTATTTCACGTACAGGCTGAGAAAACAGCTGCCGGTAAAGCTTACAGAGCCTTTTTATGACTTGGTTTAGTCTGTTCTTGAAAGTAATCCTGTTACTGCGGCCCTGTCCCCGTGAACTGGTGTTTCTGGAAGGAAGTGTTACAACAGGAGTTAAGCTAAGGGTAACCTGTTGAACTGTGAACTTCATAATTCCTCCAGCGATCCAGCTCACTGGCCTGGGATTTCTCTGCAACTCCAGCCTTGGTTAAGGTACTTTAAATAATATTATAATATAATAACCAAATGTATTATATCGTGATTATACTGTAGTCATGCAGGGACACCTTTTGGTCTTTTTAACTATCCAGCCTATGTTTCCACGTTATCTTTTAAAAGGCCACCATGAACAAATTTGCCCACTTTTTAACGTATTTCTTGTGACGTATTGTACCCGTGTTCTGCAGGCTTAAATGGGAATGGCTAATTACTTTAATGAATACACTATATTATCTGATTGCAGTATTAAAAAGGAATAATGACTGTTATGGTTGATGATAAATGACCTACCTTCTTTTGATAATTTTTGCATTCTTTGTCATAAGTGCATTTAGTGCCAAACGTAGCTAATGCTATATTTAGCAAATTCTAAACATAGACAAAGTAGATTATACGCGTCTGTCGAGTTGGCTCATTTTATTACATGCAAAGCACTCACAGCGCTGCTACATTCTACAGCATCCTATAACCATGTCTGACTTTTATATATTGTCAGTAAATTATTTACAGGAAGTGGGTTATTGAATTTAATGCAGGGTTAACACACAATTCGTTCCTTTGTACCTTTCGGTGAACTGGGCTGGCGCTGCTCCCGTCTCCCTCAGCAATCGCATTGAAAACACAGCTGGCGTGCTCTTCCTGCCGGCGCGCTCCTCAAATGTTTCCCCAACTCTCACTGCGTGCCCTGCCAATACTCTCATTTGCTTGGAATTTTAACACTTTTATGAACAGCCACGTTAACTCCAGGCTATTCCCATCCATGAAGTTGCAAAGTATTATGCAGAACTATTGCTTCATGGATAAAGTATTGAAACGCGGTTTTTAATATTTTCTGATTTGACACACTGTGATTGACATCGATCAATGAAATTAAACTGTATTCTTAATCCTTAATTCTGAATTATTCCCAGAAATGTTTGGGCTCCATGTGTCACAGTGGGATTAGGGAGTTGGCTTTAGCCCTGCTGTCCCTGGCTGATTGAAATAGTGAGGGAGCCCTTTGCTTTGCAGGCAGCCCTATTTACATATGAAGCAGCCGCCTGCCACCCCCCAGTAAGCTACACCACCACCACCACCACCAGTCTCAGGACCCAGGAATGCTGTCCAACTCGGCCCTGTTCATATCAAGGTGCTTTAAGTGTGCAATAAAGTCCAAAAGACATGGATGTGTTGATGTGAATTTTGCGAGCAGCACCTACGCCAACTGTTACAATTTGCAATCATGACGCCTGCAGGATTAAGCAGGGATTTTTAGTTAATTTTATTTAAAGTCGTTTAAAGACTTTAAAGACCTAGATCTTGCACGAAGCATTGGGGTAGTTTAAGAATTGGTTGGCTTTATGCTATTTAATGATTGCTTACCTATTATTGTTTGTTCTTTATTTATAAATTGAATATTTTCGTAGTTAGAGCATAGAAAACCTGTTTACGACCTTCTAAATACGGTTTTAAACATTATTAGACATAAAATAACACCCATAGTCACCATTACTGTTATGATTGCTGGACACGGAAGCAGGAACGGGGAGACGAGGAATCAGGATCGAAGGGTTTATTTGGACGAAAAAACTGACAGAAAACAGATGACGAATGGGGCTGCACACGTGGTTAATAAGGGGTCCAGTAGTATTACCCTAGTACGCTAGTATTACCCAATATATTAGACAAAATAAGACATTAGATGTTACAAATATCATATTACATTTTATTAGGAAGAGCAAAGATGCTTCCAATGCAGAGCGATGTATCAATTTTCACTGTCTTGATCAACTTTTTAATGAATATACAAAAAACTGCGATAGAGTGAAGCCGCGAAAGTTGAAGCGCGAAGTGGCGAGGGACGATCAGTTTGTTCTGCACTTCATTTCTGTGGCTGTCAGGTGCTGCAAGTTAATCTCTCAGAGGAAATAAGGAACTCTTTGTCATCATGGCTGCCTTCATTTTCGCCAAAGTGTTGTTTGGAGGTCAATGGCGGAGTTGGCACTCCAGTTACCGTAAAACATTTCATGACAGCTCGGACCAAAAAGGCATGAAACCTTTTTGCTCTCCCCAGTCTCACTGAGACTGCACGTGTGGGCTGGAAAGGCCGTAGGGATCCATGGTATCCGGGATGAAGTTCTCCAGGCTGGTCCACATCATGGCCAGCCTGTAAACTAGTAATTTGAGTGTTGTGCAGAGTAGAGGGAGAACCTCTGTGTTCTTCCCAGTCGATTCTGAAGTTCGCCAGGGGTATGTTCCGGGGTATGGGCTCATGCTCTGTTCAAGGCTTGCATGGACTGGATATTGGGCAGGGTCGTGGGGTCCAGCAGCTGTGGGGCATCTGTTGGTAAAGAAAGATTTACTGATCTTGACTTTGCCGATGATGCTATGATGTTTGCGGAGTCAATGGAGGCTCTCGTTGGGGCTTCTGAGAGACTGAACGAGGAGTCTAAATGTCTGGGCTTGCGAGTGTCCTGGATTAAAACTAAGGTCCAGGCCTTTAAAGACTTCTTGGACACAACCATCACTAGTACGACTGTCTGAGGGGAAAATGTTGACCTCGTCAAGAGGTTCACTTTCCTCGGCAGCGACGTTCATGTCTCTCATGACTCTCCTATGGTGACTCTCCTGTGAAGTCAGCAGATGGATTGGGAGAGCATGGGGGGGTCATGAGGTCGCTGGAAAGGGATGTCTGGCACTCCGGATATCTTTGCAAGAGGACGAAGGTCGAAGTCTTTAGGGTTCTGGTGCTCCCTGTCTTGCTGTATGGCTGTGAGACATGGACATTATCCAGTGAGCTGAGATGAAGATTGGACTCCTTTGGAACTGTATCTCTTTGGAGAATCCTTGGGTACCACTGGTTTGACTTTGTGTCGAATGAGCGGTTGCTAGAGTCGTCCCAAATGAGGCAGATTATCTGCATTGTGAGGGAGCATCAGTTGCAGCATTACGGTCATGTGGCACGTTTCCCTAAGAGTGACCAGGCTCGATGAATCCTCATGACTGAGGGCCAGAGTGCTTGGACCAGCACAAGCCAAGGGGACAAGCCAAGGGGACGTTCACGTAACACCTGTCCGTGGCAGATGGATGGCCATTTCCGGAAGGGTGGGACTGGACTGTGTGTCTGCATGAAGGGTCACCAGCCGGAATCCCGAGGCATTTCGTCATGCATTACATTTCGTCATAACATTTTCAAGCTTCAGTTGAAGACTCATTTATTCGATGAATGCTATAACTACTACTACGTAACATTCCCGTTGGTCTCCTGTTATTGCTGTTGTGTCTGCTTTATCTGTATTATTGCTAGCATCATAAAGCCTCCTTGGGTGTGATAAAGGCGCTATATAAATAAAACATTATTATTATTTATTATCCGATGGGTGCGGCAATGTACTGCAGCAGTGCATGCTCTTCAACCTGACCTGACCTGTTGTTTGGTTGTTTAATAACATTTTCTTTGTCTGTTTCCAAGTTTAAGAGTGGTTTAATGAGTGTGCTAATTGGGATCAAGTATGAACGTCGATTATTTTTTCCCCCCCCTCCTCTTTACAGTGCCAGTAGTGATGCAGTACTGTATCAGTTGCTCTGTATTTCCCCCCCCTGCAGAATGCTTATAAAATTAGGGGAGAAAGGGCTTTCCTTTAAAATAGTTTCTCTTCTGAATCTGTGAATTTTTGTTGTTCTTTTTCCCATATGTGATGTGAGGCTTGTATTATGGACTTTTTCTCGTTCGTCCTGCAGATTTCAGACACCACCCTCCCCATGTGTGAACAACACGGCATGTGCAGACTCAGCCATTCCCATGGGCTGTCAGAATATGATCGCGCAAGCAGCACATTCTTTGGTTCTGTTGCGATGGACAGTGGTACGGGACACTGCTAGTCCATTTCCTTCATCAGCTGGTGTACTGCTTAAAGTTATAGAATTATACATAAAAGTATAATTCAGTCACATTCAGTCTGCTTAGTTACACAGTGATGAAATCTCTTTGCTTTTAGAGAAGGATTGTTGGATAGAGACCTTTAGGAAAGACCTCAGATTAAGAGAAATAGAATTGTGGGTGACTCGGTAGCTTTTGGAGTTCGTGCGCAGAGTTCAGATTCATCTTGAAGATCGGCCCGAGGTCAGGGCTTGACCGAGTTTGCTCTGCCAGTCCCCCTGCCCTGCCACGGGCTTTTTAACAACCATTTTGGTCGCCCTTGTTTTCTCAGTACTGAGAACGCTTTCAGCTGCAGGAGGGAGTCTCTGGATCTGGCTGGATCTGGATGGAGAAGGAGCAGAGCTCATTGTTCACCAGCCCCCCATGTGCTCTGACGGGGCCTCTTGTAGTCTGACTAATAGTTTGGGTCTCGTTATAAAGCCGATAGAAAAGCAAGAAGTCTGACGAACAGCAAACGCTAAAAGATGCTGGTGATTTTTACACTCCTGGCTGCTTTGTGAAATAATTGCTCTAGCCTCTGATTTACGCTGTAAGAAGCAGTGAGTTCTGCATGGCCTTTTGGCCATGGGAACTACCAATTGATGGTTACCGTGCCATTTTCCAACACCAAACAAAGGAGAGCAGTAAAGTATGAGAGATTGCTGAGCTGCAGGGCTTTATCGGAGCGTTAGTGACTTGCATACTAAAAGGTTAGCTCTTAGAGGTTACCGGGAAGAACACTGGTGATATGCTTAAGTATTTGGAGCTAGCAGAAATCTCCTGTACCTTCACGGTATTTTGAAGTCGGCAGGGGTGCTAAGTGATCAGTTTTAACTGTTTGATCTTGAGTAACCATGAAAAGCAGTAAAAAGTAAGGAAAGGTACACAATCCGCTCTTTCCAAGTCTTAACAACAAATTAACTTTAGTGTGGCCCTTTTTCAACAGTCCCTGTTGTCACTATTAGAATTGAAACAAATACCTTCAGCTTGGTTTCCTCCCCTCTGCCCCCCAAAGCTGGCCTTGGATCTGGGAGGCTTGCACACACATTCCCATTAAGGGTTAAATGTTCAGGGGAAGGAGGCGGGGTCACCGGAGGTCCCTGCCACATTCTTCTTCCTCCCCTTAAGCAAATTCCCAGCTTGACTCTGCAGAGCTGTGTTATTGAACACTTGCAATTAATTAAATGTCAAAAACTGAGCCCAACAAATACCTTCCTCGCAATCAGAAAATGAGAAATGCGTGAAGACATCATGCAGCTCATCGCATTATTCTTAGCCAGCCAGTGGGATATTTTAATTTAAAATGAATTACACGTAAACTATTCATCATTAATTGCAAATGGTTGAAATATAGATTTTCCCCTTTCACAGCCTAATTTTTGAGTAACTTTAACTGAAAGCAGAGGGAAGGAAACGTATGAAAATTAATGTCCAGTCAATCGATGGAGATTTGTTTGAGTAATCCTGTTATTCTGATCCTACATGATGAATAGCAGTACATGTGGGAGCGCCAGACCTTGAAACACCTGCATTATGCTCCATTTTCCCATCCAGCATTCCGAGCTGGACCCCTTCCTCCTCTTATTTACATTTTCCCTCTCTGATGCATGATTACAGGTGCACACTCTCTAGCTTTTACTACATTGCACGGATACAAACTTGACTCTCAGGTATTCCATGGGTCGGTTGGCCAAAAGCAAGAGCACGTCTCTGCTCTCTGTCTGTGCTCCCTGCAGCGATGGAAAAAGACTCATCAATTGAACAGTATGAAGGACACGATCTTGCATAACGTTCTCTAATAATATTCTCTCTGTTCACCGAAAAGCTGGTCTTTGATTGGCTGCCACCAGTTGTTTGTTGTATGATCACCATTGAGGAGGGGAAGACTAAATGCCCTCATTCCTCATTACTGCTGCCATTCCAGCCCAAAAGGCATCGCTGTGAAATTCATTAAGCGGGGAAATACTTGTCTGTCAGGTTATGTGTATGTAGAGCTGAGATTACATTTCTGCAACATTTCAGCTGCAGTTGGAATGTGCTCCCCCAGTAGGGCTTCGTGGGATTGTGGAAGTATGGACAGAAGCAGCACATTATTTATTCAACCAGCACTTTGGTTACCCTGTCACTTTTTAGTTTTTTAGGAAAAACCCATTGATCACCCCCCCCATTCCCATGATCCTGATATTTATTGTGTGTATCGTGGCACAGTAATTGCCGGTTCACTTTCCTTTCCAGGAAAAGGGAAAACCTTGTTTTGCTGTTGCCATTATTTCGATTTGCTGTGTGGGAAGGACATTGTTTATCGCATATTTGATTGCTTGCTTTGCTGTGCTCGCTAAAGGGAGGGGGGGGCAGAGGTGGGGAGGGAGCCAAACTGACACGATCGCAGCAGATTTTCTAGCCCCATGCCTCTCGGTGGGAGCAGATCTCGCAAATACAGCCACGTTGCCATTTAACACGATTCCCTAAATATAAACATACGCTCCTCTGACTTTAGTGAGCATTTTCCTGTCTTAGCTTGTGAGGGAGAGGGTAAGGGATATGGAGGCGTTTTTATAAAACCATTATTTCCCCATCTTGTGGCATTCAGGGACGCATTAGTCCACTTGTTCATTTGCCTAATTGACTGCTTTTTCAGGTGCTCTCCAGCTACTAGTTTTTCAGCTAAAGACTAAAGAACGTACCTCACAATTCTAAAAATGATGTATATATACAATGTCTGTGAAAGATTTTTCTTTTTTTACTTGTTATAAGAAGACGCACAAATACAGGTTGATAAGATGAAAAAAAAAAAACAATGAGGTTTTCATGCCTAAAAATAGATTTGAATAATGATTATACATGAGTAAAACAAAAGTCACAGTCACCAAGAGCCCTGTGGCCTTCTCGTGCTTCCTCTCTTGGCCAGGACAAGGTCCTGACACTTTGATCATTTCCTCAGTGCAAAATGTTTCTACATCCTTATGATCTTCTGGCTGCTTTTTATAGTCTGTTTTTGAAACCACTTGAAACCATAGATGTAGCCTGGGGGGGTCAGGCCTGAAGACTGAGGTGGTTATTTATGGGGCTGATGTTGGTATTTTTACCTAACGTTTTGTGTTTTGATGTTTTTTTTATGACCATTGTCATTGTGGAATGTTTTGTGACGAAGCTTTCTCCTCTTTGGAGAGCAAACAAGGTGTTTAGCAATAATACAAGGTACTGACTTATCCGGATGTACGTAACGGCAAACTCCAAAAAGGTCCCTGGGACCTGAAGAGGGATAATAAGGCCATTGCCGGAGGTGTCCCTTCAACATAAATTTAGCTGACAGCAAACCTTTGTTTGCCTGCATCCCCGAAAGGCTTGGCTGTTACCTCACTGCTTTCATCATAAAAGCAGGGCCACTGGCTGAGTTTGTTTCTTTTGCTTTCCAGTCTTGGTGAGGCTATTTTTTATTATCCTGTCTTCAAGTTGAGTAGACTGAGTAAAAACTGTCACCCCAAGCTGCCAGCTTGCTTTGCAAACTTATGTTTCAATCTCATTTCTCTTAGCGATGTTTCAGTATGTATTTGGATGAGTAATTCATTTGTTTTTGACTCACCGGAGTTAGTCAGTCACCTTTATTGTTTAGTAATTAGCGCCCCACCGGAACGGAGGAGTTCTTTTACTGGTTTTACGTTTTTTTGGGTCACGTTTCATGACTTCTTGCCTTTTTGGAATTAATGGCTATGTAGTGTGTGTCTCAGTGGGGCAGAAGGACTATTGTTAGCGAAGCCAAAGTTATTTTAGCATTAGTAGCAAAGTGTGTGGCTCAGTGGGCAAAGCTTCTGCGGCTCTGATCGGTAGGTTGCCGGTTCGATCCCGGCCTGGACAGTGTAGTCATGGCTGTGGGCCCCTGAGTGAGGCCCTTAACCCCCAGCTCCACGGTGGCTGCCCTTCGCTGCCAAGCTCGCTCTCACCTGTGTCACTGAGAGCAAGACTCATGAAGATCAATACAGTATCATCAAGGATCAAGAAAGTATTGTTGCTATTATGAAAATCCCCCCTAAACAGAGAGGTTGTTTGTGTTAACGTGGATAAACGCTTGGTACTCTTCTTTTATGGAACCGGTTGTGCTGATTAAAATGTGGATCCCACGGCTCGGCTGGCAGTTAGCTGGTGCGATGGCGGCAGCATGGGGGCGTCCCATGCTCTGCATTCCCTCTCCCGCTCCAGCCGCCCCCGCACTCTGTGAATGAAGCAGAAAGGGGTGTCAGGAAGGAAGGCCCTGCTCCTGCTCCCTGCTGGCTCGCCGCTTTTAATTGATAACGGATGTTTGGAGACATTTGGCGGGTCGGGATCCATCAAAGGAGCCATGAGCCCCCCTTGCGGACTCCGTGTTCTTAGTAATGCCTGTAATGCAGTTTTTCTGCGTACGACACAGCAGGATAGGAAAGGATGTTCTTGATGACTCTTTCCTTGTTCACAGGTCAAGGGTGGCCTGCAGGCATGACATCAGAAAGCGGGGAAATGAGTTGGCGGTAGGAGCTGCCCTTGGGTGTGCACTGGGCCGCATTAAGAGTATTAAATGCCATAGGGCAACGGCACACATATATCATGATATCAGGTTTCGCAAGAAATGGAGCTAATTGGTGGCTCATGAAATGCATAAATTCATCCGACAGGGAAGATATTCATAGGATTTTCAGTGAGTGTCGAATTAAAAGAACAATGTACAATCATATTAAATCATATTAACTTGTAAAATTATGTTTGTGAATGGGACTGGGGAGGGTTACGGGGGGGGGGGGGGGGTTTGAGCTGTGTGGTGCCCCCCCCGAGGACGTGGCCCCCCCTGGGCAGGTGCTGAAACCCCCATTTTGTTCATGGGGAGCTCAGTGTGCTGCCTAGGGCGTAGCTCAGATTAGGCGGCTGAAAATCTACAGCTACAAGCTCGGCACTCTGGCTAATTTGGATTGTTCAGGCTTGAAGGAGATCGCAACCTTATCCATGCTTACTAATTAGATAAAGGCAAGTCGCAAGCTGGGCTAAACCTTGGGATGCTGAGTGTGCAAAGCTGTCCTGTCCAAAGATCTCAGACGTTCCCTCCAGTTGTCCCTGTACCTGACACACACATACACACACACGTTTATATCCATAACTTCATGTGTAAAACCCTAATCGCAACAATGACGCCCTTAACCCCTACCCAGCCCTGACCTTAACCATAAGTAACAAAACGAAATACAAGACTTTTTGCGTTTTTAGTTTTTCAATTGCAGTCACAGATTGTTATAAAACCAAGTTTTCCCAAACTGAAAAATGGTCCCCACTACTTCAAAATAACATTTTTTTTTAACCACATTGTGGGGATATTTGGTCCCCACAATGTAATATATGCATGACATGCGCAAAAACAAACACACACACACACACACTCCTCCCTATAGCGCTCTCGATCCTCTCAGTTCTCATGCTGCATGTGGGCGTCTTGTTTCTCGTGTGCTGAGTGCATGTCGCATGTTCTGCAAACTTGGCCACGCATATCATGTTTTGTTGACCTGCATTCCAGCACGGTGGGGCAAGTGAACATAAACACCGGCATTCCTGATGTGTAGAGGCATGCCCAGGTCTGTCCTGCTGCTGGTGTGCAGGCACTCAGCTGGGTGGCGGGAGAATAACACATTGTAGGTTGTTTTTCAAGGACCGTATTTGCTGGATGTTTGCATTAGCTCTAAGATTCTGCTGGCAGTGAGGTGACCTGTGTGTGTGTGTCTGTGTGTGTGTCTGTGTGTGTGTCTGTGTGCACCCGTGCATGCGAATGGAAACAAAAAGCACCATGTAGGGGGTGACAGCAGGGAGTGTTTGGTGAGACAGTAAATATATACTTCAGTGGGCACGTTATTAAGTTCGCCTACTCAAGGGAGATACGCGTAGCATGTATCAGCAAACCGCGGTTCATGTGTCTGCAGCCAAATACACGCAGCACTCAGACAGGACGTTCACTACCTATCCAGCTTAGAACAGCTAAGACACCCGATCGTGGTGATTTGAGATTGATGGTTGGTTGCAGACGTGGGAGGTCCAGCGTCTCAGAACACGCTCACACTCACCTGTAACGTCGCGATGTTCTCTGGTTACTACACATGCAAAAAAAAAATGAGGGTCAAAGGGCAATCTAATTACGTGTGATGCAGCTCAGTGAACTGATGTCCATTGTCTACGGTGAAAGATGTCTGCTTTTGTCCTAAATGTGTCTCATTAAACGGTGTAACTTGTCAATGTATTCTGTGTGTCTTAATATTTATAATTGTTTTTTTTTTTTTGTTTTTTTTTTACACCATCTTTGTGTTTCATTGCAAACAGGTTTCTAGGGACTGGTTTTCCTTTGGTTATCAGATCTATCAGTGTCTCTTTCCCAGAGCTGCTCTCCCTGGCAGCTTCTGAAGAGTCTTTCACGGTGCGTGGGCTTCACTGGCAACTTCCTGTGGCCAGCGCCCTCAGGAAGGCCTGTCTGCTCCGCAGGCGGGGCGCACAGCCAAGGAGGGGCCACAGAGGGGCCTTCTTCATTAACTCATCGCCAGTCTCTGCAAACGGCCCCTCTTTCCCTGGAAATAATGGCCGGTGCACCTGCTTTTATCTTCACGGTCCACTTTCTCCTTGTTTCCAGCACTAGATGTAGATGAGATTCAGGACTTCTGCTGAACATGAGATGATGTTGATGATGAACTGAAACCCGATCTCACCTTTAGTATATTAATTATTGCAGAACTCATAAGCATTTTCTTTAGGGCAGCTGGTTGCTGGGTGGATTTAAGAATTGAGGAAACTGGTCATTGTGTGTGAAAAAACAACATGCCAAGTGCAAATTTATTTCTGTATTTTTTTTTTCTTTCTGTGTGTGTTCTAGTGGACGTTTTTGGTGGGGGGTGGGGTTTGTTTCATAGCCACACCCAGTCATATGTCACCACTTGGCTCCGGAGCAGCGATGACCTCACCAGCTACTGCCCTGCCCATATGTTATGGTCAGCTCTGTTCCACAGTGGTACCGGCATCACCGACCTCTAGTGGTCGTGTTATGATAGATGATTGCCAGAGACTGAGCTCTACAGGCAGACTGTCTAAAATATTCGTGAGGAAGGGAGCCTCAGTCAGCTGGTGCCATTACTGTGCAAGCGAGCATTTGATGTCCATGTGACGGTGATTAGGCCTGTCTGTAGTGCCATGCAGAATGAACACAGCGGATTAGCTCCGCCCCTCCTCTGAGGTGTCATTCAGGTTCCCGGGTATACACTGTGGCGAACAGATACTCATGTGTTACTATATGGCCTTTTCATTGGGTACAAGGATGCTTTCCCTTAAACTGACTGCTCAGTCAGAGGTAGCTTTGCATGGGCCATCTGCTGTGTGAGGGAGGTAAACAGGATGCTGAAGGTATGGAGGCTCCGTATGGCAAGAGGGATTCCTTACAGGACTTTAAATGGGTCATGGAAGTTGGCACCAAATCCGCCCATATGGGGGGAAAAACATGTAAATCTATTTGGAGATTTTTGTGTACTGTAAGGATAGTTCTCCAGAAAGCACAATACCCAGAGGATGCTGGAGATCATCTCACACAGTCCGTGTTAGCAGGTGGTCGGTCGAGTTCAAGAGAAATAGTCGGTACCGGAAAACCTGTTAGAACGCAAGAGTCGTCATAGATCACAGCTGCTGCAGCTCTATGGCTTCCACTCCTGTCAGCAAAAATCATGGACCTGCCGCTGCGGTGGGCTGAGGAAAACCAGCGCCGGAAGCTGACAGATGCGGTAGGACACGAGTCACCATGGGTCGGGTATAGCAGCTAGTGTCCTGTCAGCTTAAATCGCGAAGTGCTGTTACGACGGACTAAGGAACCTAAACGCCAGGTGCGTCAAGAGAGGACAGATGATTCCTCGTCAGAATTCTCTGGTTCCTGCTGTTCCTGGCTGATGGGAGGATTAAGATATGGTCCATAGTATGAGAACTGGATTGTTCTGGAAAGGTTATGGGAAAATGCCGGTGATTCAGCTTGCCGAGGCCTATTTAGGTCACCTGGGTTCGATCCAGTCGGATGTTTTTTTAGAGATGAAACTAGGGGTGGGTGGTACACTGGTGTCAGTCATTACCGGTGTGATTGTCCACCACGATATGGAATTACACTATACCATTAACACCGCGAGAATTCACCATTTTAATTATCCAACAGCATATTTATAAAAATAAAGCATTTAATATTCTTCAAAGATTCATTTGTAGTCTAAATACTTGTCTTTTAATGGTGTATATATATATAACCGGTTTATCTGTGTTGTGTCAGTTTTCTATAAAACGCACTCTTGACAAAGTGTTGCAATAGTGTTCAACAAATTCAAAATAAACATATTTTGTGTAATTATGCTACTGCTCCCAAAACTTGCAAAAAGTAACCACGATATACCGTCACCGTCCAAAAAGTGAAAAATACCGTGATGATAATTTGAGGTCATATCGCCCACTCCTAGATGAAACAATACGTATCTGCCAATACGTAATGTGCAGTTATGGCCACTAAAGCATTTGACACAGACCAGTGTCCCTAAGGCACCCTCTTAAACATCCTGTTGAATTTGTTACCCGAATGGGACAGCAGCTTACTATAACATGGATTTTAACAGGGGCTCTCACAATGTGCTCTGAATGTGCCGGACCTCGCTAACATGCAAACGCAATTCGGGTGGAATTCCTGAAGACGTGCGCCTCAACTCACAACATTTAGTTTATAGACCATGGTTCATTAAGTCACTTCAGCCCGTATTTGTTCCTCACAACAATGTTACTATTGTGCTTTGAATGGGCTTGAGAGCCCAGAAGTTCATAATGTCACTGAACTGTTTTATATTACAAGAGGCCATTGTCACTTCTCTCCATAGAGCCTATGTTGATTGCTTTTAATTATAGTGGTGGCTTGGTTTCAGTTCTCCTGACTTTTATTTTGGCCTGATGCTTCCTGGCTGCTCATGTGCGTTTAGCCCTCCCCTGTCCATCCACGTGGGGTTTTAGGCCTAATTTATGTTTATCCATAAAAACAATCTATACAATGTTATAAAATCTTTAGTTGCCGTTTGGACTGTCATTGGTGGCATTTGCTCTAATGACGCAATGTTGACGAATGCTCAGTGGTCATTGTTGGATCATTTGGGGCCAGGGAATAGCTTCAGCACCATGATGTGATCTTTAGGCATTACAGTGAGAGGAGTTTCTGACCCTTGCTGGTCACGTTCATATGGAGTCTGTCATGTGTTCCATAAACCGAAAGTCAATGAAGATAAACAGAAGATCAACGCGCCTCAGTAGTGCCACCTAAACACGCTCAGCGTCTTGATATGGATTTAGAAGTCTTGTTAGAAATCTCCTTTCTAAGCTTTCCTGTGTTGGTGACATTTAGTGGGTTCTTTGGTATGCCTTTATTGTGCTGCTTTCAATTTTTCTGTAATTTATTCACCTAATTAAAATTGAAACGTGGTTAACGATATGATGTGAATTGCCTTTATAAATGGTATTTGTCAACGTGTGAGGTACTGGTATGCCACTGTGACTGAGTCCTGTGATGCGTTCATTTTCCAAAACAGCTTATATTAACAGTGAGTAAAATATAAATAAGCTCACAAATAATGATAATGCTTAAATATATATATAAAAAACCATTATTAGTAGAACAGTTAATCTTTACTTGTGGTTGAGTGAGATCTGTCAACTTCGGGAAAGGTGTTCCGGTTTTCAGCAAATGCTACACCCTAGATTTGAACTCTCTCAGATCTTGTCGGGGAGTCATTAAGGAGTATAAAATAACTGTAAACAGAGGCCAGTGTCTCTGGCAAAAAGTCGGTGGCTACATTTTCCGATCTTAAGGAAGCCAGCACTGAATGCAGCGAACGATGGTACCTGCCGGCCGGCAGATGCCTGCTTTGCCTTGGGAACCCCCAGCACACCCTTCCTTCTTAATCGTAGCCGCTGTTACCTGGCTGAACTTCCTGAAATTCACAAGGACAAAAACATCAAATTTCATAGCGCACTTCCGTCGCTCCTAATGAATTAAGCCAATTAACGTTTTATGTAAAATGCAATTCTTTGGAGTGTGGTTTGTATTTCTAGCAGCCGATTTTGTATTTTGGGATAGTGCTTATTGTCGTCTGTGACCTTTTATTTCCGTAAGGTTTTACTCTCCCCCAAAGCCAGCAAAGACCTTGCTTACTCTCCTAGAATCCTGGCCTGGGCCCTGCGGTCTCGCGGCTCCCGACCTCGTGCTCGATCAGATTAACGTGGTTCCCAGCTTCTGCTGCCTCACCTGTCCCTGTGGGACACCCCACACCCATGACTCGAACCCGGCCTGAGGTCCCACGCAGACACCAGACAGAGATAAAGCCCTTTCAGGCTCGTAGATGTCCATGCTATTACCGGCAGCTGCTAGCCCGTGAAGTCATTTATAAGTTTAACATTTTAATCTCCGGAAGTATGTGTCCAAACGGTCTGTTTTTTCAATTTTTCCCTCCCTCCTCCTCCTCACGAACTGTCCATACTCTGAGATGATCATTCATTCTTCTGTTTCTCCTAGATACATCTGTATTTCTAGTCACTTGAACATGGCTTACAGAACAGCTAACGGGGTCGATGTGCTTAGCAGGCAGCCTTAAGCTGTCCGCGCCCCCGGATGGCACGTTTCAGCTGTGAATGGAATAACAGAGGTTTGAAATGTTTAACTTGCAGCGAGTTAAAATTTATCCCATGGGCCTGCTGTATGACAATCAGCTTATGATCCTAGGGGGGGGGGAGGGGCATTCTGTCTCCATGGTCACGACGCTAAAGGGTGCTATACTCTGTTTACTAGCTGGTGTTATACAGTTTTAATACCAGGTGCCCCCCCCCAAAAAAAACACATGCACACATACTTCAAAGCCCTGTTTGGGTAGACAGGAGTATGAGGGCTGGCGGTGCTGATGGAGAGGGGGTTTGTGCCTCTGGGTGACTCATTAGGGCAGCAGGTAGCTGGGAGGATGTGGTGAGCATCAGAGCTGCGGGATCCTGCCCGCTGAGGCCTTTTAACTAGCAGCCACCAGCCCCCCCACCCCCCAGGCCCCTCTCCACATATTTCTCCCAAGCAACATTTATGGAACGATTGTTAAGAGACTAAAATGAGGGTATGACTTGTGGAACTTGAGTCAAAAAGATTAATTGGTGGTATTTGCCTGCTTTTGGTCGTTGTTGCTTTTCAGAGCCATACATTGTATGTTTCTTGAGGTTTCGTTAAGTCTTTTTCACTTATAATTTGGTCCAATGGTAACCAAACAGTTCTTCTTTGGAACTTTAGGTGTTTGCCCTTGTCCTCATTGTTTCACAATTGAGCATTACCCAGTGCATAACCCGGGGCGTCTCCAAGCTGATGTGAGCCTTTTGGACAGGTTGACATTTTCAGCCTTGTCTCGAAGATGCTTGACCTTGGCAGCCTTTCGAGGTGCTGTATTGGGCTTCTCTACGCCCATTGGAATGTTTTTAATCTGTACACTACCCTTATTGCAAATGGGATACTGAGTTGAACTATTTCTTTATACATAACAAACATTGTGTCAGTAACACACTATGTAATACACACGCTTCACTGAAGCTAAAGGCTTCAGGTCCTGATATGGCAAATGTGGGCTTTATGTGAAGCTCCTATTGTATTTTAAGTTGTCTTGCGATCAGCCATGCTTTCTGTGATGGTTCAGAGGTCATGCCAGGAAGTAACCAGTTATGAAGTCCTGAGCTTCCATCACAAGGTTCCTTTTCCAGTAACGTGTTTCTGTAAATGCAGATCTGTGTGAAATCCACCGTAGCCATTGTGAATGCTATATGCGGTTTATATATGTGTGGAGGACTTTGGTCATTATGTCAGTCTTTTATTGTCTGGCTGCTCATCATTTCTGTGACTTTTTTTCTTTCCGTAGTTGGAAGGGGGGGGGGGGTGGATGTGGCAGAGTGTGGCCTGGAAAAACTAGCTTTGGATATGAAACCGGAGAACTTGTTTAAAAGCCACAGACATCGAAATCTGAACACTGAAGCTCAAGGACAGCAAACATCTTGGGTCGAAGCATGGAGATTCAGATGGGGAATATCGCAAGCCTCAGACATGTCGGAGAGGGGGAGAAGGTTATGGAAGCAGCCCGGGGAACCTCTCGGACAGATCTGGTGTGCTGCCACTGTGGGAATTCCACAGAAAGCAGTGAGGAGGGTGCCGCTTCTGTTTTTAAATCTGTTTTTCCTCGACTAGCGCCTTTAAAAGGAGCACATAAACCCTTCAAAGCGTGAGCTGTAAACTCAGCGTGGCACGGATTAGCCAGGGCGGAGGGGCCCTACAGGCACCACTCGCCTCGCTGTCAGAGGGCCAGGCGGGCCGCAGATGGGGCCGCGAGGTGTGTAAGGTGATCTTTGGTAGCTGGATCTACAGCAGAGAGAGTGGGGGGTCCAGGACATGAGCTCACGATGTCAATTATTCATGAGCAGCAGAGCTGTCGGTGTGTCGGGAGCAGGGGTGACAGGCAGGCCTCGGAGGAGAGTCTGTTCCCGGCCGTGACCTCCAGAGGAGGACGTGAGGAAGGAAGGTTCCTGTGAGCTCGTGCTCCTCAGGTCTTTCTGTATGGGCTTTGGGTCTCGAGATTAGCTCTGTTTCAGGAACATGAAATTTGCCTCTTGATTTTTCTCTGAATTCTTAAGGTGAGTAATTTGCTCAGAGCAGCGTCAGTCAGTAGCTCACGGTCCCTGTGGCACTGAGGGCAGCTGTATCACCAGCTCTGTTTACAACAAGCGGTTTCTCGACCCTTTGGTCATCCCCCCCCAGCCGGTTTGGTATGATGTTTCCACCATGACGGGTAATGTCACTTGGGAAATTAAATAACATGTTCAAATTAAATTACAGGCACATATGTGACATGGTGTGTCAGTGGAGAGCAGCTGGTGGGTTCTGGGCTGCTATGATCTCACACTGGAGCTTCTAATTGAAAATGTCCATTAATCAATGCGGCTTCCCCAATCAGGAACCCCCAGACAGCCGCATGAGGCCTTTCTGAGTGCGTCAGACATATCAGGCTTTATTGGGATGCCAGGCAAACGACTGGCATTTAACCAAATGTGTCTATTAAGAGCCTTTTTCATACCCCAATTGTAATTAGTGTCTGTGAGGCATATTTACATGGCAGAAACAAGTCCATCCTTGTAGGCAGAGTAATTATCTGATTTATCAGTGCTGATCCTTTGCAGTCCTGACTGGAACTCCTTGCTGGTTTTGGTCCCCTGTCTCTCTAAATACCGGGCGACTCCCTCCTTCCATGGCACCCCACCCCCGCACCTGAGCTCTGACACACAGGGGTTAACAAGCCCGGAGCCTGTTGGCGTCCTCCTCGGCCAGAACCGCCACACTTCCGCTTTCTAGCATCGGCGTGTCACGAGTTCCTCGCAGGTGGCATCCTGTTAACTGTATATGACACGGTTGTATACTTTGGATTTTATGGTCCGTCTTCAGCAGTAGAAGCAGGAAGCACTGAATGGCCTGAGCAGCCCCCGTCGAGGTACTGAGCCGAGAGGCCGAACATGAAATCCGCTCAGGGCGTCCACGGTACCTTTTATGCTCGTTTGTTTGTTTTTTTTTTTTTTTTGTTTCGGCTCAGCCTTTAAGCTCAGCGGGGCTGTGGGGCTGGTCGGGCCAGTGGGGGGGGGGGGGGGGGGGGGGGAGATAGCGGCTCGTGGGCAGACGTGCCGGTTCTGTTTTTCCACTCGAGCGGAGCCACAGTCTGCCGCTAAACTGATTTCCTTGAGGGAGGGCGGTGTGGCATGGCCCCGGGGCCTGCTGCTCGCCGCCCTGTGAGTAATGTGCTCCTGCTCTCTGAGGCCCCGCCTACCCCAGCCCCCCCCCCCCCCCCCCCCCCCCCCGGTGCTGGCGTCATCATGCACAGGATTGGCTCATTTATTTATCATAGTTTCTCCTCCTCCTCTCCCTGAAAGGAGCCCTTCCCAGAGACTGGCCCCTCCGTCACCTGTAATGAGTAACTCTGTACATATTGATTTGCCGTCACGCGTGCTTGCGTGTCATCAATGTTTAACGCTGCCGATTAAGGAATCCTGCCCCGGCCATGAAGGGCGATACAGCAGCTTATAGCTGAGTGAGCCTGTCGGCTGCCTGGAAGCACCAAGACGCACAATATCTCCTTTCCAAAAAAGGATAATCAGATTTTCACTTTACTTGAACCTTACTTTACTGACAACCTTAACCCCTACCCAACCGTAACCTTCACCATAAGTGACCAAACAAAATACAAGACTTTAGGCATTTTTAGTTTTTTGTTGGCAGTCAAAATATCTTATACATATATTTTATACATTTACTGCCGTACAGAATCGGTGTGATCTTCAGTACTCATCAAATCAGACCTGCCACTGGCTACAGTAAATGACGTCGAGAACCATATAACCATCCTGCTAATTATGGTTCATGGCAGACGTCCGGTCTTACTCTGAGTGAGTGCAACGGTACATCTTCATGACTGTCAGAAACTGCAGTGATTCAGGAAGGAAAACCATATGGTTTCAGTGCTCACAGCTACAGCATTCTGGTCAGAGTGACTCTTTAACACTGAGAGGTGTAGATATGATGAGTAACGTACTCATGACTGGCCTTTTCTCCTCCTGTGTGCGAACAATTCTTGTAAGAACGAGAATTTCTCGCATGGCTGGTGTCCTCTTACGGAAGTGCAGCGTTTTGTCCAGAGGCCCGTCCCTGAGTGCGTTGCACACCGCCAGGCCCAGGAGAGTTTTCCACGCCAGATGTGGGGGTGGGTGAGGTCAAAGGTATGCTTCGCATTGATTTGACTTGAGGGTGGAGGAAGACCCGGTCAGTCTGGTGTGATGCCAAGGATTCCTTTGAGTGACTAAGTTCTTTTCTCGCATGGAGTCCTGCGTGTTTAGGCCTGGGACTGGCTGCATTGCCTGATTCGGGCACTCCTCTTCCTGAGGATAGCAGGTCTTCTTTTCTGAAATGCTGCTGTCTGCCTGGTTCTGTTGCACCACGTGCCTTTAGTTGGCTAGCGGCGGGAATCCCGCGGCGTTAATTGCGTGTTCCCCGTGCTGGCGTCTCCATCTGCCTGGCTGCTGGGCCAAGCTGTTCTCGCCGAGGCCCCTGTAGATCCACGAGATCCAGCCACCGCGGCGGATGTCCAGCTAACGCCCCCGCCCGCCCCAACGCGTGTGGGAAGCGGCTGGGTGCTCCTGCAGAGCTCTTACCCATGGGGCCTGGGCTTTTTCCTTCGATCAGCCACCCATCGTTTCCCTGCCTGCCCCCTCAGGACCCCCGGCCAGTCTACTTGGTGATGTGGGACGTTGACGGCTTGCTTAATACATTTAAGATGTCCCTGGGTGAGAGCGCCCTGTTCCATAGTTTGTCCAGTCAGCATCGAGGGGCTCTAGATGTAGAGTTGAGTCCTGGGAGTTATGCTGGGAGTCTGTGTCTGTCCTGCCGCTCCCCCGCTTCCTGTAGCACAGCATCAGCCTTGTAAAGTGCAGCCTTGTGGCTGTTAGAATCATCACAGTTCTTAGGATGCGGCCCCCAAAGCGTCTGCTTCTGCAGCAGGAAATGCTACCTGTGAATCTCATTTTCTCTCTGCCTGCAACAGAACAGAAATCCTTTCATACTGATAGCAAACAAGTCCTGGAGAGTCATCTTTGCTGTGCATTCCATTTGTAGAATATGTTGGTGTATGCAAGTTAACAGTATTGAAATATCAGGATTTCAAATGTATGACACTACATGTTTTTTGGTCCATCTTCAAGGAAACCTTAAGATAAATGGTTGTATCAGAGATTAGACTTGTGAACACCAGTGACACAATGTGCGAACTGGCGTGGTGCTTACCTCCTTGTTCTTTGAAAGTATTCAGCGCTCACTGCTGTCTGTAAGGGTAACAGCACATCTTTGCTTTCTCTAGCATTAATGTACATACAGAGCTCAGCATGTTTTTGTTTACTGAACACCAATTTTTTTTCTGCGTTGGCAGTCCTGTAAAACAGTGGAGTAAATATTCAGGAACATGATGCTAAACGTTATTTCCAGGGTTTTCAAGGTGTAATTTTTTGTAATGTTGTGCAGTTTGAAGTAAAGCAAACGTCTTGCCACTGGCATATTACTGTGCTTTTTGCGCGATATTCAGTACCACAGAACGTATGACTAGTGTGCAACTGTTTCAAATTGAGATGATTGGTCTGGCAAACCTAGCTAATTAACTTTTTTTTGTTTGTTTTTCAGGACCAGTTTGAGAACCTTGACAAGCATACGCAATGGGGCATCGACTTCCTGGAGAGGTATGCGAAGTTCGTCAGGGAGAGGTTGGAGATCGAGCAGGCTTATGCAAAGCAGCTGAGGTAAGGTCCCATGGCTCTCGGCCTTTGTCAGGCTGCTACATTTCCAGCGTCTCCAAATTTTTAAATATAATTGTCGGTTTTTTCATTGCCTTTAACTTATTATTCTGCTCTGCATTGATTGTCTCAGTGAGGGCAATAAATTGCGCAGTAAACTCATCTCTATCCTGAGTGAGTCAGTCACCAGTGTCCTCTGAGGAAACGTCGTCTTAGACGTAACATTAAAAGTATTTCTTGTTAGCAAATTCATGTAAAAGAATCTCTCCAACTTATTTTTCCTCCATCTTTGTCCTGGGAGAATTTTTGTTTTGTATTCATGGACAATCTAATGCCAAATACATATTCCGAAAGACCTCTCGACTAGAATAATAATAAAAAACACTTAATTTGCCTTGCTGGGGTAATGAAAAACATAGGCCTGCTTGAGGGGGGATGAGGGGGGGGGCAATTGAAAGATTCTGCATAGTCTGGCGAACGTTTTGGCCCTTTTATCTGGCCAGACCACTGAGCTAGTAGAGTTTATACTTGTTGAGTTCCTCCAGAGCTGTTTATTAATCCAGATTATTAGTTTTTCCATGAGCATCTGATATCAGATAATGTGTTTTATAGCCCCTTGAAGGAATTTAGTTTTATTGTTTCATAGCGGTTTTTGTGGTGTGGGCCATTCTTTCAGTTTGACAGTATACCGGTGAGCTTCACCAGCCTGGCCACATAGCATATGAACCCCCACCCATTAACTGGTAAAAAAGACACGGCCTTTGTGCTGTTCTGCTGAGGTCATATTCCTTTGTATAATATTCCGGGCTTCCTATTTTTAACTTTTAAACAATCACCACTGCAATCTGAAAAACACGAGTAATCCCTGTTGGGTCTCTCTATAAAGATAAATTGCTTGAGGGTTCAAGGGTTAATTTTTTATGCATGTGATATCGTTGTGTCGACACCCCCTTAAGTGTCGCGCTTCCCACCGCGGGGCGAATGGCCGTCTCCAATACAGCGCTCTCCAGCCTCCCAGGCAGCGGCCCCGTGGGCCTTGTGGTGTTGCTTGGATACAGGACTGAGCAGAGCATGAGTCCCCCCCCCCCCCCCCCATCCCTATAAAGCTTCCCGCTGTATCTTTGCACCCTTAGAGCAGGGAGTGGCTAGGAACGTGAAATAGACTTAACTGCTGAAAGAGGAAATCATCTGTTTGGTGTATGATGCATTTCCTGTTCCGTGTCTGAGGTATAGCTTTCTGTGTGGAATTTCTTATTGCTAAAGATTAAAACCAAAGAACAATAGAACAATGGTTAGGCTAACTTAAACTGGTCATTCAAAAGAGTAGGAGTGTCCAAACCTGGCTAGGCGAGTTGGTGGGGAGTATCTCACACGTGGGGAGTGTTCTGTGTTGCTCTTTTCTGGTTTAACTTTTTCAGAACCTTATTTTATTATAAAGGGATTTCAAATTGTACCCCTTTGGCATATTTTTAAGAAGCATTTCCCCAACCTTGTTTTGGTTTGGTGAGGCGTAAAGGAGAGGGAAGCTACAGATAATTAGATACAGCTCAGGGGGGGGTGACTGCTTTGTTAAAGTAAAAATTTAGACTCTCAGGCCCTGAGAGTTTTAGAATGGTTGCGGGAAGTGTGTTCTTTGCTGTTAAAGATTCTTCTCAGGAGGGAAGCTGACGCACATCAGAGATTTTTTTTTTTTTTCTGCATTTACTGTCTTCTGGATGTTTTGGGAACGACGGGGGGAAAATAAACTAAAATATCATGCTTCCAGTTCCAGCGCAGAGCGCTTGACCTACTTTGGTTCACAGTCCTTGCATGGACGTAGCTTCCCTGTGCAAACGCAAATCCAGTTTCCCTTCTTATTGATCTAAAAAGCCTTTTGTTGCAAAACAATGAATTGGCTTTGAATAAAGCATATTTTTAGCCGACTCCTGTCTATTGTAAAAGCCTCACGCGATGTGACATGTACACGTGTAAGACGGCATGTTCATAATGCTGAATCTGTCCCTCTGCTCTTCTTACAGGAATCTAGTGAAGAAATACTGTCCCAAACGGTCCAAAGATGAAGAACCGAGGTTAGGCACTGACGTCCGTTTCGATCTGAATACAGCAAACGGCTGTGGCTTAATAATGTGTATTAGTGCTGTCGAGCCCCATTGTGACAAGATACAGTGAAATCATGAGACCAGTAATACTGCATCTCTTCTGATGAACAACTAAAACGAAAAGTGGCAGCATGAAGAGCCTGCCCATGGATTATCTGTGTTACCTATGCATTACATTAGTACACACATTGCTGTGCCTCCAGGCCCTGGGGGGTGGCGGTTGGCCTTTTTTGTAAAACTGAAGATATGCAAGTCATTATTTGGGTCCCACCCGAGTCCCTTTGCATTTGCATTTGTGGGCTTGTCTAAGGTTTCAACTCTACCTGCACTTACAGCTGGCACTGCCCCCTGTAAACAAATCTGCACGGCAGTGTTAGTATTTACCACCAGATGTCCCCACAATATAAATAAAAACCTCCTTTTGACCTTGTCACATTTTTCTGGTCTCCACAAGGGGAGAACTCTGTTTAATAAATATCTGTGACTGCAATCAAAAAACTAAAAACGCCAAAACTCTCATATTTAGTTTGGTTACTTATGGTGGTTAAGGTTAGGGCTGGGTAGGGGTTAAGGTCGTCAAGTTGGGATTAGAGTTTTACCCATAAAAATGAATTGAAATTTCCCCCAAAGATATGGAGTGTGTGTGTGTGTGTGTGTGTGTGTGTGTGTGAGACAGAGACATTCAGAATACTTTAATTATCCCCAAGGGGATTATTTTGTGTTGGAGTAGCAGTTCACATACAAGACACCCACACAAGGCAGGCATAAAGGAAGTTGTAACGCAGAATTACAAAAATATGTATTTTCCAGATTGATGTTTAACATTTACAATTAGTAAACATAAGTAAGTAAAGATCAGCAGCTGTTGTGTGCCCTGCAATGAGTAACTTGAGTAAACACTGAAAAAGGGACTTTATTAGAAATCCAATTGATATAGCTCTCACTTTGTGGTGAGATCTCACTTTTTTTGTGTCTCCAAGGGATAATGCAGTAATGGGCACAGAAAGGTGATACAGGCACAGCATGTTTTTGGACTCCAGGAAGAATGCTGTGTAAACACTGGGGAGCATGCGAACTCCACACGCAGTCCCCAAGGCCATTGGCCGAGCCGCTGAGCCACACTGCCAACCAAATCTATTTTTAGCTAAATGTAAAAGTAAATTTGTATAGAATACATCAAAAAATAAACACGCATAAATGCATATCTTGAAAGCAAGAGATATCCGTTTGCCAGTTATCATACATGTACGTAAGACACCCTAATAAGGTACATCCTACATCTGGGGCTGGGGTTGGCAGTGGGTGGTGAAGACGTCCAGGGAAATCAGTTGGTTTGCATTTCATCTGGCGTTTAGACTGCTTTCCTCATCCACTGATCGCTCTATGGTGACACCTACTGTCTGCAGGGGGCCTCAGGGCTATGGGCTAGGGACTGAAGCTCTCCTACAGGTACATGATGGTGTGCTATGTTACCCCTTAGAACCTGCTGATTTAATAGAAGCGGGTGACTCGGAGTGCTGGTGTGTGGGCAGTGTGCTAGGTTTGACCCCTCCTACATCAATTTGGGTGTCATTCACTAAGGGGGGTGAACATCTATGGGACTGATTAGCCATGCCGGATTAGGAGGAAATCGGGGGGTTGGGGGGGTGTTTCAGACACAGATGGTAATGTCGTATCCGATTTTCTAAATTCTTCTGATGTGTCCAAAATTATTTGCCTGATTATGGGAACTTGAAGGAAGTCATGTTGATAGATCAAGAAAGATCATGTTAGCAAATCAGTACATACCGTCATTTATGTTAACATACCAACCTTTGGGGAAAATTACATGTAAAAGCCTTAAAACATACAAGTCATGTCCCTGCAGTGCTGCTTGTGTTGCGTAGCTGAAAGGGGTTTGGATAAGGGCCACATAAGTTAACTTCATTGGTCCTCTCCTTTGGCTACTTAGCTAGCTAGCAAAAATTAAATCAGATGTGCATTTGACTGCAGCTACCTCAGTGTTACCTGTGCAAACATTCAGGAAAAATTTTACATTAGCTCTGACATCCTGACTCTGACAAAAATTCCAAAACAAATTAGCAATTCTAAACAGAATGGTAAAAAATTTGCAATTCAAAGTAGATCGGAAGGGAAAAAGAACCCCATCTAATTTAATTAAAGTTATACGCCTGGATGGAACAAACATTTAATAATATGTAATATGCATGCACATACTACCTCAGCTGTGAGAGTTTTGGTCTGATGTATTTCAAAATAAGTAGATGTAAATGGAATTTAACTTATGAGTGCAGATGGTACGACATTAATTCTCTGCCTCTGAAATAAGCATGTCATGGGATTTAGACAAATAATCTGGTCCAGATGTAGGCGTCTATCATGCAGTGTGTAACACAAACAGAGTAAATATTACATAAAACAAATATTTCAAATGATGCACCCTCAGCCTTCAATGTAAATGTCTGCCATCCTTCCCAGCCTTGGTTGATGAGTTCTCCTCTTCTCCACCCTCAGGTTCACGTCATGCCTGTCCTTCTACACTGTCCTCAATGAGCTGAATGACTACGCGGGCCAGAGGGAGGTCGTGGCTGAGGAGATGGGCCACAAGGTGTATGGGGAACTCATGAGATACTCGCAGGACCTCAAGGCTGAGAGGAAACATGTAAGACCAGCTCATCTATGCACAGCCAGGCCGAGATGGGTTCTGGGTTGGAAGTGAATTGAAGTGTAAATGCCAGTACCACCAAAATCAGTGATGAGTGGCATGTCAGGAGGCATTCTGGTGGAGTGATGAAAAGGAGCATGTCTGCTCCCTGACCACACTGCGCTCTTACTTCACAGCACCTCCAGGAGGGCCGGAAAGCACAGCAGTTCTTGGACCACTGCTGGAAGCAGATGGACAACGTGAGTAGAGGCGGCGTTTCACGCAGACTGCATGGAGGGAGATCCGCAGGCACACGGATGACCTGCTGCTCATTACTCCGCCCAGCGATGCTCACAGCGTCTTTTGTACTGGTCCAGCTGGGCTGTTTTCCAGACACTGCTGGGAAATTTGCCAGACTGTATACCTTTCTCAATACATAACATGAAATCTTCCAGTTGCATGTTCTTGAAACATTCCAGAAGAATTTAAACATCTGTCGATGCCAGTGTGGTCCGTAATCTCCTGGCTACTTGCTGGCTACCTTCCTTTGAGCACCCGTGCACTTGTCTGTTGTGGGTCCTGTCTTGATTGTCACAGACCGTTTGCACAGGGCTGTAAGTGCAGCAGAAGTCTGTAACTAAAAACTGTGTCACTGAAGACTTATTGTCACTGGTCATATGTTCACAGAGCAAGAGGAAGTTTGAACGGGAGTGCAGGGAAGCAGAAAAAACCCAGCTCCTCTACGAGAGATTAGATAGTGACATCAATGCCACAAAGTCAGAAGTAGAAAAGGTACCGCCTCATTCAGGTTTCTCACTTTCATTTCGCTCAGTTGAAGCACCGATTCTGCCTTTTGATGTTCTTTATCTCTCTCTCTATCTTGTTGTTACACATCTGCATTGTTCTGTCTTTGTGCTGATGGAATCTGGCCATATTCACCAGATAACTAAGATATCTGTGAAACACGCATGTGGTCTTTGTTTAGACATTTATTTTGAAGTCGTATGTCAATTGGATGGTGAGAGAATCCTTCAACAGTCTGCTGGAGGTTAATGCTCACCCCGTTTACGTCTCAGGCGAAGACGCAGCTCTATGCTCGGACGCACATGGCCGACGAGAGCAAGAACGAGTACGCGGCCCAGCTGCAGAACTTCAACGCTGAACAGTGGAAGCATTTCACCGTCACCATCCCACAGATATTCAAGGTGACCTTCACTTCAGAAGCGATAGCTTCCCTGTTTTGGGTGTCAAGTTCCACTTTTAAGCTTGAGATTTCATGCCGCCCCCTTTGCCAGATGACTTTGCCCAGACTCATTATCTCCTCCCCCCCCTGCCCTCCCACAGAATCTGCAGGACATGGACGAGAGGCGAACCGTGAAGCTGGGCGAGACCTACAGAGGCTTTGCCGAGGTGGAACGGCGAGTGATTCCCATCATTTCCAAATGCCTGGAAGGAATGGTGTCGGCCGCAAAGGCCGTGGATGAGAAGCGGGTGAGTCTGGGCCCAGTGCTGGACGTCATCCCCTACGATCCATGCCAGCACTGAAGCAACTGTTCCCCAGCTCCTCTTAAATGAAATCATGGAAAGAGTATCTCCGTCACTTGCATTAGGCTGGCTGCAGGATGTTACCGATATTGTGCAACTTTGCGTAGGATAGTTTCTGATAAATGCCGCTCCTTACCGCCCAGCAGATATTTATTTACTTTCCTTAAGTCGTACGTGACATGTTGTTCTTTATTATTGTCCTGTTGTGTGAGTTCTGTGGGAATCCGGCACATCTCGATAAAACGTCTCCCCACTATGATGTTGAAAGCTTACATCTTATCCCGCTTTTCTGTCGGACACCCTGCAGGATTCGTTTATTGTTGTGGAGTCCTTCAAGTCCGGTTTCGAGCCCCCTGGCGACTTCCCCTTTGAGGATTTCAGTCAGAACATCTATCGAACTGGTTCCGACGGCACCATCAGCACGCCCAAGAACGAAGGGGTTAAGCCGGACCCGAAGCATTCAATGGGAAAGTCCAAGAACAAACTCTGGCTCTTTGGGAAGAAGCCCAAGGTATGGGAGGGGTTTGCTGTAAGCCATGCATGTGTTACATAATATCGGGCACTGCTCGTCATAACTCATGTTCTGAGATGTTTTCTTGATCCTCAGTACTAAATCAACGATAATTTCTAGCACAGACGACGCCCAGTGTCCATCAACATTGATATGTGGTTGCGCATGCATTGTTTGTCTAAGTTTTTTTTTTTTTTCGAGACTCATTTTATATTACTACAATGTGTTTATGATTGTTCAGTGTCTGGCTTTCGCTGCAGAATTAGCTCGTAGCTCGTAGCTGTGACATTAGTGTTCCTCCAGGGCTAGCTTTGGGCCACAGCTGATCGTCCGTATTTGCTCCCCCAGTCTCCCCCGTCCTCCCCTCCCCCCACTCGTCCCACTTTCACTTCCAGCTACACCCCATCTCTTAAATTTACCAGTGATCCATTAGCTTACTGTCTGTCTGAAATGAAAACGGTCAAACCCAGGATTCCATCGTTCCGGGGTCTGAAGCGAGTGGTAAGAGGTTATCCATGTGTGAGCTTGCAGTATTTGCAGTGATTTTTTATTTTTTTTTCCTCTCATGTCTTTTGCTTGATGTTTCATACTACAGTAGTACATGTTAGATAGCCATCAGCTGCTGAAAAGCAAAGAGGAGAGGCGGGGAAGTATGAGCAAGACTCTTTCATTTTACTTGTTTAATGGTATTTACAAGTGATATTTCCCTACTAGTGTGAAACCTCTGCAGTGGGCCAAAGCACAATACACACTGTATAGGCAAACCAAAAACTCCATCAATAAGTGAAACGAAAATGGGCCCAGTCCCTAATGGGAGGAGTTCTTTCCCCACAGACCTCACTGTTACCCCCCCCCCCTGGAATTCTACACAGATCCCTTATATAGGCTGTGGCTCTGCTTCTGCGCTACCATTCCCATCCTTAAATTCAATTTGCGTAAATAAAAAAAAGCAACCACAGACAATGCACAATATATTATGGTTTAGACAATACACACGGAACACATAAAGCAGCATTGCTCTACCTCTCTAAATTTCTGACAATACTGCCCCCATATGATAGAAGCTTACTGAGAAGAACAGGGATGTCTCACCACAATGTTTGGAAGATGCCAGCGTGAGTTTTATTTACTGGAAAAATTACTCCCTTTGTCCCACACTTTCTTTAAATATCCTGTACTCATTCTTAACATAACATTAATCGACACATTAAGTTGTTACATTAAACATGTTACTGTAAGAATTGAACTATTGTGTGAGTGGTCTTGTACACGTTGTACATGCGTAAGTCAGAGGTCTCAACTAATCCTTTCCGATAACAGAGCACTAGCCCTTAATAGTACATTTTATAACTTTCCGCCGACCGGTATGTTGTTTTGGCATTTCCAGAAGTGCTACGGTTTTTTGGGGTAGGGGGCTGTAATCATACGGATCAAATTTATGGCAAAGTTGTCTTGTCCCTCCGTTCATATGTGAATGCGCCGGGTAGTTGGAATTCCAGGCGGCCTGTCATCTGGGAATGTCTCCATAACCTGCTTTAATTTTCCTAATGGGTGGCAGAGGTAAATCACTGCAGAGTGGGAATGGTAGTCAGCCTGACAGACGGACACACCGAGGCTGCGATGTTTTATTGCTTAGCGACAAGAAGCAGAAAATTTTTTGTAAAGGTTGAACTTCGTCTACATTACCCGAGTCGTGTAGTAAAGCTCTTACATCCTGTTTTACGTTGATCTCGTAGAAGTAAACATGCATGCACATTTTACTCATCACAGTTAGTTTAAAGTACATTTAGAAATTGCTAAAGTTCCTAAGAGCCTGAAAACTTTCTTCTTAACTTTCCAGTCATCAGTGAAGCTGGTAAGATGTCTTTCTGGAGTGGTGGCATATTGAGTTGTTTTCCTTTCCTCTGTCTAGCTAGTCCATGAGCAGAATTCAGGTGTTTTCCTGCGAATGTAGTGGCTGTTCAGCTCGACTTTCAAATCCCTTGTCATTTCCACTGTCCACATCTCAGTGACTTTCACATTTACTTCATTTTTTTGAAGTTAAAAGCCTAACTGAGACCTTGATGATAAGGTTCTAAGAGCTTGTTTTCCATCCTTACCTATTTTGGAGTTTCAGACCTTTTTTCTGAAGCTGCGTCAGAGCTGCCGGCTTCCAAGACTCTCTCTCACGTGTGAAATGCCGTGCGTCTCGCCCCTCGCATCTCACCTTTCTATCTATTTGAAGTGCCAGTTGGGAGGTGGACTTCGTCTTTATCAGAGAGCCCTTGATGCATGTGGCATTTCTTTGGCCTCTGCAGGCACTGACGCTGGAAGATTTCAGCCATCTTCCGCCTGAACAAAGACGCAAAAGGCTACAGCAGAGGATTGACGAGCTTGGCAAGGAGCTGCAGAAGGAAATGGACCAAAGGTACTAGTGTGGAGTCTGAGGAAGTGGTGGTTGCATGTACAGTCAACTGGAGACACGGCTTTTGAGGCTGTGAAGATTAGGTCTCCTAATATTGGTATCCCTATGCATGCCTTTCATAATGTTTGGGTATCTTTTCCCAATGAGATACTCATTTGTGACTGGAAGAGGCTCGCATCCTCATTGTTGTCTCCCCTTCAGAGATGCGTTGAACAAAATGAAAGACGTGTACGAGAAGAACCCTCAGATGGGCGACCCGAGCAGCCTACAGCCCAAGATTTCAGAGACCATTTGTAACATGGAACGGCTGCGCTCGGAGATCCATAAGAATGAGGTAGTGACCCCCACCCGAATCCCCCTAAACGGCCTAAGCTTTCTCTTTAAGTCAGGATGGCATGGAACTCGAGATGACTGATGCTGGAGTTAGTGTCACAGATCCGTCTGTCAACACACCAGCCCAAATGGTGTCCAGATGTTGGAAACAGATTCGGTTTACTTTAAGTAAATATCCGATGTTTAAGTGATTGGGAATCATGCACCCGTGTTCAGATTGGGGTGGGTGTTTTCCGTTGTGAAAATTTGCACATATTGCATTGGATGGTGATTATGTTTTTCATTAGTGACTTAGTGTATTCACTATGGGGTACAGCTGCCATCCCATACGGAGCAAACTCCTGTCGTGTGCCCTATGTTTGCTGGGACAGACTCCAGGCCTCTCATGACTATAACCAAAATAAGTAGGTAGAATATTTTTAAAAGCAATTATTCAGGTGATCTCTGTATTCTGAAGTGTGGGGTCCACCACTGAGGAAAAGGTACATCTGGGGAAATCTGCTACTCAGTCTGTAATCCTCAAACCACTGATACCAAAATCGGAGTAAATCCGTATATCAAACTTTAGCTCCTTAAGCTCTTAAGCGTTTAAGCATTAATTCAGTTGCATTGAATGTTTCTAGCCCCACCTGGTGGATAAATCTAAATATTATATTTCCTTTGTGAGGAATTTCTCCTGTTGTAATGCTCTAGGTGTCTGAGCTGAGTGAGAGAGAGCAGTTTGTAACGTCTCTCTCTCTCACTTTCAGAGCTGGTTGTCAGAGGTGGAAGGGAAACAGAGTTCGCGAGCAGACAGACGACCCAGTTCAGAGGTCAACCATCACACTCCCCATGGCAGAGAAAGGTCAGTAGGCTGTGAATGATCAACAGGGCTCCACAGCCTGGGAAACACAAGTTGTCCTCGAATTGACACTATGCAAACAAGCTGTATGTTTCCATTTTACACAATAACCGAAAACTACGTTAAGAATTTACCTTGTGATAGTTCTGCTATCTCTGGGCATCTCTGTGCCGACCCTGAGTATCAACCTTTTCCCTCCATGTGTTTGCTTTCTCCCTCCCTGCAGTCCTGAAGGGAGCTACACAGACGACTCTAACCAGGAGCATCGCAGCCCCCCACAGCCAGACCTCCATGAGTTTGACGATGAGTTTGACGATGATGATCCTCTTCCAGCTATTGGGCACTGCAAAGCACTCTACGCCTTTGATGGTAAGGAGACACAGTCCAAGTGAGGAACTGGTTATAGCATGTAGAACACAGCATTCAGGCCAAGGCTGACCCCTTGGTTGCAAATGAACGGACTTTGGACCCTTGGGTGAATTGATGAGACTTCAACGACTGACTTCGAATGAGATGGAATTTTATTTTAATTAGTTTGATTGTTCAGAGATGTCACAGCTTATCACTTGAGTTAGCTGATGAATGTTCTACTGGCATAATGCACTAGTGATTGTGCTCGAACCTTGTAGCTGGGGCTGGATCTAATTAAAGCTGGACTCGACAGGCCATGAGACAAATGCCCTATGCAAGACAGACATCTGCCCCATGGCTGCATTTCAAGATTTCATAGAAGTGTAGAGTGTGATCTACTCTTGTCTCCTGCTTTGTTTCCCGAGTTCTGTCTGAGCGCGTAGCTTTTCTGTTAGCCTCGTAGCTACGTGAACCACACCAAGTCAACATCATCCCGCCTACCATGATCTGCAATGCTGAGAATCGATGCTGCTGTACAGAGCGATACCAAAGACACATAAGTTGAAGGGTTCATGATGTGACTAATCAAAGAAGAACTGGCTCTGTTAGCCTTTGCTGGTTTATGTAATTCATATTTTACTTATTTATTTTCTGGCAGTATAGTTTCCTTTTGTCATTGTTTTGGAATATTGAGTAACTTTCATAAATGAAAATTTGACTTACTAGGTTAAGACATGTTTGGCATCTAGTAATCTAGTTAAATTTCACGTTTCCGAATTCATCGCTCTATGTGGAAGTGGGATGCGGAAGGGCTTGTCTACTCTGGAGGGTTGGGCTGTCTGCACTGACCACATCGCGTGTGTGACCACAGGCCAGAATGAGGGCACGCTGGCGTTCAAGGAGGACGAGGTGCTGTACATCATCGAGGAGGACAAGGGAGATGGCTGGACGCGTGCACGGAAGCAAGGGGGCGAGGAGGGCTACGTGCCTACATCCTACGTGGAGATCACTTTGGAGAAGAACAGCAAAGGTGCGGTCACCTACATATGAGCTCCCAGCCCGGGACCACGGCAGTCTGACCAACCGACGGCTACCTCACGTCACACATCGGCGCTCCGCTCGTTCCGGATGCTAGCCACCCGCTTGCGCGTCTCGCCGTAGTTAGTCCCCGCCAGCGTGTGGAGGACCTTTCCTAACGTGATCCTCTGCTTTCGGCAGCACACACTATGCGCCAGACCTCACGCATCTCCACAGACACCAGCGGGCTTATTTATATAAAGTTATTATTTGAAAGTAATCTTTTTAATGTGGATCCATCGTGTTTCCTGATTCGTCCACTGAGCTCCTTATTATTTTCTGTTTTCCTTTTTCCATATGAAAAACAAACCTTATTTTAGCTGCTAAATTTTGTAAATATTTTTCTGTCCAGAAAATTATTGCATTTATTAAAATGGGAACCTTGACAGTTGTTCCTATTTTTTTAATTTTATTTTTCTCCAATTTTTGTTTAAACAAATGTCAGTGTCTAAGTGTCTGAACCTTCTATAAATGGCTCTATACCTATATATATATGAATCTCTGCTCACACTCACTTGTAACTTCAGTATTTATATACTCTGTATCAAATTCCTCTCTGCAGCTGATCTTTACTCTACCTATAAACTCCAGTCCAAATCTCAGGGCCCTGTGATGTCCTGCCTAAGTGTGGCCATGGGGGCGGCGCTCTCTGACAGCCATGGGGACTTGGCTAGCCTCTGGGCGTCTCTCTGCCCCTGTCATGTGATGGTGGTGTCTGTAATGCTCCTCCCTCCTTTCTCTCCCCCCTCCCCGTGCAGGTTCCTGAGTGGAGGTGTGGGTGTCAGTCACATTTGGCGAGGCATTGGCGGAGGGTACATGCAGTTCTCGGTCTCTTTTGGTAGTGGGCTTTGGTGAGGGTTGGGACCTACGGAGGTTTAGAGACAGGTTGCATGTGTGCATGCAGACATCCATTACCATTAACCCCATTCCATCGCCATGGCGAGGTCTGTGAGGTCACCGGCGCTCTTTGACTGGCTGGCCCTTTCCCCGGAGCCATGCACAAATTTGACATAACAGGCCAGAGCTGTGGGTAATTATAGGGTAGCTTGCCGACTGTGGCATCCACAACCCAAAGAGGCTTGAGCAGTGCCAGGAAAGCCGCTCACCTTCAGACTAGCACTAACAGTTTGTCTCATCCCCACCCCATCGTAACATTAGCAATGTCTGCCTGTACCAACCTTACATGCTCGCCTTAACATGCCTCAGCATGGAATATGTATTTTTTTTTTTCTGGGTGGTTCTTTTGCCATCTTGAAATAACCCCTCCTCGTCCATCTGCATCTTCCTGTCACTTTGTTCTTTGTTCTTATCGTATCTTGTCCATTCCCTCTCTCTTGCAACATTCCCCTGCTGATTCCCGATTGTAACTTATGTTGCGCTGTCGTGAACATATGTGTTGCGCCTAGCATGAGCACTTGAGTTTAGAGGCAGAATTGCAGTAGCGACGAGAAGGCCCGTCCCGCAGCCTCCCCATCATTCCATCCCCCACCTCCCCTTGTTGGGAAATGGGAGGGCGCAGTGCCACCGAGCGGCCAGCAGGGGGCTTCCTCTCCCCACCGCTTCTGAGCACGCTGTGACAAAGCTTTGAAGACCCTGAGACTGAGACGAAGTTGCCAGTCAGCACTCCAGTTCTACTGTGGGATCCTTGCCTTATTGCGAATCTCAGCAACAAGCCTCAGTCTTCTGAGTGCCAGTCCATCCCAAGCCACATAAAAGGGCTGCTCAGAGCACGGGCCGGCATCCCGCGACGCTGCTCTGCAATGGAATCCTCCGTCGCTTCTCCAGGTGCTGCAGGTGCCGGGGGACCATGCTGTGGTTCGGGGGCGACAGCAGTGCATCTCCTAAACTTACATGTCTAGCGCATATTTTTGTGAATGTGATCGTACATATAATCATGTGTATGCATATTTATGTGAGTATGTGTATACATATATGTATATATTTAGTTAGTTTTATTACTGGACTTTATATGTATTAACATCCTTTGTTTCATACTGAATGTGTTTCTCTTGTGACTTTTTATAGGGTTTTTAATCAGGTGATATACTCACTTTTCAGCATTGTGTCAGTAGTACGTAGTAATCATACTTTTCTTCAGAACATCTTTTGGAATAGGGACTTGGTCTAATATTACTTAAATGCACTTTTTCCCTATCACGTTTATATATAATGAATAAATTAATGAATAAAACTGACTCTCTATGTTACCTGACGTGCAGCAACACAGTAGTTATCACACTTTACACGCATATACTCAGTTTCCCCCCTTTTCTTCTCACAACGGCTCCATGGCAGTTTGGCCATCATCTCTTCACAGTATTGATGCATGGAGCCTGTGGGCCAGTACATTTGCCTGGTTAAATGCACACTGTCTTCTCTGTGCCGAAAGCAAACGTTTGAGGGGGTGCTGGTATGGTGTTGCGTATTTCTCTCGCTTTGACAGAGACAAGTAGTTGCTGCTTCCCACGCAGTTAATCTGGTCAGTTTCACGATTCTAATACCAAGGTGGGTATGTGGAGGGAGATGTTGAGACGTTATTACTCACTAAGACCTGGCTTAACTGCCTTTATTTGAGATATTTAAGAGCAGACGTTATAAGTACTGACGTCAGTTATAACATCCAGATGTTTAGTTTTGACCTGTAATCCTAATACTCAAAGCTGTGAAGTCGATGTTTTACTTTTAATACGGTTTAAAAAGCTGTTCAGTTTGTTCTGGTGAGCTGCTGAACTTTCTGTACTTTTACTACATTTTAAAAGGCTTTTTTATATATATATAAATGCAAGAATCGTATTTGAATGTCATTCAAGTAGTGAAGGAACTGAAAGAGTCTATGAGAATGTTGATAAGTAAATTAGTTTTTAACATCACACCTTTTTTGTTTTGTCGGTGTATTTTGTATCGCAGTTCATTATTCATTTTGATTCGCGTTTATGAGGTGACAGTAATCGCAGCGTTTCTAAATGTAAATGGGAACACTTCAGTCTGGATTTATGTGGGCAAAGTAATGTGAATTGAGGAGGTATGTTGTTCAAAGGTGAAATCCACAGACTATTTCTGGTTTAAGAAAAATCCTTTTGTATAAAGAAAAATGCTTCTTTGCAATGTTTGTTACATGCAAATTACCCAGAAAAAAAACAACTTTCTTAAGGCTACTTGCAACATCTCTCTTGCTATGGTATGTTTGCAGACGACTTCTTTAAATTAAGTAGAACAGAACAATGTAAGAGTAAGATTTCACAACAGAATTCATAGATGAATCAGAATTTAATTTTTCCTGCTCCTGCTAGGAATAAAGTAAAAGTGCTTTAATTGTCATTGTCATGAAACTTGCTACCAACATGCACGAATGAATGAAGGAATGAATGAAAACAGAAGAAAACTGAAAACTGTGACATAAGTGATTCAGTTGAGTAATTAAAAACAGGGTACTAAGCAGGGTGTCTGTCGTAATGTTCCCATTGCTCAAGTGTATGTTCCATTAGTGTGTCAGGATCCCCGTGGCAGTATCCTTCACATGAATCTGACTGAGTGGACTTGGAATAATCAGAACAATGACAGTGATTGCACTTCTGCATCTTGCAGAGCACATTTTTCTTTTATACTTTTTATTCTTGAGACACTTTGAAAGACTGCTCTCTCCTGAGAATTTGAATTTGTTCTAATAAAATAAATAAGAATCACATTTTTCCCCCCGTCTCTGAGTTCCAGAATTTGTATTACTTGAATGTAAATTGAATCAGTTTTGGGTAATAATTTACTTAAACATCTCAAGGAAACTTTACAACAGTCCATAATTTGCTTAGAGCCATATTCACATAACAGTTATTCCTTAACATTATAAGGTGCTAATTACATAGCTTTACAAATATATACCTTTTTAATCCAGTTTTTTTTTTTTTTTTAAGTACAGCTGGAGGGTGTCACAGACTAACACCGACTGCAGGGGCTCTGATTTTTGGACCTGTATGTTCTAGTCTTGATTTCTTCGTTATTTATGCTGCCAAATGTGCCGTGGTAAACCTTGAAACCTCTCCATCTGTTTTCTAAGCGAAAATGGTTCAAGTCCTAAGAACTGGAAGACGGTGTTTCTCAGCCCAGTCCATGGGGGCCCTCAGACAGTCCACATTTTTGCTCCCTTCCAGCTCCCTGGCAGACAGTCCACATTTTTGCTCCCTTCCAGACAATACACCTATATGCAAAAACGTGGGTCTCCGAGGACTGGATTGAGAAACACTTTCGCATAAAAGCATATTTTACATAAAAGCAGAGAATAGGTCCCATATTAGAGATGGTAAAAGCAGGGTGTGCTGGGTACTAATTTGGATCAGTGAGGTGGGGCTTTGTTAACACATGTTTTGCTAAGTTCTCCACCAAGCCCCTCCATAGTAGGACTTTTGGATTATATACATGGCAGTTTCAACAGGAGAACATATTACAGTCTTAACATGCTCACACCTGACCGTGACTGTTATTTACAACCGCTTCTGACTCTACAACATACCGTGCCAACAGAAAATCCGCTGTTCGTACAGCACTTTTAAACCCCTCGTAAACCAGGACAGCCTTCCATCCAGGTCCGCTTCCCACATTTTACACACTCAGCTTACCTCTTTCCTTATTTCCCATATTTACCCAGAATTCCCTGATAAGACATTCTTATAACTTAGGCATCTATGGCTTTTCAAAAGAGCAGTGGGCCTTTCTCATTACTTTGTAGTGACACATGAAATTATATTCGTTTCAGAAAAACTTTGTATTCCAGTTTGCAATGGCCTTCTTAAACCAATACAACTTTGCTGCACACAGCTACTGGAATGACACTCCTGTAATGCAATAGGAGGTGAACAGTAAGTCCCTGGGTTAAGAATGTCCGACTTGCGGACAATTCGTACTTATGAATCGACTGCAATAAAGCCTAGTATATTAGAAATGTGAGTTAAATACAATGTTTTGTAATAACGAACATGAGCATTACTTTGTGATGCTTAAGAAAACATTGCATGGCTTCAGTGGTTTGTCGGTTCAAGGTACATTACTGTACCGTATGTAGTGTTATTATTACTGTATTATTCCAACTTACCTACAAATTCAACTTAGACAAAGTTAGGGAACGGATCACATTTGCAACCTGTACTGTATTTTTGTCAAAGCACGGGATTGCTAACTTGTGGAGGAAAGGTATATCAGATCAGAATAAGAACATAAAGATCGATGTATGCTGAAGGTCTATTTCTAAGGACCAGTCTGAGGAGAGCTGGTGTAGTTTTGTTATATATATATATATATATATATATATAAATAAAAACCTATTTAGTATAAGTACAGTCTATGTACACAAACTATTTCCTTGCTCTTTAGGGCAGAGAGATTCTTTCATGACCACAGTACCAGGAAGTCCAGCCTGTTGAAAGGTTCAGCCACTGAACTGCAGTTTACGGGTGAGCAGTGGATTGACACCTAAGCGGTTACCCTGCTCATCATTAGGGTATTTACATGCTGCCCAGTTCCTTCTCGTTCATAGTTCAGTGTGCTTGACACAGGGCTCCAGTTTTCGGGACAGAGCTGTGAGGATGAGTTTGAACTTGTCATATCTCTCTGCCTGATTTACTGCTGCCCCGCGGCTTCCCCATAGGAGCCGCAGCTGAAAGTCTGTCTTGAAGATCTCCAGCAAGTCCTCATTGGGTTGGAAGTCTTGTGGAGAAGACATAAGAAAAGAGAAAGTTAATCGTTCCTGTCCTGTTGACCAGGGCTATTCAAATCACGGTCATCGAGGGCCAAGCACTGTTGATATTCCAGCCTTTCTTCACCTGTGAGCCGGGTGAGAAGCCTCTGTGGCCAATCAGAATCAGTAATTATTACACTCACTACCTGGGACAACTGAAAAAAAGGCCTGGATTTGGAATACAGGGCCAGATTTGAAGAGCCCTGCAGCAGGCCTTCCTTTCTCCAGCCTAAATGTTTAATTGGCTACTGTATGAATAAAAGTTTCTGCAAAATGTATAAATTTCAGACTCTATGGCTTGTGGGCTTGATACCTTGAAGGATGCGCTCTGTGTTGGAGGTGTACACGTCTGCATTGTCAGCCATCTTCCTGGCCTCCTCCAAGTGACGAAGCATAATCTCGCAGCCCTGGTCATTGTTCTCCCAGTGCTCAAAGCCCTCAAAGGCCACTGCAGGCCGCTCCATCAGGGTCAGCAGGGGCACCAGGAGCGGTACAGTGGTGGTCTTTAGTGGCACATCAACTGCACAGGTGATAGAAGCCAAGACGACGTTAATTCCCACTCCGAGGTGAGCAAAAGGAACGGGAATCAAATCAGTATCCAGCATGAATTGAACTCAACAGGAAGCCTCATCCATCTTCCATCTTGGTCACAGAGAGGCCAGAAGCCTCTGCCAAGCAGGAACCTAAGACAGGGGAGCACGCCGGATGGGAAGCCGGTCCCTCACAGGGCAGATGCACACACAGTCATAGGCTACGTGTAGAGATGCCAAATATCGATTACCATATCGGTATCAGGTGATATATCTGTTAAAAATCAATACATTTGCATCAGTGTGATGATGTCAGTCTTGACCAAAATTGCTGCAAGATAATTAGGCTTTAGTCACTATTGAAGGCCAGCCTCAGATCTACTGGCATAACTGCTAAAATGACGGAGATGATAGCATTAGACAATCAGCCCGTAGAGAGTTTTCATCAGCTCATTCACCACTCAGAGTTCTAACTCATGACATGTTTTCAATTCATAATTTAATTTAGTCCACAGATCAGTGTTTCCTTTTGTACAGCATATAAAAAATAATCAGCTCAAGTTTCACCACCTACGTTAGTGGTTCAGAGATTAGCTGGTTATCGATCATATTGGACAGAAATATAGTGGTTATCAGTATCGGTTGGGTTGGCTCCCCATCCTGGGCTGTTCCCTGCCTTGTGCCCATAGCCACCAGGATAGGCTTCGGACCCTGAATAGGATCAGTGGGTACAGAAAATGGATGGATGGGTATTGGCCCACATCACTACTACTAACTATGGGCAATTTAGAAGCTGCGGTTGGCCAAGCTGCATGTCTCTGGCCTGCCAGAAGAAACCCACTGATACACAGGTGGGATTGCAGTGCTGGAGGTCTGGTAACAGTGCCCCCCCCCCCCAAACTGTAACCCCAGTAACTTCCAGATCCTTGTTGTTAATGTTAATAATCTAGCGAGTTCAATAACAAAGGGGACAAATATCTAATGAAGTCTTTTGAATACTCACCACTGCCTTCATACAGTCCCTTATAAAAGGGCTTGAGGGTCTTTTCATACACAATAGCCGTATGTGTGTATTTCCTTCTTAAGGTGGTCCACGTTTGGTCTAACCGTGTGATCTGTGGACAGCACAAGCGATGAACTCATAGGCACACACATCCATCAAGAAACTCCCATCCTTCCACCCGGTAGTCCCCCAGAGGGCCCGATCTGGCCCAGTGTATTACCTGTGGCATGTCGAGCGCCTTCATGATCGCTGAGAAAGCATAAAGGTCCCCCATGGAGTCCTTAAGTTCCAGCGCCACCAGTATGATGCGGTTAAGGGTCGCGGCTCGCTCCTCCAAAGTGCCTGTGCAGCCGAGGATGTCCACAGCCACCCCGATGGACATGGTGTTGTGCCTGAGGCAGGAAGCTCATGTTAGTGTGTTCTGTGCTACTCCACTCCACTGTGACCCTGACAGTTCGATCATAATCGGCTATGACTGAGACAATAGCTTGGAGGAACCTCTCCTTGGGGCACTTACAAGCTGGGCTGAAGTACAACATCGCGGTTAGTGCGGGAATGCTTTGTGGCGAGTTCCCTCGTGTTAACGATGACATGATTTAGATACTGAACTTTTTTATCTAGCATATCTACTCTGAATGTTTCCGAAGATCCCGGACTATTCCCACCAAGCCATGTGCAAGTGCGGCAGCCTGCCTGGTTGCCATGTCTACCTCTCCATCAGGTCCTGCCGCAGCTGTCTGCCGTGGGGGAGGGTCACCAGCTCCAGCCCCGAGTTCACTCCCATCGCGCATCTCATCTCTTCAGAGACGTTCAGAGTTCTGGCCACCTGAAAGATAAGCACTCGTAATAAGCCAGCTATTCGCAACTTCAGTTCCATAGCAAGAAAGCTTCTCTGAGCTCTGCAATCATTCACATTCATTAAAGGAAAAAAGCTTTAGAAATCACTGTAATAAGCCGCTGAGCTTTTGAGGACTAAGCCTTTGTTCCATTTAAAATAATTGTTTTGTTGCTGCCAATTTGATAAGACGCTTTGGACTTGGTCACAATTAGGGACTTTGTGTTGCTGACTATGAGTTCCCACTTGGTGAAAAGCAAAGTGAATTCAAGCTTTATTCCACAACTGCATGTAGGCTTTTTACTGTTTTTATTTTTCAGAATTAATAATAGCACTTGTCTGCTAGCTAATCAGTCATGGGCTTCTTTTTTCAGACTGTGGAGAGCAGTCTGCGGTGGTCTTAAGCAGTGATGGGTACCTGGCTGTCAGCATACAGCAGGGTCTTGGCGATGGTTCTGTGGTCCTGAGAGACTAGAAGCTGCTTGGCCTGTTTCAGCACTGGCATCTCCAGGGGCTTGTTCTCAGGGGGGAGGAGCCTGGTTTCGAACTCTGCAGGTCTGAATGCAGAAGTCGTCTCAAATACAGGCCGCTTGAAAACCTTGGCCTTCACCTCCATTAGCTCCTCCTCCTTCTCCATCTTAGTCTCCAGTAGATCCAGGTGTTGCCTATCTGCGCTCCATTCCTCGCTGCTATCTTCCAGAGCCTCGATGGCTCTGTGGTACGAGCTGCGGTTGACCGAGCCACAGGAGAAGCTGGCTTCCACTGTCACGGGGCAGCTCTTGTTCGCCTCGTCTGATCTCAGCCGCTTCACATAACCGTCGTTGGGGTGCGTCTCAGTGGCTCTGTCCCATTCTGCCACTGTGCTGGATCCAGGCTCACAGCCGCTCAGCTCGGGGTTCAGCTCCTGTGGAGGCTTCTGGGGCTTCTTTGGAGGAGCCGGAGGTGCGATGGGATGTAGCCGTGGGGAGCGAGGAATCTTGGTGGAGGGCACTTTGCTGGGTTTCGGGGGCGGCTTGGGGTACAGCTGGCTATCCGAGCCTCGAATCGCTTGTCCAGTGTGCATCTCGAAACAGGGTTTCCGTGGGACAGTGGGGCTGAGAACGGGCTCACTGCCCGTTCTAAACACGGGAGACTTGGGGCTCGACTGGGAATCCATGAGATGGGACTGGGTATGGGACTGTGGCTTGCAACCTGGAAGATAAAGCCTTTTATGAGCATGGGAAACTTGCAGCCATTCCTGTGCTCTTGGATTAAATAGTTTCTTCAGTGTCTGGATAGATTTCTGCTTGGAGGCTATGACCAAGATTACTAGTCCATTGCCCAACACAGCAGCGGTTTGCAATTTGAATGACCATGCACAAATGACAAGTTCTTACTTCTGATCTGATCTAGTTAGAAAGCTTTATACAAATGCAGTATTATAATTACAGTACAGAGTTTATAATTATAAAACATTTAATCCTACACTTTTGACCTAAGTTGTTTACTATGAATAATGAAAATGAAGTGATTTGAGAGGCCCATATTTTTACGATGGAATCACGTTTTATTGTTTCAGGGTTACAGAAACCTAGAAGTCTCTAAAAGGAGGTGTTTAAAGTCTCCTACGTAACACTAGCATGTTGTATTTCTGTCGGGTTTGCGAATGAGCTACACCTAACTGCTGAGCACGCTGCTTCATCAGAGTTGACGTTAAGTGACTCTTACCGAGTGGCAGGAAGCTCTCAGACTGGTGAGTCTTCAGGGGTCGACGTCTCTCCTGCACGTGGTTCAGACATGCCGGCTGACTCCCGCATTTGTCCTTGTTCCTGCGGGGGGACAGTGACGGACATGGCAGCGCACTTCAGCATGCGAAGCTATCCCGTCCTCTCGGCCGTCAGCAGCACGCAATGGAAATCCCAAAAAAAACCTGACCTGATACATGTATAAATGTATGTAATGTAAATAGAAGCTTGTAATTTGTTGGGCTTTTCTGTTGTCGTTTGCCCTGGCATCTTCGCTGGTGCTCCTAGCTTGAGGTTCTTGGTTTATCCTAGACATGTACTTATGTGTGTTGGTCAGACGGGACTGTTATAGTCCTGTTGTTTATATGCTTTGTTGGAACAAAATACTATGAAAAAACCTGCATACTGTAGAACTTTTAAGGGCATCCACAGATTCCAGTGTTTATTGTTTAGACAATGATATGTTTAATTACTTAAAGGGAATTCCAGCCCACCAGTTACTAGGTCACTCTGTTCATCAGCCTGTGAGGTGCCTCCCTCGATACGCAGCATGTTTTTTATTCATTAGAGCGCTCTACGTGTAGTAAACTGTGCAGTGCGTTCCCATGAATTCTGCTGCTATCAGACTAAAATATTTATGGTTCATTTGATTGCAAAATGCTCTCTGGGAACTGTATGAAACTGCCAACTGTATGAAACTGCCAACTGCTGATTCTGATTTATACGCCTGGAGAAACACACGTTTTATTACTGCCAAAAGCCCAATAAGTGTCATTTGGTATCGATTTGAAGTATGAACGATGTACATGTATGTGAAAGTCGTATGTCTGTGGAATGGCCCTTGGCGTGACGCTGCTCTTTCACCTCCCTTGTTGGGGGGGGCCTCACCTCAGGAGATTCCCCCGGGTCAGAGGGTGGTCCTGGCCGTGCCCGTTCGTGATGTTCAGGCTGAGCCGCTTGGTGGGTAGGCACTTCCTTCCCAATGCGGCAGGCTCCTGCCGGATGGGTGCTGCCCCGTACTTCTCCTCCAAACAGCGCAGTGGAAGGACCCGGTTTATGGGCTGGAAAATGATCGCCCCGACAACCTCCGACACAGGCTTACGGTTGCCCACGTAGTAGCGCACCAGGGCGGGCACACTGTCGAAGCCCTCGCTCTCAAAGAGATACTGCACCCGTGAGTAGGCCTCGCTTGCCGCCACCATCTTCTTGTTGATCTTGAAGTGCTGTGGACTGTTTTTCCATTGGCAGGTCAGCACATAGTTCCCTGGGCTGGATACGGAGTCCCGGATCAGGAAGTCCCCGTCCCTCTGCAGGAAGGTCTCTGCAACCTGATGGGTCACAGAGGTTTACATGCAAACCAATTTGTTTTTTTCATTTATTAATTTCAATAACAAATAGTCGTCTGTTGTTTTCTTAAAGGCTGTTACCGCGACGACTGCTGTTTCAAAGCATCTTATTTGAATAGTGTTTGGGTTCTGAAGGGGCGCGACCCTCAGCCCTGGAAATCTGGCATCAGCTAAAAACTGGGGTGTCCCAGTGTGTGTTTTCAACTCTGGGCCTCCAGCTTAATTTCAGTATTTATAAGCAGGGATGGACGTAACTGGTACACAAGTACGCATTCACCTTTAAAACGATACGTGTGACACTCGAGTGTAGTAACAGTATAAATGCGTACTTATTTTACGTGCATTTGTGCTGATATGAAAACAAGATATAACGTATTTTAATCTTTATATGCTAATTCGACTTCATTTGTGGTATACAGGCTAAAATGCAAGGTATTCTCATATCAGCGCAAATGCAGATAAAATAAGTATGCATTTACACTGTTACAAACAATCGATTGTGTCGCGTATCGTGTCACGTGAATGTGTACTTGCGGACCAGTTACGTTCATCCCTGCTTATAGGTATAATCCTTCTTGCTAGCGGGGCTGGTTTTTTAATTAAATGTAGAGATTTTATACTTTCTTTTCATTATAAAGCTCCTGCCAGGAGGGAGGCTATTAAACTGGATTAAGATAAACAAAGTGGCTGCCTTGTTTTCCGGAGGGGGGGGAGGTATAAAAGTGTTTTCTGATTAAAAGAAAAAAAGGTGTGGCCGTGAAACACTACTACCGTGCGAGGGAGAGGACCCCCAGCAATCCAGCCTCCCTCGGTCACAATCAGCCCCCTTTTACATCCCCCCAGTCTGCACCGTATTATTATATTGTTTTATTGCTTCTTTTTTTGTGGATCTCATGGTTGGGAGCTGCTTCACCCTCCTGACTGTGACTGCCCCCCCTCACCCACGTACCCAAACCTACGTGCACTTTGACACCAGCCCACACGGGTCACTGCTCTTCGCCTGTCCCTGAGCATCCCATGCAAGTTGACATCTTTCGTCGTGTGTTTGTTTGTAGAAGACGTGTTACGTGTGACATTGTGGGAAAATGCGGAACGTCACCATGCCTTTGAAGAACGTGGATCACCTCATATACTGTCTGATTCTTACTCGCCCAGATTGAAATACACCTGCCTTTGTCTGCCGGTGCACATGAATTTTAGGTTGCAGCCAACAAGGATTAAGGAAATGGTAAAAGCCTCCTCTGAGACGGTATGGGTTAGTTCCAAGAGAACTACGACAGTGGAGTTTGTTTAGGCGGAAACATGTGGGAAATAGTGTCTTTTGTGGCCGAGCAACATCGGCAGTAATCAGTCAGTGTTGTCACATCAAGACCAGCCCAAAGCCTCTCGGCTCACTCCCACCGGAAAGCTCCAGTGTCCGCCAGCTGGGCGGAGAGTGCCAGTCGTCTGCGGCTGAATGCGCTTGCTGAAAGCACAAGGTTGAGGTGAAAAGCGCAGTGAAAGGCCTGAGAGGTAGGTACTGTACAGCGTGTCAGCTGGCAGGGAAAGCAGCTACAGGACAGATACAGTGCAAAGGTGCTGGAATACCAGGGGGGCCTTTAAAACCTGTAGACGTAGACAAATACAAATGCAAAGTGGTATGTTGTATCAAAATATTGGGCAGGTATTCAAAGAAAGTATACTGTATATTTAATAATTTTTTTATGAAGAGGGTGTTTACAGTGATAGCGCTATGTACACATTACCTGGTAACTGATAAGATGTATCCCACAACGACCGGTCACCAAGTAGACAGCTAGTCAGTGGTTATGATCGTTTGTGGTTATATGACTCACTGATACCATACAAGGTCCGTTCGCACAGCTGACATCACTATCTCTGCTTTTCGCGCCTACAATCATCAGTCTGTAGGGAGCTGTATAATAACAATAATCATCATATTTGTCCACAGGCTGCTTGGCTGATTTTCATGCCCCAAATTTGACTTTCCCACAGCAGCACAGGTAAGTTCGCCTGAATGTCTCTTCGACAAGCGCTCCGATCTTGCTAGAGTTATAAATATTCCTCTCAGCTCCTGGGCTTGTTTTTGAGCAGGATCCTGTCACCTGACGGAAGCCTTCGCCCAAACTCATCGTTTTCATTCCCCTTTTATTTTTTATCTCGCACACCAGACCTCCTTTTGGCAGATCTTGTCAAATGGGCTGTTTTAACAGACCGTCACACTCCGTCATGCCCCTCGTCGGCTGTGGGCCCGTGCAAAGCAAACTTTGAAGTTCTAGAAAAGGTTATTTCTTTATCATTTCCTTTTTTTTTGCCCTTTTCATCTCTTTTTGCCATCTCTAATCCTTTGCTCCCCCTCCCAAATGGTGGCATTCTCCCTGGATGCGGCCCCCCCCCGGCCTCGGGTAGACGGGTGGCCCTGCTGTGTGACAGATGATGCACCCCAAATTCCCCGTTAATGAAATCAGCAGAAGCCTGCAATGGGACACCACACCGTTGCCATGGTTAATCCGGAGGCCCCTCCTCAGCCGGGACACTCTGGCGGGGCTCCTCGTGTTTCATGGACGGCCTGGAACGCGGGGGGGGGGGCGCTCAGCGGCCCATGTTTCGTTTCGTTATCGTAGAGTTTGCGTGGCCACATGAGAAGCGGGTGGCATGTGTGTTATAAGTGAACCCAAAAAAATCTGGCATGAGCCACGTACAAGTCGGTCGGAGCCAAATCATTTTGCATTCGCTCTCATGTGTGGCCTCTCTGATCCACCCTTCGCCCCCCCCACCCCACTTAGTGGACCCTCCTGTCTCGCCCATACCTGTCTGGGGATGGCGCCGTGGTACCAGGCGTGGCTGCGGGGCTCCTCACTGGCCTGCTTCAGCTCCTCCTCCAGCTCCTTGCGCAGCTTCTCCGGAGGGCCCTCCATGATGTATTTGTCCCTGGAGAACTACACATGGACAGGAAGGACAGGCGGCTTGAGCGCCCTCTGAGCCGTGGTTCGTCGCGAGCACCTTCCTCTCTCCCGTCCCTCTCGCTACTGTAGGCAGTGACCTCTCAGCAAACAACCCCCCCCCCCCCGATAATCATCTGAGGGCTGTACCCGCCCGCTTTGATGTTTACGTCTTCATCTCCCGCACTCCTGACGGTACGCGCCCGTCCCCAGGGCCCCACCCTTACCTGCCGGTGAGGCTGAGCCCACATTGTGCCTGTGAGTGACTCACCACAGTGCGGAGGTGGTGTCACTGACACAGAGAAAAGCACGATATGATCGTCTTAGATATCCGCAGGCCGCCGTCGGGGATCGCCGCTCCCTCCAGCACACCTTTCATCTAACGTTTCCTGTGATCTGTTATTACCGCCCAGTGACTTTGCCTTCTCCTTGCCGTGGTGGGGCACCCAGCACCTACCTCCGGTAACCCGCGATACTTATTAAAGTGATATCAGCCGACTAGAGACGGTATTCTGGCGTCCACAGTAGCTTTATTTCTGCTTCAGCTTGTTCTGCACAGGCTATTGGCGCATCTTACATTGTTCTCCATCTCTCTGTTATTCACACTTTAACCTACAGCCCAAAAACAATCATTTCATTTTGCCTAAACTGTTTTCCTAGAGCTGTAGACAGAGAGCCATGGTTGTATAGTAAAGCAGAGATACTCCATGGGGGTGCCGGAGGGGGCCGCCCAGTGGCAGGGGCCCTTCATGGACCCCCCACTCCCCAAAATGATACAACAATTAGCTATACGATTATTAATTAATAACTATAGAATAAAGATAATGTAACCCTTTGCAAATGAGAGCAATCTCATCAGAACGAACAAATGGGCAGGCTTATGGTTTCACATCAGTCGTATGCAGCAACCAGAAAGAGCGTAACAGAGAGCTCACAGAATACACACATCTCAATAACGGGGACCTTAAAAAAATTGCACTCCGATCCAGTGCATGTCAACTGCATCCACGATGTGCAACCGAGATACGTTCACCATAGATACCAATGAGCATATATAGCTTTACCGGGAAAGGAAAATTGCAAAAGAATTAAAAACAAGATATTAATATTACTAGTATTATAGTGTTTTCCTCTGTGCCATAAAGCTCATTGATCAGGTTTGTAAAATCCATTTTATGTAGGATGCAGGCCACACATACGCATTACCAGAAAATGCACAACAGGCAAAAAAAAAAGTCAGATGTACCAACTTGCAAACAAATAAACAACCAATAAAGGATCACTTTAAAAAATGATAATTAAAAAATACTAGAGGGCCAATATGCCCCCCTGATCACTCTGGCCCCTACGCTGCAGCCTCGGCAAGCCTGTTTGTTTATTGGGGTGCCAACCTAACAAGCTGATTTCACTTCGTCTTGGACGGGGGGCACCAATGCTGACGCTCACCTAGGGCGCCACATGGGCTTTGACTGACATTGTATACACTTAGATATTAGTTGTGGCTTCAGCACTTTTCTTGGTTTCCAGTACTACAAAGAGAGTCACAGAGAGACTGGAGTCGTCACTACAGAGCGAGTCACAGAGAGACTGGAGTCATCACTACAGAGCGAATCACAGAGAGATTGGAGTCAGCACCGCTGAAGGAGTCACAGAGTCTGTGGTAAGGATGACTCCTCTGCTGTCTTCTTTTGGTTCTCTTTGCCCAGTTTGCATAACAAAGATTGCAGAGGATATAGAGAATGTGATGGAAAATTTCACAGGAGGTTCAGTTGGATCGGAGAAAGACACTGCAGGGTTATGGAAGAGGAGACTCTGGCCCAAATACGACAGAACATGCTGAAATGAAATTAGCAAAAGTGTTTTCTGGAGCTCCGTGGATCATGTGTATGTTTGTTTCTCATGTGACTCACTGTCATCTCTATTCTGAGTCTTTCCCCCTGTTTAGTTGCTTTTTTATAATAAGTTTTAAAGGAATGGCTAAGCCTGAGTTAAAAAACAATACGACCAGTAACATGTCCCAGTGTGTATCAGTCATCGGAGTGTTGGAGGTCTGTGTGACATCCCAGAAGGGCTGGGAAGCAGGAGGATTACTGTTACATTTATTCGCCGCTCACTTCCTGAAACACAATACTGTACTGGTGCAAGATTATCGAAGACACCCTGAACCCGCTGGATATTATAGATCATATGTAGTAACCACTTCCCAAACCAGATATGTCAAACAGCGGAAAAATGGAACACAGTGTGTTCGCCAGCAAACTTTGACCTGTGTCATTAACTTGGTGTGTAGTACGCAGTACGCAGTAGACTCTTGTTATTAAGTATTATTTTGTAAAGGATAAACCATGATAAGATTTACGGAAATAATCCATGACAGCTTGGTGTAATACGGCCCGGCGCTAGTTGTCACTAAGTAACCATAAAATCCATGAACAGACAGGTGCTTGCATTTTGAAAATGAAGGAGAATTATGCCGATAAAAATGGCTGCTTGTTTATGACCTTTTAGTCATACAGGTGTTTATATTTATATGTTTAATAAGACATTAAAATTCATTGATATAGGACAGTTATTAGGCTGTTGGAACTACCTATGTACACAAAAATAAATAACACCTACAGTATGTGATATCTCTGGACCAATAAGAAAACAGTATTTAGCAAAGCCCTGGTATATATCAATATACTGCATACAAACAAAAGGATACTTGGTAATAAAAAATTTAAATTGTGTTGCCAGTCCTTGAACCTACAGCTTTCACAGTTTATTTGTTAGTGATTTACTATTAAACTTGCAGAATGGAGAATCAAACGTGCAGAAATTAATCATTACAGAGTTTTTAATTACAGCAGTGTAAAAAAAGTGCAAAATATGGTTGTAGTGTCACGTCCGTAAACCCTAGTGAACATGTAAGGTGCATGTAAAGTGTGAAAACTCCCTGATGTAGCAGGATAACTAGAGAGCAAGGCCACACGAACATTATGCTGAAGTTCTTCAAACCGAGAGCTAAATATGTCTGCCTATACTTAAACTAGGCCCTAGAGAATAAAAGAGGGCCTTGGGTGTCTTGCTTTTCTGTTGTGGTCGGCCGAATTACATTCTAAATACCACCGTAACAAGTCTGAAGGGTATTGTGTTTATTTTCAAGACGAGGGGAAAAACCATAGTGGAAAGTTAAATCAAGGCCGTGTTTTGTGTTTTTAACAAAGTACTTACAGTAATTTGCTAGAGAGGGTTTCCATCAGCGGTGGAATAATATATGATATACATTGTTTATTAGATAGCTCTGCTTGAATGTGCGGGGTATGTGACCCCCCCCCCCACCCTGGATAAAAATAGAGTTTATGGTTTCATTTAGGAGCAGATTGCATTCTGTCTTTTAGCAAACCTCAGACTTCATAATTAAAATGAGACCCTGGCAATACAGCATGGTGGTGGCGCCCTGGGCGTCTGGGATGCTAAAGTCATCATGTTTGCTGGTGTTTTCAAGGCCAGGGTCACCAAGAGAGTCACGGCGGAGTGATACAGACCAATACAGAGCGAGCGCGGCACACAGGCCGAATCGCAGCCAACCCGTACGCACTGACATGGAGCGAGCGCGGCACACAGGCCGAATCGCAGCCAAGCCGTACGCACTGACATGGATCGAGCGAACTCTCAGAACTATTCTAATAACATACTTTCCTGAAAAGCTTTTTATCGCTTTTCTAAAAAACACCCATTATGTCTGAAGGTGTTTTTTTTTTGGAAACATGGTTATTACTGCCCAGGCGTATGTGTCCTCAGCACTGCAATGAGTAAAAGGACCACAGCACTGTGGCATCAGGTGTCCTGGGGCTGAGTGGCCGTCTCCCTGACTTCCCATGGGCTTTCCACGCTGGGAAAGGGGGGAGGGGCGCAACGGACCTATCTCACGTTACATTCCATCATCTACAGCACAGGGAAGCCACCACAGGCACTGGGAAGACTGGTTCCCATCGTGAGGCTCAGCATGTGTAAATTACTCCTGTAGATTAACTGTTACTTTTTCTGAACGCACAAGCAATACCGTGGGATTTTCTGGGGCAGCAAAGTGAAAGTGATGTCCCCTTGTTTTTTAGAACGTGGCAGACAGGCCAGCTGTTCAGGTCCGCTTCAGAGACGGATCGGTCACACTGCTGCATCAGTGGGAGGCCCGTTTGTGTTCACTTTGAACACTTGCCAGTCCACTGATGCCTCGAGTTCCCGGAGCCTTTGAAGATGAGTTACGTGCAGTGAGGTCATGTTCGTCACGCCTGTCAGCACACGGCGAGGGTCGTGGGGAGGGGAGGTGGCCAGGTCTGAGAGCTCTGACGGGCAGCAATGCACTCCTGCTGCCAGGAGGAATTATCAGGTGCCCTGAGATGCAGCTCGTTCCTAAGTTCAGTCACCCCCAACTGCGGTGAGTCACTGGGGCAGGAGAAGAACTTGGTGTAAAATCCAGACGGTCACCACTATACATGACAGCAAAGGTTGCCTTGTTTTCGAAGAGTCATAAAAAAATCCATCTTCTTATCTTGGTCCGGGTGGCAGGGGGAAGGGGTCTGAACCCTACGCCAGGACTACACCCCGGATAGGATGTGAAGCCCCCCCAACCCTGGAGGAGTTAGCAACAGTGAGCCCCCCCGACTTGAGTCCTAATTATGCCAAAAATACTCCCCCTGCAAAACAGTGTCACCTTCCTGTCCACCCTTGAGTCTGCTTCTGTAAACGCCATATTTTTAGAGACTGACAAAAGGCTCGACTGGCTGGAAGTAAACCTTGATACATCGTGGTGTTGTAGGTTTGGGGGCCAGCAGCTCTATTTCTCAGGGCTGACAAGATTTGAGGAGCCCTTTCAGAAAGTTCATCACCAGCGATCTTTACATCCTGGTGGCCAGGCAAATCCTGTTTACAGACTCATGATGTAATCTTCATATCTCTCTGCTTATGACTGAACTGCGCAACAACAGCACTGAGAAAACAGCTAAGCAAAGAGTGTGCTTGTCCACCCCAAACTCCCACAGCTGTATGTATTAAAAGCAGCTCTTTTAATAATTTCATTACAGTGTTTATTTTCTTGGTGTCTTTCCTAATTAAGTACGTGACTACTCTTTAAAAGAGCACTCGTTTAATAAACAGTCACTCTTTAAAAGCCATTAGAGCTTGCGCCGGTGACGTGGTTGAAAGTAGAATCATCCCAGAATGATGAAAGTGAAACCGCAGAAAGCCGTCTCCTTTAATAAAGCTGCACCTTCTACGCATCGAGTGTGTTTTTACAGACGTCCTCTCCCTCGTTGTTTTCCTCGGCAGTTCTCTGAAGTTCACGCCTGATCCCAAAAATGTGGCAAGCTTTATTTGTGGCTCAGGGCAGTGGCGTTCCCGGGCAGCGACGTTCCCGGGCAGCGGCGTTCCCGGGCAGCGGCGTTCCCGGGCAGCGGCGTTCCCGGGCAGCGACGTTCCCAGGCAGCGGCGTTCCCGGGCAGCGGCGTTCCCGGGCAGCGGCGTTCCCGGGCAGTGACGTTCCCGGGCAGCGGCATTCCTCGGGATTGGTTTTTCCCAGCCACATGTCCTCAGACAGAGGGCCAGACGCAGTGGTGATCAGGCCAGACACGAGCTCAGCCCCTTGGAGGCTGCGAGCGCCTATGAAGTCGAGGCCAGAATGTTTACTAGGGGGTGGCTCTCTGAATCCAAGCAGGATTAACTAATTTCAGCAAACGGCGGGTAGCTCTGTCCAGCTCAGTTTCTCTGAAGACGATCAAAGTGTCATCGTTCCAGGTTTCTGACATGGGAATTTGTATCATCTTGTGTGCAGTGAAAGGCCTTCTAGGAAGGTTCTGTGGGGGGTTATACACGCATGACAGCGGGTGGGATGGATAGAACGCCACTGTGTCTGACTGGTCAATGATGGAGGCAGGCCATGGTGTCGGTGCCTCTGTGTGGTCTCTGCCTGGCCGACTCACAAGCGGCACAGTACACACGCATGTGCTCTGTCAGTCACACTAGTCACAAATAAATCTGTATTGATAGTTACAGATAATCCACTGTGCTTCTCTGCATCACTAGTCCCAAAGATTTCATGGTGTAACATGTCAAACGCCTTTGGTGGGGGTGGGGGGGTCGAGTCGTCTGGATGCAGGATGCCACTGTTTCCGCTGGTGCTCTCGCGTATCACAGCAGTGCCATATTTACATGGAAAGATGCAGTTAGGGGTAATTAAGCCCTTTGGCGTGTTCTCTGGACTTCCTCTGGGGCTTGAACGATATTCACAGATTGTGCAGATGAAGAGCCTGCACCCGCTATCACTGCCTCATCGGCGCCTGCTTCCTGTGAGCCACCCCCCCCCGCGGGCTCCCGCCCTTCCTGCCTCTCTGTAAACTGAGAGCCATCTCCCCATCACATTCGCACACGTCTCATCCACCTACTCTGCTAACCCGCCCCGCTGTGACACCGCCGACTCGTACCTGTCACACTGGCTGCGAATCCGTCTCTCACTGGCTCCCATTTTAAACAGGGAATCTCTTGGAATTCACGTCTTTTTCTTGCCATCAGAAATCTGTCTCTGAGTTGTTACAAAAGCCAGCCAGGGCTCCCCTTGCCCCAATTACATATTTAATAAGAGTTTCCTGTGGGCATTATAGCTCGCTGCCTCCTCCACCAAACACAGCGCAGCTACATGAGGCTTTTATGGTACTGGAACCTGACTGACAGCAGCATGGCTGGGTGGAGCTCAGGTTTTGTGATAAAGGAGCCCCCACTGTTTTGCCATGGAGGCCTTGAGGAGGAGCTGTGAGGAGTCAGAGCTCGGACACAGCTCTGCGGGCAGGCCAGAGGGCAGGCCAGGGGGCAGGCCGGGCCCGTCTCAAAATGGGGTGTTGAGCTTGTCACCATTTAGACATTTAGAGGGGATTTGTATGTGTTTGCTATTTAATTTCATAGCACTAAGTTGGACAGGGAATTTTCAGGCAAACACCAAGGCTGGAAACAGGAATTGTGCCCTGCATCCACTTGCTAACATGGCAGTGTGGTGAGTCCAGCGTTTTTAATAAAGCTGGACTCTCACTGTTTGGCTTTTCTGGCCCTAGGGACACTTCCCCCTCCCCCAACATGCACATACCTCACAGCTGTATATGCCTGCTCTCACAACTGTATATCATCTGCTCTCACAGTGGTATATGCCTGCTCTCACAACTGTATATCATCTGCTCTCACAGTGGTATATGCCTGCGCTCACAGCTATGTGACAGCTCTCATAGCCGTACATGACTACTCTCACAGTAGTATAATGACTGCTCTCACAGCTGTATGTGACTGCTCTCACAGCTATATGACAGCTCTCATAGCCGTACATGACTACTCTCACAGTAGTATAATGACTGCTCTCACAGCTGTATGTGACTGCTCTCACAGCTATATGATAGCTCTCATAGCCGTACATGACTACTCTCACAGTAGTAGTATGACTGCTCTCACAGCTGTATAATATCTGCTCTCACAGCTATATGACAGCTCTCATAGCCGTACATGACTACTCTCACAGTAGTATAATTACTGCTCTCACAGCTGTATATGACTGCTCTCACAGTAGTATAATTACTGCTCTCACAGCTGTATATGACTGCTCTCACAGCTATATGACAGCTCTCATAGCCGTACATGACTACTCTCACAGTAGTATAATGACTGCTCTCACAGCTGTATATAACTGCTCTCACAGCTATATGACAGCTCTCATAGCCGTACATGACTACTCTCACAGTAGTATAATGACTGCTCCCACAGCTGACTTTTAAACGGCTAAAATTAACGCCGCCAGGTGTCATGTTCAGGAAAAGGAAGTGACTGTTACATCTTCCAGTCAAGGAGGAAGTCTTTGAAATCCCCTTTAGAACCGTTCAACCAATATCATCCATCACACTGGAAATGGGACACATTCCACCACCCAGACCTATGTCTACCCATGCAGACTAAAATGAAACGTTTCCATGACAACCTGTAGCTATAATAAGTTAGAAACCAACAAAATATTTTAAATATCTTCGCAGGCCCAACTTGGGCCTTGTGGAAATAACCACCAGACATGACTGTGTTATTTTGGGCTGTGTTGTTCACAGTAGCCACAGAGAGAAGAGGGTGTTCACTGGCTTCCCCAAACGGCGCTTTACCGTGCTCCGGGTCACACCTTCACAGTAAGAAGCAGGTACCGGACACCCCATAACTGACACAACATGCATTGACGGATCCTCCATTCCTCTGCAATGATGTTCCTTCAACACGCTTGTGGACGTTATTTACTCATGAATTCGGTAATCTATATCCATGTCGGAGCCGAACATAAATGGGGAATACTTTAGTTGCTATCTTAAATAACACACACAGTATATTTCAGTTCCGTAGACTAGACAGATTAGAATGATTAGTTTATTTATTAGGTCATGTTTTTTGTACCTATATATAATGTCTCTTTATATAATGTTTTAAGGGTTTTCTTTTTTCAGTGAGAATTGCAGTGATCCTTCGCGGAAACACCGCTATTAATAATATTTGCGTGTGTGTGACAGCCCCGGGGGGGGGGGGGTTGTGACCTCACACTCCTTACGTTACGGGGCAGCATCACTGCTGTAAACAAGCAGCGCTCTTCCCTGCCGGCCAGCTTTTCTATTTCCAGCCTCTCGGTCCAATCCGCACAGAGCCGCGACGTCAGACTGCCTCCGCCGACATGGCACCCGTGTGTTTCGGCCTCAGTGCACTCGGTGCAGCATCCCAGGACGAGGTGTCTTCACGCGCGTGTGAGAGGACGCACACTGCCTGCGAGAGGACGCACACTGCCTGGGAGAGGACGCGCACTGCCTGGGAGAGGACGCGCACTGCCTGCGAGAGGACGCGCACTGCCTGGGAGAGGACGCGCACTGCCTGGGAGAGGACGCGCACTGCCTGGGAGAGGACGCGCACTGCCTGGGAGAGGACGCGCACTGCCTGGGAGAGGACGCGCACTGCCTGGGAGAGGACGCGCACTGCCTGGGAGAGGACGCGCACTGCCTGGGAGAGGACGCACACTGCCTGCGAGAGGACGCACACTGCCTGCGAGAGGACGCACACTGCCTGCGAGAGGACGCACACTGCCTGCGAGAGGACGCACACTGCCTGCTCGAGCCCCTGTCCCTTTGTAGCGGGTGTCACTTGGTGACAGATGCCCAGTGAACCAGCTCACTTAATGTAATGAGCAGAGCTGTATATCTGCAGCAGCACACGTGAGGCAGTAATAAAAGCAGCCACTGCTCCTATCTGAAGCCTCCCTAAAAGCCTTGTCCGCTGTCAGGTCCAGGAAACCCCCCCCCCACCCCCCACGCCACATCACGGCGCGATCCTCCTGAAAAGCGCCCACCTGTGCCCAGCGCATGCATCCCCAACCGTGCGCACAGCAGCCGGAAGCCAGCAAGGAAGATGACAGCATGGGAAAGATTTACTCAATACGAATTCCATGTATAATTGTATATGTACTTTTTATGATATCTGCAAAGGCACAACTCATAAAAAAAAAAAAACACAATTTTATAAACAAGAGTAACATTAGATCCCTGACTAAGATGCCATGACAGACTCTGTATATTCTGATGTCAGTCTAGATCGAGAGTCTGATTCGGACCCTGCAAGCGCATTTCACATGAACTCCAGATAGACCTGACTCACCTTGGCCCCGATGACTGAACTCTTCTGGTAGAAGCAGCACAAAGCGGCCGTGATGGTCCGCAGGACGCTGCACCTCTCCGACATGGCTCAGCCGGTCCTCGCGTTCACAGTTCCAGTAATAAAAGTGTGTCTGGTGCTTTGTGCAGCCCACGAGCAGGCTGCCTGGCTGCCTGACAGTCTCCTTGTGCTGTCAGCGCTCTGACTGCTAAAACACGCTGGTTCCACTCAGCCCGCTGTTCCATGTATGGAAAGAGAACGGCCCATGTGATCTCGCTCCCCCGCGAATGAAATCTTAGCCATGTGTGAGTGGTCTGCCAGAGACAGTTGTAACCCCCCGACACACACTTGCTGTTTAGGGGGAGGACCTCTGTGAGAAAGACCATTAGGTAGCCCCCACCCCCCCCCCCCACCCCCGCCAAATAACCACTCTTATAGTGATGCTCTTTCTGGAAACGCCTTTGAAGTTTTTTTTGTCTGTTTCACAGCTGTGGTGATGAGTAACACATATGCTGTGTTTGTTTACACATCCAAATTAGAAATTACTCTCTCGTTCTTTTTTTTATATCAAAAGCTGTTATGATATGGTTTCCTTGTGTTGTAAAGGATCGACAGTATCATGGAAATGCAGTGCAAACCTGAGGTACAATCTGCAAACACAAGGAAGAACGCCAGACAGACAATCGACTGAAGCAGCTCTGGCAGCCTTATTGACTGCATTGCTAAAGGACCTTTTTCCTGTTTGATAAAGCCGGCGTGCAGGGGGCTATCGTATGTAACGCGGCCGGCGTGTGCAGGGGGCTATCGTATGTAACGCGGCCGGCGTGTGCAGGGGGCTATCGTATGTAACGCGGCCGGCATGTGCAGGGGGCTATCGTATGTAACGTGGCCGGTGTATGCAAGGGGCTACCATACGTAACGTGGCCAGTGTGTGCAGGGGGCTACCGTGAGTAACACAGCCGGCAGCCAGAGCACAATTTCAGGGGGGGCATTCTGAATGAACCTCAAGGTGTCCGCTGGTCGCACCTCAACCAGGAATCTAGGAGGCATGAAGGATGCTTATATTTTCCTTTTATCAGATGTTGGGAGCAGCTCTGTGTGTGAATAACTATCTGTAAGCAACCGTGGCCCCGTGGAGAGAGTCACAATCCAGATTCCTCTGCGTAACAGGAGTGAGGACAGAGTCTGTCTGCTGGGGGAGGCATAGCTTTCGTTAGTGTGAGTCCTTAACGAGCTGCAATTCATTAGGGACAGTCTCTCAGTGCTAATGCAGTTATGCTTCAGTCAGCAGATTGTGGAAGGGGGTGTGAGAGAAAACACTCTAGACGATATTGCATCACTCCAGTTTGTGTTACTGACTAGTGATAGAGAACAAATGGCAGCCCATACTGTAAATGTTTCATTTCAACAATTCGATCTATTCAGTCCTTCAAAACTGTTGTGTCTCTAATCTTTGGCCACTAGGTATCTTTTTGCCTGCTATTAACACAAGTTTAGGGGATTCCTTTGCTCCAAAAACATTAAAAGAGACATTTATGGTGCCTGAAAGTGACTCTGGGAGTGTGGTGTTCTCTGACACCCACATTAATGATGCGAGCAGACTGTGATGCACAGTGGGAAGCTGCCAGCACACTGACAGAGACGGATTAAACCGAGCACAGCACAGCACAGCGGCTCGGCTGCTCAGAATGACCTGCTGGGAGTCACCTGATTAGACGCCTGTGCCAGAAGGTTCCGGCATCCTAATCGGGAGCCAGTGTTTGAAAAGCCGGGTTCATGGAACATTTACGTTGAATAGGAACTCCCTTTTTGAGTATACTAGGAGGAGATCTCACGGGCAGACTTTGGCGACTCTGCCTTCATTAATTTTTTGTGAGGGACACCCATTGGTAGGTCTTAGCATGTCCAAGGCGATGCACCCCTCAGTGTCGCCTCCCCAGGGCTCAGCGGAGGCTGACGAGTCCTGACATTGCCGAACGCTTAACTTGTAATTGGTGTCGTCCTTCCTCGGGATGGAGGACATATGTAGAGCATCTTGGCAGAGTGCTGCGTTAGCACCTTACGGAAAGCCTGTCTGGGCTGTCATCAGCCCTGTGAGATATATCACTCTCACGTTTAGCTGAACCTCTCCCACAGCTGATAGGTGATAAATATCCATCAGCTATCCAAAACAGTGGCATGTTCTCTCTTGCAGCGATGCGCTCTCCACGATGCATGTTATGAACAGGCTGACAAGGCTAATTAATGGGACAAAGATGGAATGACCGCAATTAGTTTGCATTGTGTACAAATGTATCTCATATGTCTGACTGAATCCAATAGTCGTACGCAGGAGCCCACAGCTTGTTCAGAGGCTGGAAATCAGAGTTTGGTTCAGAGCAATTAAACTGAGAATTACAGCAGATTTACGATGAGAACTAGAAAGACGGGCAGTGATGTGCAGAAGAACGTGGCAAGATGATGAGAAAGGAGTGGAGCTTGCTTGCTCATTGAGGGTGAATATGAAGAGCCTGCAGAGTCAGATATGGGGCGGGGGGGTGCCACACCCAGAGGGGGCTCAGGCAGCTTGGAGCGAGAGTGGGGCCTCGCTGGAGCCTTCAAAGTGCAGCCCGTGGTGCCTGAGGCCAGCGCCTGGATCCACAAGTTTCCCCTTTCAAAGTTGCTGTCTGCCTCTGAATCTCTACTCATGTTAAATCAGAACATGAAGATGAGTTTGCAGCTGTGGTTATAAGCAAGCCCGCTGGGATGGGTGTGCCTGCAACCAGCCAGAGGTTTGCATGGGGTTATTTACAGTGTGCCGTGAGCCTCCCGTTTCCTTTGGAAGGCTCATAATGTGTAAATACAGACGTTGGGCCGGCTGGTGCACCCTCCTAAAATGAAGGAATGTTGTCTCAAGGGAAATCTGCTAAACAACTTAATTGCGCTCAATAAAGCGGCAGCCGCCTGGAAGTAAATCAAATGTACACAACTAGCCTGGGAAAGGGGATCCCGCTAGAGGCGAAGGTAGTGAGAGGCTTCAGGGATTCGCAGGGTATCGCCACTCCATCGGCCCTTTCAGAGAGGCGACGCAAAGGCCTGAGCAATGTCACGACTTTGTCTAGTGAAAACAGCAACAGCGTTCACCGAATCAAGCTACTCAGTTCACAGAGTTGAGCACTGTGTAATAATGACACTTAGCGGTACCCACACCTGCTCTGCACTCAGAAGGTCCACAAGCATCACCAAAGATGTAAATCTGTCCTCTAGGACCCACTCTAAGCCACATTCACCTCTCTGCCTTATAAGGTAGAACTTTCATATCACATTCATATTACCCATTGCATCCATGACCTGCTAGCTCAGCTGTAGCATTAATAATGCTAAGGTAGTGGATTTGAACCCCACTCTTGACTTTTTTGCAATTTCCCTTTAGAATTAATGATGTATCATTGTATCTTTGCCGGTGGTCTGTGGATCTGCGTGGTGTGGATGTTGTGCCTGAAGAAGGAGGCAGGATTGAAAATCTTATTCTGCAGATTTATTTCACTGTTTCACATGATTAAAAGTTGATCAGTTTGCACCTAATAAGAGTAAGCAGCATACTGAGTTTTGGTGGATGAAACACATTAGATCTCGGGAAATGTCAGATTCTCCTAAGCTTTCTGCTTTCATGAAAAGTCCACTTCACACCACTAGAAGGCGCTGTCCCTCTTTCCGTCAGGTTTTGTTGTTTTTCCTTTTTTTTTTGTAATTTTACTGGGCAGTTTGAGAGAGATGCCTGCAGATTGAATAGATCAAAGCCGGGAAGAACATGGCTTGAAGCGCTGAATTGAAAATGGGCACCGTTTGTCCTGAGAAGCACCTGCCACTGCCAGTTTTATAGCCTCATAAGTCATAAGACCCCAACTGGTTGGCTTCTCATGCCGTATGATGAGCGTAATTACAGTACAAATTTACCCATCTATTTATCTGAATGCTGGTGTCCCACCTCTGACACATGACCCAAAGTGTGTCATTTCCCCAAGGCAAACACATGAAGCTTTAGCAGGGAGAGAAACAGATGTGTTGAGTTTACGGAAGCCCGGTTCTGGAGGAAGACTCATTGTATTGTGAGAAGTAACTCGACCGACAGGACTGAGACTTGCATAGAGGTGTCTAATGGTCCCTGGGACAGCCTTCTACTGACAGAGACTGTCTCAGATCCCTCTGCGTCTGTCCACAGTCTACCGGTCACAAAGGAGGCGCGTTCCTGCTCCAGCAGAATGGGCCGCACTGATGGCCAAAGGCTCCATTATTATTTGGGTTCAGAGAGGGCTGTAAACCCCATAGGCCAGACAGAGAGCCATTGTTTCCTGGGGCTCTTTCATGACAAGCTAACGCTCACTGCACAGGGGGCTCACTGCACAGGGGGCTCACTGCATACCATCGATCCAGCTCGATCTGTGCCATGTGCAGGAAAAGAACAGCACATGTTAGACAATGGAAGATCTGATGCTAAACAAGAATTACAGCCATTTGTAATTCCCTTGATGAGATCAAACACATTTTAAAGTAAAAAAAAAAAAAAGTAAGAAAAATGTCATTTTCCCTGCCAAAGCTTTTCTCACAGGCCGTGTTTATTTACAGATAAGCATATAAATTAGCTTTTGCACACCCAACTACCCACAACGTCATGGAAACCAGTACGCATTTCGCCAGGTAGCTTTGCTAAAGCCCGGTTCGTCTCGGGACATCGTTTGGCGCTGGTCCAGAGAGCGGCAGATCACACACTGGGTTTGTGTTTCTGCATACATTCTTGGGACAGTGAATCTGACCTACGCAGTTTTATTTTTTTCATTTTTTTGTTTTATGGGAGTACAAGACCGCAGGCATGCCCTGTGCTTTGCATGCATGCAATTCAATTAAATACAATCAGTGCCGGAACGCCTTCATAAAACGGGATGCACGATTCTGTCGTTTTTCAGCTCTGTACAGTAACATTTCCCTTGGGGGTCCCACCCTGTTCCAGAATCGTATTTTTAGGCGCTAAAGCTTCCTCGAGCCATTTCCAGTCTCCCGCCTGGAAGATCTTCTTTGATGATAATGCTTGCTTCTAATTTTCAAAAAAGCAATGATCATTTCACACGCGACGGTCCTGCCTCGTTGATTCTGAGCCAGATTATAGCCTCAGTGTTCGCGTGTGGGCAACAGCGGGAGGCTTTATCCCCTCAGTCGTCAGCTCTACGAACGTGACCGATGCTGACCTTATCCTGACCAGCACACTCTTTAATCCCACATCTCCAGGCCTCAGGAAACAGCTTCAGAACATCAATGTCTTGATGTTTTGTCTCCTCGGATACATTCTTCTACCTGCATCTAAAAAGTCATTTTAGCTGCTCAGTAATTTCAGTGCTATGAAGAGAAACAGGCCTATTTGAATGTGATGTTATGGACTCATGAATTTTGCATGGAGAAATGCTTTTGAGGGCTATTGTACTGTCACCTTTGGGTGAAGAATGATACACAAACAGGCAGCAATATTGAATCGCTTGCTGCTGTCAACGTTTGTCTCAAGCCACCTCATGTTCCCTCGCCACTCTCTCGGATGTTGACTAAACGTTGCGGCCGAACGTGGCCCCTGCAAGCGCCCTGTGGATTTTGCCTTCTGCCGACTGAACCAAAAGCCATCATTCTTCTCCTCTGTGGCACTGTGGTCAGTCTTGGTGGCCCTGAACAGAGTGCGTGGCCTCACCTTGTATTCGCTGTATTTCGGTTAGAAGACAGGACAATAGTAATCTGAGAGCCGACACTTTCCCTCGGCAATCACCGTTTTATGCAAAATGCAGACATTTTGGCAGATCATTTATCTTTTGTCGTGAAAAGTGTCCATTCTTGTCTTTTCATTCCAAGGTGACTTGCGTAACGTTTGTTTAACATACGCACTTTATACTCAAGATAAGTAGAATATCACAGGATCGGTCCTTAAAAACACAAAGCATGAAATCTGCATACACAGGCAATAACCCAGACGACACTCACAGGGATAATCACCAGGACTATGCTCACAAAACTCCGTCAGCAGTGCTTTTACAACTTGAAGCCTCAAACATAATTTCCTCTCATCTCTAATCAGTCTCTCATCAGCTAGGAGAAGGTTATACTCAACACTGGGGCCACCTGTCAATTTCCATAACGTGCAGTTAAGTCGGCCTTTGTGAGTACTCCAAGCTTTAGACTGACGCCGCGCTCAGATAAGGGACTGCTTCCAGCAGATGTCAGGAGCCTTGATGTAGAATACATCGACATGCTCCTATTTCTCTCACACCCATACAAATTACCCTACTTGCCCTGTTCTAGAAAATTCAGCTTGCAGGTCCAGCTTATCCTGGCCACTGGTTGGCTGACCTGGTACAGGTCTGTCACATATGACACCCAGCTGTCCAAGAGAAACCCCAGACCACATGCAAGAACATTGATTTAATGCTGAACTTTGGAGGTGTGAAAGTCTGCTGCCGATTGTGAAGCAGAAGCCTGTTGTTAAAGCTGTTTTTTCTATCTGCTAAGCTGAAGCCAGTCAAGTTTTATTTGTAGAATACAGGAAACTCACAGCCCCTTCTGTGAAGAGGCAGCTAGCCGGGTGACTAGGGCTCCAGTGAGTTACAGCACATGGCTCACCTTACGACGCCCTCTGGCTGCCTGTTTGTTTGCTGCCCTTCCCGTGAGGTTACCAAGCACTGTCAAGGTTTGCTTTTCACACTAGGTTGAAAGGAGAGGCAGACTGAGGAGAGCGAGCAGCTGCTGGCATCTCAGATGGCTGGGAGAGGTCACGGCCCAGCGACGGGGCACAACGTTGCCACTCAGCGCTCGCAAATCAGGCAGAGCTGGGGCAGTGCTCAAATTTAGGCCGGCACAAATCAAGCGGTGGGCTTCGGACTGAAGCCGTGAGACGCGGACAGTGCATGGGAATCTGCATTGCTGTTTCATGCCAGGCATATAGTGAGACTCATTTTCAGCCCGGGAGTTTTATACCCAAGACTGGCCCATTTTGTCTGGGGAAACGATGCCGCAGTTCGAGTCGTCTTATAGTGATTCCTTCCTTCATTCCTTCCATCAATAAGAAAATAAATAACAAATAGCATACCATCCATCTATCCATCCATTTTCCAAACCGCTTATCCTACTGGGTCGCGGGGAAATAGCATACCCCACCTGGTATATTTGCACCGCCTATCGTTTGAGAAACTTCCAGTGATCAGCAATAGCAAGCAATTAGTTGTATCACCTCTGCAGCCGTGCACCGCGGTCAAGCAATCAGCGTCTTTGTCTGTGTTTCTATGCAGAACAGTCATATTGTCCCCACAATGTAATAAAAATTCATTTTGGCATTGTGGGGGTATTTCTTCAGTCCCCACAAGGGGAAACTCAGTTTTCTAAATAAAAAAATTACAAAATCTTGCATTGCAATCATAAAACTAAAAATGCCAAAAGTTTTGTATTTTGTTTGGTAACTTGTGGTTAAGGTCAGGGCTGGGTAGGGGGTTAAGGTTGTCATTGCTAAGATTAGAGTTTTTTCCCATAGAAATGAATGAACGGTCCCCACAATGATATGAATACAAATGTGTGTGTATCTACAAGCATATGCTTTGTGTCCATGATCAACATAACAGGTTAATAACAAGACCTGTAATGTCATTCAGAAAAGAACAGTAGCTAAAAGCATGAATATTCAGAACCAACAATGAATGCTCATAATGTCAGACAAAAGATATTTCTTATTCTTAGCATCTTGGAATCATCTGATTATGACTTAGATGGTTGTTCTGCGTTCCCAAAAAGGCTCTGTAATGTAATCTGAGATCACCTAGCAGGTCTTCTCAAGAGAAAACGGTCCTGAATAAAAGTGATCACAATCACATTCCTGCCCCCTGCTTTGTCTGCTACTGCGGCAACATAAACGGAGCTAACAGCTACTAGCCCCGTCTGAATAATTACTTCTTTAAATAATCTTTTCGTTCTGTAAAAGCCTCCTTTTCTAACCACAGAAGTTGATGTAAATGATGCTTTAATTAAAGGAAAGAGGATTAACTAAAGCTATACCATTCTGAAAGTGCACTTAAAGTGTTTTCTGTTCATTACACTTGATTTATTACCTGTATAAACCATCCATCTAGGTAGTAATTCAGCCTATAATACAATAGCAAGTAGAGTATTTCCAGTCATGTTTACTAGGCTGTGCATAGAGCCTCAAAACATCATCTTACACGAAACACCACACAATGTGTGTGGGCAACGTCCGATTGTATAGCGGACATGTGTCTACATGTCTGTAACAATAGGTCTCCACCTTACAGGATGAAAATGCTGCTATAGGATGAATGTGCTTCATTAGTATTTCTAAGTGAATTACAATAGAAGCTTTTAGGCAACCAAACAACCTGAGAGATGAAAAATGCCACCATTTTGAACCTTTTTCCTACATCCCTATTCTAGATGTTAAAAAAAAATCTGATGCTATGATGATATTATCATTACGCAACTTGTTTTATGGCACAAAAGCACAAAGAAAGGATTTTTGTCAGGCGTTATGTAGAAGCACAGGGCTGCCTGAATATTGCCCCCACTGAGCGATGGAAATGGATCCATCTTACCTTGACGTAGTCCATGGTGGGGTCCCGGCTCTGCCAGTCCCTGTAGGGGAGAGAGAAGGTTTCCTTAGGTGCTGGGGTCCAGAGGCATTGCGGGAGTGTGTGTGTCCCTCCTGACGTGCACTGCGACACTGGGAGGCTGAGGACTGCCCCTCGCAGGTACGCGTCCTCCTGTTTACAGTCCACAAGTGCTAATTCGCACAGCCGTACAATCTCTCACTCAGCAGGAAACTGCAAATCTGCCCCTCGCCAACCGTATAAGAGAGAGGGGCTCAGTCAGACCTTGTGATTTCTGTTCCCTCTCAAAAAAAAAAACACTTTCTAAAAGGTTCTAAAATGGCAACTTATCTGGTGAATAAAAAAACCTTTTCATTGGATGAAAGGAAGCAGACCCATTAAAGATCATAACACCGACAAAGATAACTACTATTGGTCTGAATGAAAAGCCTGTTTACTTTAGCTTCCTGTTCCTCTTCTTTACATGAAGCTCCTCTTTAACAAAACACGGAGGGTTAGAATTCATGTCCCATATACTGAAATAGTGATCAGAAATATTAATCCAAAGTTTCTTACACAACATGTCCCCCAAGGCTGGGGGGTCAAAAACAATCAAAGAACAAACAGAATAAAACAGCCACGAAATGTCAGTAAACAGTTTATGTTTGCATAAATCAGAATTAACTTCGACTAATGGATAGAGTGTAAATGTCCCTAAGGCAAATTTACCTACATGCCCTACTAATAGCATCCTGTTCTTTTCTCTCAGTAATTATATTGTCAGAAAACAGGTGGGTGAAGCCTCAGGACGACAGGGCGCCCGGTCAGTCTCCCAGCATGCAATGCAGGTCCTGTGTTGCAGCAGTCTGCTCCAGTCACCCGCACAGGACACGTTCAGCTTTCATCTAGAAACTTCCGGCTCAAATCTTATGATTCTTTCATCTCCTCTTACACAAAAACCTGCCTTTATTTTCCTCAGGGTGGGTGGCTGGGCGTAACAGCCCCAGCGAATTAAAGTTCATAGTGGTTCCTCATTGAAGTCACACCACTCCAAAAAAAAAAAAAAACAGGTTTTATGATGTGTGTCGCTGCAAGGCCCCATGCGAGGGTTTGGGACGAGGTTCTTCCTGACCCCATCGCCAGGTTCAACCTGAAAAAGAGCCCTTGTGATTTAAAATATCCTGTTTAATGTCTTCCTGTTTTGTGCCTTTTATGCACAAATGGACATTTCCCACAGAACGTAATGAAGGGTTCGCCAAACAAAAGAGCTTTTCTTTCTGCTTGTATTTGCGCCAGGCAACCACTGTATTGTGCTGCAGAAAATAAACTGGTATCGTGCCTGACCACTGGCTCTTACCACCCCTCACTGCCTGACCTGATGATCAGCACTGGGAGGCAGCGGGCTGTGAATGATAACCTGCGCGCAGCCATGCGTCCGCGTGTTCAGACAGCCTCTTAACGGGCGCTGATTCTGAAACGTGTAGTTTTCACAGTAAAGCAGTAATCGGGTCTTACTGTGGCTCACTCTCCCATGTCATCGCATAGCTCTGGCAGCAGGGGGAGCCGCTCTCCAGAACAGGTGATAGCTATGCATGTCCAGAATGGCTCTTCGGGAATCAGGATTTTTCTAAAATATTCCGCTAGCAAAATTTTATATGGCACTGCTACCTCACACCTTCAGGGCGGAGTGTTTGAATTCCGTCTTTTCGCCGTGTGAGTCTGCACGTTCTTCCCATATCATCCAGGTTTCCTCCCACAGTCCAAAGGCAGGCAGTTAGGCTAATTGGCATCTCTGACTTTCCTGTTGTATATGTGTTCTGTGATGGGCTGGCATCCAAGGTGTACCCCCGTCCTCTGCCCTGGGTTATCTGGGATAGGCTCCAAGCCTCCCATAGCTGCTCAGGATAAGCATGTGGAAGATGGATGAGTAAATAATCAGGACATGCCTTGGATTCCATGGAAACTACTGTTTCTCTTAACAGTAAAGAGGCAGCATTTCATTAAGCACATGTACGACCTATCGCCATCACAACTGATCTGCTTGCTATCGCTTTGGACAAAAGTGTAAACGTAAATTAAAAAATGTAAACGTAAAGCAGAGCTCAACGAAATTGCCGGTGATAAGCATCTGGAGCCTGGCGCTTTCTGCGAGGTCCTGCTCTCGTTTCTCGTAAGCGTGAAGCGCTGCCTGCAGCCCGAGGTGCCGTCTGACGTCTTGTGTGAGCACTGGGCTGTTAGAGGCCTCAGTGCCACATTGGTAGCTGTGTTTACGCAAAGCTCCGAACATGGAGGCAGATATGGGAAACTGCACCTGGCCCTTAGTCATAAAGGCCGGCTGCTCGCCAGTCATCGACGGCAGACATCTGCCGCAAACACAGGTCAGGTGCCAGAGCACACCGGCCTTGAGTCTTTGGTGATTATTTCCGATATCATTAAGACAACACTCCAAAAAGGGACAGCCTGACATCAGAATCCCTGCGAGTTGTTCCGTCAACACCTGACGTTGTGGCTCCCAACACGGACACTCGTCTGATAGTGGATATGCGCTGGCAAACGGCACAGAAAACATCCGGCTATGGCGGCGAGAAACGCACACAAACACTCTTATTTGCTTGCAGTGTTTTGGACGCCCAGCTCTGCCATTCACTTCCCCGCACAGCCCACTTTCCAAAGTATTTAACCTACTTTCTGTCCTTAGCTTTGATTCTGCTGGGAAAAGTTTTGTTGCCTCTCTACAGCAAGCCTAGTCTGTATACAAACAGAATGATGAGTTCAGTACTGCTAGACCAAAAAGAGAGCAATCGTAGCCCAGAGAGCTGGGGGTGAGACACATGCAGTGTCTTCGGAGTAGCTTTGTATGACTTTAAAACTCGGATGGCAAGTTCAAGAAAAGAGACCAAATAGCCTCAATAGGATTAAAATTGTTAGAAATGTCATATCGATTCTCTCTCTGTCGAACTAACATTTACCCACTAGTTCTGGAAGCTGGACTGAACCGTCACAAACTATTACCTCACAGTAGCAGCTGTGACAGAATATATATTACCAGTATTACTAATATATATTACCAGTATTACCAATATATATTACAAGCATTACCAATATATATTACCAGTATTAAGAGTCCAAGACTTATTACATGATCCTATAATCTACACAGTATTTGGCAGTTAATTACTATTTTTACCACTAAGAAGTGAAAAACTTTCTTCTTTTAAGTGGATGTGCGAAACGTCCAAATATTTCTAAAATAATTAAATAAGAAGAAAGTCAAATTACACTATGAATTGTCAAATGGTGGATAAATCATATGTTTAAATAAAATGTAAAATTGTTTTTTTCACCAGAATGAAAACCAGCGTGTGTTTAACAAAATTTTTTAAAAGTAATTAGTTGAACATGAACAGGACGGGACTCCTTTTTTCATTCAGACTATGCCTAGTGAGCAGTGAAAATGATCAATAGAGTCTCCTAGCTGTGCACCCCATCGCTAATTGCTAATAGACTTTATAGACTCCGATGTTCTCCTCCAGGTAAACAAAGGACCTACATCTTACACTAAACACAGCATCCGACCTGCAAGGGAAGAAGTATCCATCTTAAGCTGTAACTCCTGTCAGGGGTAGCAGGTAAAGTGCCTTTTGAACAATATCTGAACTGTTAGCTTCCTCTGTCTGCTTCTAGGAAAACCTGAGCTGCGCTCTATTTGAAATACGAAAGCTTGCCTTTTCAGAAGGTGCCATCAGATCCTTGAAGAAGCGACCGCACCTTGGGATCCCCCTTGGAACCCCCCCATGCCTCCCGCCTGCCTCCCGCTCTGAGCCTAGGTGCTGGTGTCTCTGCTGCTGTTAAATGGCAGCACCACTCCATGTGCAGCCGACGGGGGGTGCGGAGAGGGGGGCGGTTGTCACAGAAACCCAGGTTTCGTATGAGGTCATTGCTAACACTGTTAGTCTATATGGGGAAATTTATTTTGTGGCCTTGGTCCATTATTACCATCATGGTACCAGCGGCATTGCTTTGATGGATACAGAACAAAACGCCATCAACACTAACCTTTAAATGTCACATGGCCAATAACTGGGAAAAAGAAATGAGTGAGAAGGTGCTCCTGATGCTGCTCGCCCTCGCACGCCTGCCGGAGTCCAGCCGCACAGCTCCTGTCTAATGCTCAGCGCCCACAGGGCTGGCGGGAGAGCGACACTCTCAGAGTCTGTCTTATCTCTGCTCGCGGCTTGGGGGCTAATATTTGGGTCTCTGTCTAGGCCAGTTCTGCACCAAAGTAACACCGACCAAAACAAACCTCTACATCTCTATTTAAATTAAATACTTTAAAGTCTTTTGTCTGCTAACAGAGGTGAAGTAGTAAATTAACATGAAAATATTAACATACATATATCATAAAAAAATAACGCTTCATATATTGCACTTATAAATATGTTATGTTTTTTGGTCGTTAATTCTTTGGTCTTTTGGTGATTATTGATTAAGACTGATTAATGTTTTTTCAGATTTGCTTTGAAAGCCAAGACCTCCTTCAGTGTTGTTGCATTTTAGATTAAGATGTTTGAGGCTACTGCTTTAAGATGGAACTGAGGATCAGCACTGCAGGTGAACGCCTGGTTGAACAGGAGGACACAAAGCAGAAATGGGGCCGATGGAGTGCAGTTTTAGGCCTTGGAGCTTGACTGGATCCAATTCACTCCAGATAGCATCTGGCCAATGTCACTGGCTGACTTGGTTGAGACGGGATGAAGCATGAAGCAGACCAGAGCCAGTGCAGACTAGCGGACAGTGATTACATCTCCGCCGACCTTGTTAGTGTGCCAGGAAGACAAGCCTAGGTGCCGTTTGAAGGATCTGCCTGAGGTTCACAGCAGGCAAAGAGCCACTTGGCCTTTCCGCCCAAGAGCCTGAAGTTTGTTTTGTCTTCTCTACTCTGACGTCTCACATATCATTTTTATTTTCAAAATTTACATTGATACACTTTGCCCTTCTAAAGAGAGAGCTGAATATCCTGGGTTGGTTTCGAAAGGACATTGATGTCTTGAGGCAGTCGGTTATTTGTGGTTGCCAGTACTAGTAATCTTTCATGGAGTGGGACATGACCTGACAAGGATGTGGGTGAGGGGTGTGTCACAAATTACATATTTAAACATCGCATACTGTATAAAGAGCAAATTTCCCAAAATAAATCAGTTTATTTTTTTGTTTGTTTATTCTGAGTTGAGACAGACAAGACCTAAATTCAGGCTTCCTCATCATATGGTACAGTCCATCCATCCATACATCCACCCACCCATCCATCCATTAACTTCCACTTGTCCGGGGTTCGGGTTGCGGGGGTAGCAGCTTCAGGAGAGGTACCCAGACCTCCCTCTCCCCAGCTACCTCTACCAGCTCTTCGGAGGGGATGCCAAGGCATTCCAAGGCGAACCGAGAGATATAATCCCTCCAGTGTGTCCCGGATCTGCTCTGGGGCCTCCTCCCTGTAGGACATGCACTGAAAACCTCTTCGGGTAGCCGCCCAGGAGGCATCCATGTCAGGTGTCCAAACCACCTCAACTGGCTCCTTTTGATCCACCTGTTTCTGGCTGAGAACCATGGTCTCAGACTTGCAGGTGCTAATCATCATCCCGCCACTTCGCACTCGGCTGTGAACCACCCCAGAGCTCGCTGGAGGTCCCCAGCAGATGAAGCCAACAGGACAACATCGTCCGCAAAAAGCAGTGAGGAAATCCTGAGGCCACCAAACTGGACACCCTCAACACCCTGGCTGCGCCTAGACATCCTGTCCATAAATATTACAAACAGGACTGATGACAAAGGGTAGCCCTGGCGAAGCCCAACCCGCACTGGGAACACGTCCGACTTATTACCGGCAATGCGGACCAAACCTCTGCTCCCTTCATACAGGGACCGAATCGCCCACAATAGTGGACCCCGAACCCCATACTCCCGAAGCACCCCCCACAGGGCACCTCGAGGAACCCGGTCGTAAGCCTTTTCCAAGTCTACAATCACATGTAGACTGGATGGGCAAACTCCATGGCCCCCTCCATATCCTCGCAAGGATATATTGCTGGTCCAGTGTTCCACGGCCAGGAGGAAAACCGCATTGTTCCTCCTGAATCCGAGATTCTACTATCGATCTCACCCTCCTCTCCAGCACCCCGGAATAGACTTTCTCAGGAAAGCTGAGAAATGTGATCCCCCTGTAGTTGGAACACATCCTCCGGTCCCCTTTCTTAAATAAGGGAACCACCACCCCGGTCTGCCAAACCAGCGGTACTGCCCCTGACCTCCACGCGCTGTTGAGAAGGCATGTCAGCCATGACAGCCCCACAACATCCAGAGCCTTTAGGTACTCCGGGTGAATCTCGTCCAACTCCGGGGCCCAGCCACCACGTAGCTCTTTAACCACCCTGGCCACCTCAGCCCCAGTGATGGGCAAGTTCACTCCGGTCCCTTCAGGCTCTGTGCCCTCAGATGTCTCAAAGGCAGTGCACGTAGATGTATCTGAGGCCGGCTTGAGGAGGTCCTCAAAATATCCCTTCCACCTCCAGGTGATCAACAGCACCCCCTCCCCACTATAAATAGTCCACAGGAATTTTCTTGAAATCATTTTGGAAATTTGCCCTTCATATATTATACTGAGCCATGACTCTGGCCAGGAGAAGCATTTAGAAGATGGATAGATGGATGAATGGATGGAGGGAGGGAGTCACTAATACCAAGGAGCACATCTCAGCAGCTTCCGGTAGTGTTTACAGCTCACAGCTTGTTTCCAAAACTTTGCAGGTGTCACCATCTCTAAGCATAATTTTCCAGGATTGTGTTTCATAAGCAAAATGAATGATGTAACGAGAGTATGAGCAAGAAAAGGTTTGGGCTGCGGTCACCTGTTCATGGGGGGGTACTCCATGTCAGCTGGCGGGGGCCCGTGTTCCACAATGACGTTGTGGACGAGCTGGGGGGACCGCAGGCGCGAGCGGGCTGGCAGGGTGCCCATGTGGCCACGTGTGTCCATGGCCCAGGCCGGGGAGGAGCCCTTCTTCTTACGGGGCAGGGTTCCGTGGATGGAGACGCCCCGGAACCTGGGTTCCACGTCGAGGACAGCTGGCCGACAGCTGAGCAGATCCATGGAGGAGGCCAGAGAGCACTGGCGGTCCGTGTGGACGTTCCGGGGCAGACTGGCAAACCTCCCCTGTGACATCATCCTCAGCTCTGTGGATCACATACAGAACAAGCAACGCCATAATGACATCACACACAGAACAAACAACAATATTATGACATCACATTTGGTGAAAGTATGGGCACTAAAGCTTATCAGATCAGGGTTATTTTTTTATTAAACTAGGTGTCAGAGTTTCACTCCGTCACAGCTGTCATCAGTCTCAGATGACCTTTAGCCTCTGTTTATTTTTACTGGTCTGTTCAGTACACGCACAATTAGCACTGTAGGGCCGGAAGGCTGCAGTGTACGCCTGCAGTGAGGAGATGTGCTGGAATGGCCTCAGGCTGAGCTCTGTGGTGCTTTAACCACAGGCCAGAGGACTGGGATTTCTGCCCAAAACATGTTTACCTCAGCATTCCTCGTCAAGGCTTGTACGCCACTAATTGTAACGCTGGGATGAAGAATCTACTGACAGAGAAGACGTGCTTATTCATTACTGCTGACTTTCCAACACAAAACAACCAGGGGAACAGACTAGTAAAATCTGGGGGTTTGGCCCCTCCCCTTCATAGCCGCCCCCCAGTGTTCACTTCACCTGTTCTTGGGAACCTATTTTTTTATAATAATATAATATAATACAGGGGTCTCAGTGGCAGTCCTGGAGAGCCCCAACCCTGCACAGCTTGGTTTCTTCCCTGGGCCCCCCTGTGCCCCAACTCCAGAAATGGGCGGTAATTAGCAGAGAAGTTGAATCAGGTGTGTTAAATGAGGGGAAACCCCAAAAACATGCAGGTCTGGGGCTGGAGACCCCTGATATAATACAACTTTCATTTTTTTATAAGTTAAGGCAGGGGTGTCAAACTCCAGTCCTGGGGGGCCGGAGCCCTGTGTAGCTTCGTTCTTCTCCTGTTCCACCACAAATGATTCAGCTCAAGAGTATGGTACTTAGCACAAGGAGTTGAATCAGATGTGTTAATTGAGGGGAAACCCAAAACCGTGCAGGGCTCCTGCCCTCCGTGTTTGGAGTTTGAAATCCCATGTCTTACGGCTTAAAACTCAGATCTGCAGGTGGTTTTGAATTTGTGAAGCTTTAAAAATACACATTCCACCAGCTCTGATTTACTTCATATGTTACGGTTTTACAGATATAAAGGAAAATAAGTACGCAGCAGCAAGAGCTTCCTTCATGCACCGAACTTCCTATGGACGCAGCACCAAAGAAAGAGAGACGGTAAGCAAAACCAAGTGACCCAGGCAGCAGCTGAGCGCAGAAAGTATGCTAACATCTTTAACCACCACCATCATCCCCATTCAGCACACACTCAGTCACGCACTGAGGCACAGGTGCTGCATTTTAGGGCGTGAAACTCAATCCCCTCCTCCTAGGGGCACTCTCTCACTGGAGGTCCAGGCGATAGAGACATTCTTGGGCGGGACAAGACTTCAAAGCTGTCTCAAGCACTTTCTGATGGTTAAATAAAAGCCTCCTACCAGAAGTCAATGGGCATTGCCATCCTATACCATTCCTAGGCAATGCCACCCCCCCACCCCCCCACTCTCAGGGTGATCAAGGCGTTAGGCCGCAGGCAGAGTTACACATGCTGGACTGTGGGATTCACACGGGTTTGGAAGTGTGTGCTTGTTTCTAAGTGGGTACAGTGGAGATCCTGTGTGATTCAGGCATTCACAAGAAAGAAAAACACACCCATTTTTGATGAACCCAAACCAGGTGACATCATATGACATCACTCTGAAGGGCACTAATGCATTAAAGGTGTTTTAGCAGCAGAAAACAGTGTGAACAAGCAGAGGATATTTAAAAATAAGTACAAAAATGGGCCAGGTATGATTTTCTGGCGTAAAATATAATCCTGACTAAGGAATCTGTGATACCTTGATGCTTTTTTTTCTCCACAGTATGTACAAGTATAAAATGTCATGTAGACCTGAAATATATCAAGTAACCAGTGAAAAATTTTGAAATCTCTATGACTAATTCATTGTTACGCCTTATGTAAAACTACCCAAATCTGGTCAGATGCAGACCAATAACACGCCTCCTTGTACTGAGTTAGATATCTTTGCCCTAAAACTCCTCCACGGTCTAATCTGTTTGGGCTCACGTCTGATTGGCTGCCGTGGTCCAACCCCCATGGAGTGCTGGCATACAGGCTCTCAGTTGTTCTGTCAGAAGAGCGTGGTCCTTCAGGAATGCCGCTGAATAACTTGTACCCCCCACCCGCTTTTGTGCGGCTGCTGAAGTGAAAGATGACATCAGGGGTTGCCCCTGGGAGCACCCCACCCACCCCCAAAGCTGCAGCCCCCCCCCCCTTCCTCCACACACCATCACAGATTCTATCAGACATGCGCTTTTTGATCTGGACCTGTTGCTGCACTGCATTCACACCGAACTTGACGATTTCCTGCCAATGACATCATTCTCCATACCATCCAGTGCAACATGGCTGAAGTCTCTCCCAAAGTTTGCGTTATGCAGCTCAAACCCAAGCCCCCGCCCCCCCCCCCCCCCCCCCACCACCACCGTTTCATCCTGCATCCAAGCTGTTTGTCCTGGTGGAGGTCTGTGAGATCTGGGGCCCCTCGCTGAAGCACCATGCCATAGATGTGACACTCTGGCCAGGTCACATGATGTGCAGACTTAAGCCAAAGTTACCGACAGTCCTTTTTAGTCATTTCTAATTTGCCGGTCGTACTGATGCCATCTAAAAATCTATGTGGAGAGCCAAAAGAAGACAGCCTTTTCCATTGTTTGGGTCTCCAAGCCTATCCCTGCCCCCAGCACTCTGTTGGGAAGCCGGGGAATTAATGAATTCAGACCTGAGCTGCACAGACAATGGGATCAACAAGTTTGGAGGGTTATGGGAGGAGGAGGTGAGGAAATATCTAGGAAGAGGAGGAGGTGAGGAGGTAGCTGGAAGGAGAAGGAGGTGAGGAGTCAGGTGGAAAAAGGAGAAGACAGGCAGCTAAAATGAGGAGGTGAGGAATCAGGTGGAAGAAAGAGAAGACAGATAGGCAGATAAAATGAGGAGGTAAGGAATCAGCTCAGAAGGTGGAGAGTTAGCTATAAGGAGGAGGCAAGTGGGAGGAGATGGAGGAGGTGCTGGATGGAAGTGGGGAGGCTAGGTAGCTCTGCAGGATGCTCATGCCCACTTCGGCTTGTCACCCACATATCAGACAGTCCTTCCAAAATCTGTTTCACTCCTCCTGAACTCCAGTCTCTCCATGCAGGCCCTGGCTCACCCTCACCAGATCCACATCTTCAGGGGGCTCGGGCAGCCCACGCCGCGAGGCTTATCAGCGGAAAGGGGAAGTTTAAAAATAAAGAGCGTGCTGAGCCAATAGGCTGCGGCGTGGGGCGCCCCCAGTGCCCCAGCGGCCCGGTGCCCCAGCGGCCTTCCGCTCGTGCGTCAGCAAGCACACGTTTCAGAGACACATGTGACAAGCCTGGCCCCCTAATTACTCCTCTGAACTGGGGAGCTCGTTAAAGAGGAAGCACTGAGGCAGGAAAAAATGCAGAGTGCAGATAAGCAGGCAAGACGCGGGGAAACAGCAGCAGCATGCAGCGGTACACACAGACACAGACAGGCAGCGCAGACGCAGACAGGCAGCGCAGCCGAGACGCAGCCAGCTCACTCCTTACTGCCGAGGGGAACAATAACTGCGAGTCACACGATACTGCTTTCACATCTTTGCATTGTTGAGACTGGGGGGGGGGGGTTTAATGGCCTCCTCTTGTGTTGGTGGGAAGGGCTCCCCCCAGAGCGGCTTTCAGCCGGCATCACTGCATGTGACATATTAATCAGCCAGTCATTAAATCAGGCTGCCCTGGTGATACCTCACGCACGCACACACACGCAGGATGAGCCGCCGCACTGCCTTTGTGTTGTTTAGTTTACACTCAGTAGTTGTGTTTTCTCACTCTGCTCGCCACCCGTCACATGAAACGGCTCCTCAGATAATCCGTCATTATCCCACAAAGCCCGTGTCCCGCAAAGTCATTCCCGAACAGGCTTGTCCTACGTTCTTTCAAATTATATGGCTGAAAACTTCAAGCTCACACCAGCGTTACCATGAGACTCCTGTCAACATTTCCAGCTCCAAAGCCGAATCTGCCCTTTACTTATTAAAATTACCTAATGGCTCTTTGTCTTGCCAGTTTGCAAGAATCAGATATTGCATCTTCTATTACGCTTATTGTTAAGACTCACTTCTAAATGTCTTGAGAAGTTTCACTTTACACACCAGCAAGATTCCAGGAGTATTAAATGTAGAATCTGCACAGTAACTTACCCAATAAAGATTGTAGAATAAGTGCATGCGAACCGTCTTTCTGTGTCATTCCACCTCAAGCTGTTTACCCCGCATGTTCCATAACACACCTAAGGCAAAAGGTGCACCTCTGTCTGACTGACCCCAGAGCAGATCCATCACCACAGCTTACCTCTCTTAACTTTTGCAAAATCCAGTTGGAAGGTTTGTCCAGTTCTGGAGGACTGAGTCAGATTCCGCAATACTGCATGTGCTCAGACAGGCCCCCAACAGCAGGAATACCACACGATCTCCTCCCCCGGTGCTGGGCACTGCAGGTCCGGTCGAGCCCTGCTGTGCTACGCTGTGCCGGTGTTCTGGCCCCTCCCGAGTCAGTGCACTCTCTTCCCCCTCTCTGGCCCAGCTTGGTGGGACCTCCCCGCGACTACAGTGATTTATAGCTTTCCAGCCACACCCTCCACGCTGGGCGGAAACAGAGGGAGAGCAGAGAGCCAGGCCGGTCCAGGCCCCGCCCCCAGCACCAGGCCCACTCTCTGCCAGATGGTAACGGTCTCACCCGAGAAAGTTTATAACTTCACCCAAACTTTCACACTGTCTCGCAGTGCTCTCTCACAAGGCAGTCACACTGCGTATTTAAACTGCGAATGTGCCACTAAGAGAAAGGCTTATTCTCTAGTTACATTGACAACAAGGCTGGAAAGATCACATACGATAACATAAATCCGGGAAAAAAAGAATCTGTGGCTAAATCAGCTCTCTTTTCCCCTTATCTGTTCAGAGCTCTTCAGCGTGGGCCACAGTAAACACCATGTTTTGTCTGTTCCTCCTGCAGCAGCTTCACACCAACACCATGCCCCATGACGTAGGACGCAGACGCTGTGTGTTTTTTGTTTTGTGTCGTACATTGACACTCCTGCGCTTCCTGGATGCCTGAATGATCCCTTCTTATTACATGCAACAGGCGGGTGTCCGGGCAGCTAATAAGAGGCACCGTTTAAAATAAAGTCTGCATAGCAGATGGTATACGAGCCACACTGTCATTTACCCGCTTGCCCTGTCACTCATTCCGTGTCCAGAAGGTTTATGGCCACGGCGCCCAGCAGGAGCTGGACCTGCCTGCTCACACGCTGCCCTTATCTGATGCTCTGCGTCCCCAGGCTGCTGAGCCGTCATGACCCGTCCAGCTAGGCAGAGCGGGAGCCGCTCACCTGCCCTGCAGCAAGGCCAGCCCCATCGCAGGGAAGATGCTATCAGTCTGTGTGCTGAATTCTCTATAAGTGAAACGTGTCTTTTAAAGGGAGGCTTCATTATTTTGGCAAGTATTGTAGAGATTCGTGTACTCTGAGATTCTGAAATAAACCTTACCCTGCCATCGTTATCAGGACAGGCTCCAGACCTCCATGACCCTGCTTAGGAGAAGTGGGTATGGAGAATGAAGGAATGAATATTAATCGGAGGTGGATAGTTCAGGTCCAGAAAGAAAAAAAATCAGACCAAGATATTGTTTCAACCAACCAGTTGAGTAATCTGTAATTATGACTCTTTATACTCAACTGGTGGGTTGAAACAATATCTTGGTCTGATTTTTTTTTCTTTCTGGACCCTAACTATCCACCTCGAATATTAATAAGCTTTGAACATGAAAAAAAACTTCAAATAGCTCTTTTCTCAGAACTAAAGTTGGGGACAAAATACTTAATCCTGAAAACTTTCTAGGAATTTGCTGATCCCTGATTTCCAGCCAAAAGTATTTATTCATTTATGACTCGTGAAGAAGCGAGAGACGATCATAAACTGCTGGACAGTCTGTGATGGGTCAATCACTAAAGAAAGTATTCAATAAAAATACCAGCCATAGCATTGATAAGAATACTTTGTTTTGGCTCTTCTGGGCAGATGCTCTGTCTGTTTGACCACAGGAACCAAAGCTGAAAGAAACAGCTTTAAAGAAAACGCAAATGAGACTCAAATGACCCCATTAGTTGTCAGCATTTCCTCGGATGTTCTGACCGTTTTAGACAGCTCTGAAAAGCTAAACTTTAAAATGACAAAACGGAGTAAATGAAGTTTATTACACAGTGTGATGGACAGATACTGGAAGTGCCTTGTGCACTAAAATTGTAGATAACTATGTGAATTTAGTAGATACACAGGCATTTCATAGCTTCGTCAGAACTTCAGAAAGAGCTACGGACATTTGCGTACTGAAACGCCGTGGTTCTTCATATTTTTGTGATACTTATTTTTGATATATTTCATGTATTTACTTCCTCCAATTGAAACTATATTTTTCAATATTTTCACTTCAGTCCCCAAAAGATTTTTTTTATCCAGGACTACAAATGCAAATCTCAACCCATGGAAACCTAAGGAGGCACGCCGACATCCTTGGTGATGCTGTGACATGCTATCTTTGGATCAGAGTCTCAGCTGAACCCGACGTGGAATCTTCTAGCCATGGTAACTAATGTTTTCCGTCAGGCGTAAATAACAGCTCATCTGCATGCTCCTGCATGACCAAACATCATCTGGCCTCTCATGTTACTCTGAATTGTCATCAAGTAGAGGTCAAGAGAAGATTTAAAGAGGAACAGTACATGATAGTCAAAAGTGTGAATGATGGGATACTGTTAAGTGCTTGGACTACCAAAGACAGATTAGCGAATACTTCAGATGGCACTAAAGTCCACCAATGCATCTGATCTCTCACACTGTCCATGACTTAAATGTGATGCTGTGGGGTTGGTCAGCAGGACTAATTACAGTATGCAGTTACCGGCATGCTTTACACCACACGACAGTTCAAATATTGTAAGTTAATATGTGTATTTCTCTATTTCTGCTAATAGCAAATTTCTTAACCATGTACTGTTTGCCATGAAATGTGTGTGCTTTGTTATATCCGATAACTGTAATTATTGTTTAAATTGTTGGCTTCTCTGTCTGTGCCTGGTAGTATATAGTGGCTGTTAATAGAGCAACTTTCATTTCAAAAGAGCTGTAATTTCCTTTATCAAAATGACTCAGGCACTCGCCCCAATACTTTATTTGCTCTCTGTATGTGGGACTGCTGCATCGAAAACATTCTGCGTCCTCTAGGATTTGGTGTAATCTAGAACAAACAAGGTGGTAGCGTCATTTTAAACATTCGACAGGTCGTTCTCTATCCACGTCTTTAATTACGTTTTGTCCAGTTTGTTGTAACTGATCCCAAAATTGAGGACACCCAAAATGCACAACGAAAACCCACACAACTCAGAAAGTAGGAACTGGATCAGAACCCACAACCCTACTGGTGGATGTTAACAATGTTACCTACTGAGTCACCAGGCTGCCCTTGATGAATGCTAATGAATAATTAGGAAAGATTCTGTAAGAATGAGAACAATGTATTCCCCGGACAGCCCTGCCACCCCTCCCCCCATCTAATCTCCTCTCACACCCCCAACCACTACAATTTCTAGAATTACTGGAATGATCATATGGAAATGTAAAAGCCAATAAACGCTCTGAGCTCTAGTCATGACAGGTTCCTCTGAAACTACACATTAATTTATTGCACATTCCGCTTACATGCCAATTTGCACAATCTTTCCTCATCAGGTAGGTGGTTTCCTGTATTTATTAATGTAGTCCTACTTTGTCTGACTTGTCTTAATGTAATCAGGTTCACCAGCTTGTTCTTTCGTGTTCCACAAATGTCAAGAATAAGGCCAAAATGACACGATCAAATTCCACCACGATAAATTTTACTGAGCCGGTGGTTCATCTAAGATGAAAATAAAAATAGTACCGTATAAGGAAAATATCATCATAATGCCACCCAAGCCTACTATATGCACTCTCCCCACCTTTCTAAAAATATTTATTTAGTTAAATTGATAAATTTTGCCGACCAGCTAGTGGACTGCTACTGATAAAATTTGCAGAGGAGGGGTGGGCTTGTGATGAATATTACAACACTCATAAAATCATCTGTTAAAAATCGAACAGAGTAAGTATAGTAATAAAACCAAAGAAAGTTATCCTGTATAAAAGGTCAAATGTCACCTGCAGTCACCCTTCCCTTTGCTGCCGCTAAGCAGCATTGCTTCAATTTTAGGAGCGATTTGTCTTAAAATTTGAACCCTTCCAGATCGTTACCCATACAATACACAGCTTGAAAAAGATCCTTCAACTAATTTCTGAGTTATCGCACTAATGGGCTCAAGTGCAATTTTGTTTGCTATCAGTAGGCGATCTGTTTTAAAATTTTATCCATTCCAGTTTATCATATGGACAATGTGATTGTACACTTTGAAAAAGGTCTGTCAAATACTTTTTGAGTTATTGCGCTAACAATGAAGTGTCTCTGGCAGTGTTGGTGGACTGGTCCCAAAAGCATATATATTGCCTGACCAAGGAATAGAGATACATATAGGAAATGAGCATGATTTAAGAAATCTAATACAAAATGCTCTTGAAACAAGAAGTTATACACTGTTTTCATAGTACCTCAAACCATGCAATTGTATCTAAGTTTCCTTTCATGGGTTTCTTTCCTTATCATATTTTTCATGAAATGTCCATATGTTGCTGTGGTATTTGTGTTGTCATTTCACTCATTTCCAGTTTTGTTCACTCTCTGCTGTTTCCTTGTTTTTGCACTTGCAGAATGGAACCTGCATTCCCATTTTTATCTCTCGGACATGTTAGGATGGCCTTGTCTTTATTCATTTGCTCACTCTATTAATCTGTTCCCTGATTTCCTCTTCAGTGAGCCGGACCTTGTGTCTCCCTCTTTCGGTGACAGCTTACCAGCCATTCACTCGAGTCCACATTCAGGTTAGTGGGTTGCTGCTCCAGTGCACACTGCCAGGTCTTTGTCCTCTGCTCTGAGGATCTCTTTTCTACGGTGCAGTTAAGGGGAGCACAGATCTAGCCTAGAGGGGCAGCTCTCAGGCACCTGACATGTCAGTGAAGCCGCAGTACGACAGTCCCAATGCTGAGCTCCCCCTCCTCCATCAGGATGACGCATCATGGTCCTACCTAAAGAAACCCAGCATTCGTGGTCTCCAAAATAATGCTGACATGGTGGTAGCGTTATTTTGAACATTCGACAGGTTGTTCTCTATCCACGTCTTAAGCATAAGCATAAGTATAAGCTAAGCATATTCACTAGTACTGTTGATGAAAAAGGTTAGTTATTAAAGGTCAGTTATTACACGGACTTTTAACACACTTCAACAGGCAACCCTGGCCATATGTTCCCCACCTCTGCTATCTTAGGGCTCCTAGCAACAAGTCTGATGTCCCTAGAACATGTCAAACTAAAAGTGCACAGATTAATGAGTAAATAGATACCAGTGTTACTGAAAAGCCCCCTGCACATGGTTCCCGGTCCCTCTCCCCCCCCCGCGGAAGGTAAGGAAACGAGGCAACGTCCTGGCAAAGTCCTGCTGGGCTGAGCCTGTTAACCAAGCCAGTGATTCTGAATGCAAATCTCCTTATTGCCTGCTCCCGATGTGCCGCAAGCAAGCAGCAGCCTGCCTGCAATCCGTACCGATAATTTATACACGCTCCCTTAGTGCTTAATTACACAGCGAGGCTCATTGCTGCAGGGCCGACTGCCGGTTCTGCACCCAGCGCCGGGGTGACGAGTGCATAATCACCTGTTGAACACTGGGATGCGCTCCCACTACCCGTGGCTTCCTCTGACCCGGCGGGGGGGGCGGGAGCGGGGGCTGGGGCATGTCATTGTGTCTACATTGCAGGCAGAGACAGAGCCGCGTGCTATCTGTGCTTACTGTAATGAGGTGTTATGTCTTTCTTTCCTGGCAGCCAATCGGCACTCCCTTCTCTGACCGTATTTATATTCTAATGAATTTCCGGTTCTCCCGATTGCCTTCACTGAGACCCTAATAGCACTGTAATAATCACGGTCATACCCAGTCAGCATGTAACATTAATTCCTGCTCAATAGTATGCTCTGGATTAGGAGCCAAACAAAGGATGCACATGAAGGAAATTCAGCCAGTAAGTGCTCTTGACTTCAAAGAAGGCGGTGACTGCTTTGTGTTTGGGCAGATTTTGAAGAGCATTGTCATTAAGAGGGCGTGCAGTAGCTCCTCTGGGTGGTCTACAGTGCTGTAGCAGATGGAGATTTCCTTCTCAGAAGATGATGCCATTCATCTTGTATCTCTGGACCGGTGAGGTTCAGCTTGTGGGTGCAGCAGCTCCCGTCGCATGATCCCGGCCTTCGCGTTAATGCCTAATAAGCTCTTTTCCCTCTCAGTCCAGACACCCTGTCAGGCACAAGCAGCCCAACATAAACAGAGCACAGGAGGTGGGAAACCCAGCGAACAGGGCCTGACCATGGTCTGTAAAAACAGGCCTGGCAGATCTAGCCGATAAGAGGCAGTCCTGTTTGGTCAGCCGTGTGGATTTTAGAGTAAAGCGAGCGATTCTGCACTGCTTAAAACACCCGCTTCCCCAGTGTGTTGTTTCTGCGTCAGTATAAACAGAGAGAAAAGCTGCCATATCGAGTCCTAATCCTGTTTTTTGGCCCTACATTGCCTCAAATGGCATCACCCTGCAAAGTGACACCTTGTGAGGGTACTTGTTTGTATTCATACCCTTTTTAGCAGGAGTATCCAACTCAATGGCTTGACTCAAAGACCCAGGCAAGTCAGCTGATCCTTACGTTCAGACAAATAGTCGAGTAAATCACTTGCGGATGTAGATCTTACTGAGACTTACCCATGGCCCTGTCGCGCTCCTGCAGCACCCGGATGCTGGACAGCATGTGCACTCGATGCACACGGTTGTGGACGCCCAGCTGCTGCAGGTCCAGCTCCGTCACGCCCAGCAGGTCCTGCGTGAAGGACGAAAGGGACAGTATCAGTGCCGGTGCATGCTTCGGCCAGATGGGGGCGCCCCGAGCTCTCAGCCTCTAATCACGTCCACTATGTGGCAAATCGTAGGTCTGTAGTCTATATAAGGAAAAGTAAATGCGATCAGATATGAAACCATACGCGGATCTGGGGGGTGCAAGGGGCAGCAATGCCCCCTCCCAGACTGAAACCTGGCCATCCCATTGGCCATCCCCATCATATTTGCATTTTTGTGGAATTTTTTTTCTTGCCCAGAATTACATTTCTTTTAGAGGCGAATCTTTTCTCTACAGCCGCAGTTCACTGGGGAAGCACCGAACCTGAGCAGACAAACAGCACTGCCGTCTTCTATTTCAATAATTACGGTCCATGCATATCTAATACTGCCTCTTTACATACTGTAATTACTGAATCATTGATATTATGTGAGGGTTCCAAAATATTTTCATTTATTTATTTACCTTTTTTTAGTTGTTTCACACACTGGAAAATTGTCCCTTGCTGCAGCCTGTTAGCATGGCTGGCGGTACAGTGCAGTGCAGTGAAGTTAGGTCTGTTAGCTAACTATGTTACAGTCTATGCCTGTTGCCACGGTTTAATGAAGCATGGTGGAAGATTATTGTTACGTTTATAACAAGCAGATGAATTGATTGCCCCGTTTCATGGTGGGCTGTGACCATATCAACAGGCACAGTGAGCCTCAGGTTGCCATTGGGGCCCTGCGATCATCCTCTGACCTGCTATCACTCCGGCGGTCCTGAATTGGCTTCCCCTGGATGCCCCCACGGATGGTGGGAATTTCCAGAGGGAAAGCGGAGGGAACTCAGGCAGCTTGGGGGATGACTGTACCGAACACGCACGTCTTGCAGTGATCTGCACCTCTTTGTATGCCCCCGCCGTGCGTGTGCCGTCTTGTAACAGCGATTTACGATAAGTCTCTCCAGTAAAAAGCTGGGGTGGTTCAGGGGTTTTGAAATCACAGAAAGTGCCCACGGATTCCATAACCACGAGGCCTGCTTCAGACTAGCACTGTCTGGGAGTAGCAAGCGCCTGCCCACGTCGGGCCCATGCTGGATCAGGCTGTGACTGGCACTCTGCTTTCCAGCTCCAAGCAGAGCTGCTATCTGTCCCGTATTTCAGAGGATCATCCTGTATTTTACGGCAGTGCTTCTCAATCCGGTCCTCGGGGACCCCCAGGTCCACATGTTTCCTCCCTCCCAACTCCCTGGCAGACAGTCCACATTACTGGAAGCTGGGAAAGACTGAAAACGTGGACTGGTGTTGGGGTCCCCAAGGACCGGATTGGGAAACACTGTTTCATGGAATTGCTCTGTTTTCAAAATAAAATCATGTGTCCAATTTTGAAGTTTTGGACCAGTACGGCTCATAATCTGTCTTGTATTTCATGATATGCCCCCCTTCCCCCCCATGAACTTTAATCATAGGGGTCCCGGTGTGCGGGGGGGCTGAATGTTTCCCATATACATGATTTCCTTCATCATAAGTGTTCCCACATTCTGTCCTTTGCACTTCTCCTCTAACTTGATCCCATTTTCCAGATAAACAACCTAAGGAGCAGCCGCTGTCTCTGGGGAAATGGAAAACTTTAATGCAGCTACTAATGCGCTATCTGTTCATCAAGTGCTAATAGCTATTTCATCAACTTTTTTGTGTCTTTCCCTGTGGCATTCTAGCATTTCACTAGAACAGGTGACCTACTTTGTCGGCAGACACAGGATTTAGTTCGTTCTCCAGTGACCATTTGCATAGCGTCATCGTCCCCAGACTATGACAGTGCATGGCAGGGACGTGAGGAGATGCGATGACCTCCACGTTCGGGAATCAGGCTTATTAACAACCTCTCGCAAGTGCACAGCGAGCCCATTCTTTCCAGCCGAGAGCAGGAGTGAGTCAGTTCTGCACCTGGGGCTGCGGGTGGACAAGGGACCCCACACAGTAAGCCAAGCGGCCTCTGCCTCCAACAGTAACACACGATGCCATCTGCTAAAGGACAAGACATCATAATTCCATCCTTTTTTGTGTCCACTTACGTTTCATTAAATGTTGTAAGTAGTGATTTGTAAGCATTCCTTCGTCCAGCATACTCTGCTGACATTTTGAAAAGCACATATCCATGAAATCCATCCTGCTGTGAGTGTTTTGGTCCTGATTCCAGGTGTGTGGATTAGTGTAGTCAGCCCCCTGTTTACGCGGTGTGCAGAAAGCGCCACATTTTTCAGAGGCACTGATGTGTGCCTTGACTGAAGGCCTGCGATTTCTTACAAAAACAGTAACCATGACTCAGAGTGAATGGGGAGCAGGAGTTACAGACTTCTGGCATGTTTACTCGATTTGAATGCTTCTTCCTACCTTTGCCTCGGAAGCCTGGACACACTGTTGACGAGCTGTTAACTGGATGAAGTGCTCTGACTCATGGCTATGCCAGGCTTTGGGAAAACGTCATACTAAGGTCAGCCTCTCCATTTCCTCACTAATTTACTCAAAAAAAGTCCCAAACACTTTGTTAATAACACCCTGTCAAATTCCATGGCTACAGTGATCATTTTCTTTTTGTGTTTGCTCCAAACGTTCATATCGTATGATCCCCACTAAGCTCACAGAGGTTGTGTTGGCATGGTAACCTATTGGCCACTGTGAGCCGACTCCTCTGCCCTGCATCGCGGAGACAGCTGTGTCGAACCGGCACAGCGGGCACCAAGAGTGTGTCAAATATCCATCTGTTGAGATCTGGATAACGTCTCCATGTGATAAATGGCAGCCCGCAGTGCAGTGAAATCCAGGAGAGGCGAAACGCAGAGCCGCCAGCCATTGAGAGCGAGAGGGGAAACAGTGCCCTAGTTCAGTGAGTAACTGCGTAACTGCTACCGTACTGAGTCATGAGTCTCAACATCAATGTGTCATCTTTATCAGGTTCCTGTTCCTGCTACTTCACCTAAGATTTTCAACCTTCTTACGGACAAGGAAAACACAGCGTCTTTTATCAACGAAATTTTCATTGGAATTGATAAATGAGCAAGAATTAAGTACAACTATTAAACTGTAACTTGTCAGCAGGGTCATATTCTTTGCTCTAATACCAACACTCTACTGTAAGTTGGACCCCTTGGGTTATAACATGTAGCGCAATGACTGCTGTCGCATGTAGGCTTTGATCGGCCTGCAGGGGTGATCTCCTCGCCGTAAGAGAACCTCTTACCTCCACTCCATCGTACTCCTCATCAAAGAGTCTGAGGTACTCCCGGAGGTCCAGCTGGGTCAGCCATTTAGAAATGGGCATGTGTTTCATGGTACGCCCTCCGCTTCTCCCACAGAGCTGTGTCACCTGGGGGGGGGGGCGTCCGTGGGTGTGCAGGGGGCCTCAGGAGGTTTGTTGTAGCATGAGGCTTAAATCGACAGCATTCAGGACTGCAGAGGATCAGGTCGAGTCCCTGATAAGGCAAAAACCATAAAGGAAATGCAGAGGTTTAGTGACCATGGGAGGGTTTCAGCTGCATCAGACCTGAATAATAAGTGATTCATTCGCAGTTTTGACAAAATGATGAATGTTGTGACTAATCCAGACTCATAAAAATGATTTAGTCCAGATAATAGGGCATTTCTCTAGTGGATTTGTTTTTACACACCCTACATGTCAGGAAGACATCATTTGGGTATCGCTCAAATCTTTTATCTTGAAACCAGTTACATGTTTTTGTAGAGGATGTCTATCCTAACCCCATGGTACATGCAAATTTTTACTGATATATAAAAATGAATGTATATTTTCTTTTGAAATCTGCGCCCATGTGACAGTGCCCTGAGACATCATTTGAGCTCAGCCAGGTAAAGGTTACCGCATGTCATCACCTTTCAGACAAAAGTGCTTTGTCAAGTGCTGCCTCTCTACCTGTGGTGTCACGTTACAGCAGGGAGAGGCCAGACTCCCGGCTTGTCCAGTAACTTTCAGCTCTTTTTAAAATCCGCACAAAGGGGAAGAGTTGGCAACTTTGGGACTGTTCGATGTCAGGACGCCAGGGGTGCCAGATCGAGATTAGTTTGCCCCCAACAGTTCTCCCTAATCTAGAGGCGGTATCAGACAGGTTGTTGTCAGAATGCTGCTATCAGTTTATACTTTGTGTATTTAAAAATAAACATGTATTTTAACTTTCAGTCAGATGATTTGGGTGAGGTGGTATTTGGGCCCCTGGGGGCCGGTTGGTGAATGCCAGGTGGGGTGCAATTTCTTTTGCCCAGAGCATGGTCATTGAAGTGAATTACTGTGGTGTAAAGTCAGTTCACTGCAGAGAGGTCATACGCTGTTAGCCTTTGGGTCGGAGCGTCAGCCGGGAGACATAAAACCAGTGAGGGCACGAGGATCACTGGGCTTTGGTGCTGAACAGGGAGCTTTCGCTGGGGTCAGCCCTCCCTGCGGTCAGCCTCGGCTTGAACAGCCACCATTCTGGGAGTGACAGTGATTAAGAGCTTTCACCCTCTGACACCCTTCCTGGTCCAGGCCAATTACCGATTTCTCCTGATGCAAACATCTGCCACTGACACAGATAACAACCTCCCCCCCTTCACTTTAATAACCCCTAATGCATTCCTAAATAATGGCCCATAAAAATCAGGCTGGAGGTGCAAAACCAGGGCTCGTAATGCCCCAGGGGAACAATGTGGCTGTAAAGCCGTAGTGATCCTCCACGAGGACCACCACAGCTGAACTCACGGTCTGCGAAAGTGCCTCCTCAAGGCGGCCAATCACGAAAAGATCTTCTTGCCAGGAATGTCAGGTGTTGCTACTATTGCCGCTGTTACAGTACATCGTTAAACATGCTGCTGGTCCTTAGCCTGCATAAAGTATATGCTTATCTACTTCTGTTTACCCAAAGCATCCAGGACATACGGGGGTCTTTAAATCCTCTAATCTGTTATATCACAGGATTGACTATGTCACTTGTGTTACACTAATTTCTCTTTATATCATAGCATGGTGGCTCACCGGGTAGCACTGGTGTATCACACCACCGGCGCTGGGGTTTAAATCTTATCTCTGCTCTGTCTGTGTGGAGTTTGCATGTTCGGTTCATGTTGTGTGGGCTTCCTCCACATGCTCTGGTGTCCAAAGATTGGCATTTATGTGTTTCTGTGCATTAAGACGTAGTTTGCATTTGGCATCATCAGACATTCCTGGTGAAGCAGATTCTCACTTGATCCGGATGCTTTTACTTGGCGCATTTCTAAATGGGATGTGGAGACGCTGTGGAGAATCAGCCTGTAGCTCTGGCTGGGAGAACTTAGAAGGCCACCAAGAGTCTCAGCCCTACCTACTGCACATACACACATGGCCTGAGCACAACTTCACAAAAGCGAAGAACATTAAGTAAGTACTAACTGTAGTAAACACATTGTGTGGGCGATGATCCAGAACTTCAACCGTTTCCTTGACCCTCGTGGCTCGTGGGATTGGATTTCAATGGTACCGGTGAATGGGATAAAGGCAGAGCACCATCTCTAGAGAACTGTCAGTTCCTTGGAATGTCCTTGGGAACTTTCACACCACAGGAACTTTTTTTTCAGGAACCAGAACCTTTTTGTGAAACTAGCAACTTTTGTCATGATCACAGTTCAGGAGCTCAGCCCCAGTGCAGTTCCTTGGAGGCAGTTCCGGAACCATTTTTTAGTACCTACTCCATACTAGGTACTTTTCATTGGAATACAAACTACTGGGGAGGTGACAATGGCAATAATTAATTCCATCAATAACCAATGTATTTTTGTGTATTATCGTCGGTGCCAGCACTGAAACTTACCAGTGCTTTTTGGCAAAATATATCAATTTTTTATTTTGTGGAAAACGAAAGATTGATCTGCTAGCCAGATTCAATAGTGAGTTATAGATGCAGGTTATAAAAATAGAATATAATGAAAGTCTGTATCCCATTTTGATCATGATTAATCCCCCCAATAGCTAACAAATAACTAACAAAAAAAATGTATCTTCCATTGTTTTTACCTGGAGGTGTAGTTTTGTGCGAAATGATGGGTGAAGATTAACCTGCAACCATTTTGCGTCACACAAGCTTATTTAGCATGAAGATCCCAGTTCCTTTTGTGAGGTGTGAAAATGACACACAAGAATGGCCAGGAGCCACATAAGTCCCTGGTTGAGACGGCCCAGGAACTTGGAAGCAGGGCTAGGTTCCGGAATTTCAGTGTGAAAGCTCGTCGTCTGTGGGACTTTGGGGTGCGTGGAGAGAGGCACGGACTACGACACACCATGCGCACGCTGACTCATTGGCCATGAGTCATAGCAATGCTGCACAAGGCCTGCTAGGCCCGAGCTGTGCCCCCACCCCCCGCCCCAGCATAAGAGATAAGAGGCTAAAACAGGCACTGATGTGAATACTGATGAAGAACACTGGCCTGGCAGCCATTCAACAAGCAGCTTAACTTTTCAGTGTCATGCTGGTCATGCGTGCATTTCCGAAATATCGCTTCAGACTCATTACTTAATTGCTGCTTTGTACTGAATAAAGATAAGGCATGACCAGAAAATAGACATCTTTTAAGATATGAGTGTAGGAGACTTAAATCACTCCACTACCTCTATGTGTTATCCTGTATTAGGGTGTATTATTTATTTGAAACATGAGCATATTTACAGAACCTTCTTAAAAGCTATTTTTCACACACCTATCCTACATCATGGATTATGGAGGTTCATCAGATTTATATGTACCTACTTCACCTCTTACTTCCCATATGAGTTATAGTAGGACATTCATACTTTTCGAAAAATAAAACTACGATTTAGCAGAAAATGCTAATGGTACATTAGTTTAACATGTTAGCTGTTCAGAAATATAGAAAAATAAGCATAATTTCTTACATAGCACACTGTAGAATGTGATTAGGTACTAATAAATTAAATTATTTCTCACGGTTGACACTCCAGAAATTGTTGCTCCCTGTCTCCTAAAAATGGAAACCAAAAACTCAATGTTATCTTGTGCTCGAGCATAATCTTTTTTTTTCCGTCAACACTATGACGGATTAGGTCAAAGTCAATGTCTAACAATGTACAACAAATTAGCCAAGTTTTTACTGGGAATAGCAGACTTGTTAATGCAGCCAAGATGTTAATTATGGGTGAGAACCCCAGACTTCCGGACAGTTGAGAGATTTGAGAGTGTTTCAGATTTGCCAAGGAATACAGCGATTTCACATACAGTAGAGCTCTGGTACAGAGTTATTTTTCATATTCAGATACGGTAAAAATAAATAAATAAATAGTTCAGGCCTATATTTTCTTCTTTATATATATATGCATGCATTTTTTATATTTAGTTAAAATTAAATATTATAATAACACTAAAGTGACTATACATCCTCTTTCCCAGACTCTTCCTCCTTTTTGGGACCTAAACATGCCTGAAATGTCTGGGATTTCGCTTTGTTTCATGTTGACGTTCGCTTTCTTCACCCAGAATATTTTCTGTCTGCGTATTTGCGTTGCTTTGACGCCTTTCTTGGCACCCTGCCCCCGGCATCCCCTTTTTTTGCAAAACAAAATATAGTATCGCTCTAATTAAACTTTGATTTGACATTCTAATGGACACTAATAAAGCTTTATTTAGGTGTCAGTGAGATACAAATAAGGAGATTGTTCTTGCCAGGACAATGTGAAATATGGCAGAGCACATGCATTCCATTCGGGCCGGGAAGCCCCTTCTCTCTAGTAATAAATGTTCATACTAACAGGAGAAATTCCACCTTGCACCCAGGGCCTGTCGGCATCCATTGCCAGTGGTACGCTGTTACCAGTGATATCAGCTATGAAGCAGTGAGGCTCTTCTTACAGACCTGGCGTGCCTAAGGTAAGATCATTGTTAGGGTGATGGTACATGGGGTAACCTTTCGAGCAGTGTTGCCTAGCAGTGTTGCCTGGCAGTGTTGCTGAGCGACATTGCTCAATCATTTTCCCATTGAGAATGGGCAAAAAAATTCCACCTGGAAAATTTTAATCTCATTGGGCAACTTTTTTGATATCTTCCAATCAGACTGCTAGCAGCCACTCACATGACCGACTTGGACTGTCAAGAACATTCAACAAAAATGATGGCCTCTCAATGGCAATAAAGTGAAGACAATCTTCTGTCTTTTTACACTGGTAAGTTTTTATATGTAAACCGAAAACAGGGAATTTGCCTCATAATTTAATGTACTCAGGCTGTAATTTAGACATAATTTTTTTTACAAAATGCCAACTGTCAGTTGTCTTGATTAGCTCACCTGGTTGCCTGTTGCTCAAAAGGTTTCCCCGTGTATCATGACCCTAAGGGTCTGATCATGGGAGTTTTACCTACACAAAAATGTTTTAAGGGCAAAAGGATAAATGATTTGTTCTGAGAGGTAACCAATCAGATTGTAGAGGAAGTGGCTACATGCAATTAGAGGAGGAGGGGCCAACCAATCAAATGTCTTGATCCTGCCTCCTTTAGTTGCTTGAACCCACCTCCTCAACAATCTGATTGGCTATCTTTTGGAACCAATCATTTTTCATTGTGCCCTCAGAACATTTCAGTGTAAACTCCCACAAGCTAAGAGTTTCTCCTGGTGCAATATGGTAGCATGGTGTGATGTGCAGATGCAAGCATGGAATAGGAATATTATTTGGGTTCAGAAGGGGAGTCAGATTTAACAAAACCAAGGCAGAGAAACAAAAATACTGTATGGCAACTCCACCTTCAAGACAATTGGCACAAACGGAAACCAAATGGATACCAAGTCTTGGGCTAGGTTTCAGGTGACTTTGGGATTAGGTGTCAGGGTCTGAAGGCGTGGTCCCAGAGAATAAAACAGAGGCCAATCTGATATTATCAGTGAAAAGGTACAGATGAAGTGAATGTATGATGGGCTGTTTATAGAAGATGTCTCCATGCCAACTGGCTCACTGCTCATAACATCACAAATCGGCTACATGGACATCGTCTGTCATCGTCCACATAGCGAGAGTCTGTAATTGTCTGCATGGTAATTAAGAATCAGTAATCACACCCTGACTGTCAAAAATGTGAACTACAAAGCCATTCCAACCTAGTTTAGAGACACAGCATTTTGAGATGCTCAGAAGAATTCGGGGGAAATCTGGCAGTGAGAAACCCACCTTTGCATTCGAGAAGAAGGATGAAGCATCTTTTCCACTGAGTGATGTTTTAAAGAAGCTACCTCAACCTCAGAAGGCTGGTGTAACAGCAAGGAGGGAGTGACAGTTCATTTTTCCCTGCAACCTTGACGACTGAAATATTGAGTAACTGTTTTGATTGTTAATTCTAGTTTGGAAATAATCTGTAGGTTGTTCTCAGAAGTTCACATCTGTGAAAATGTTTGTACGCTGAATTATGCACAGGTTCCTGATGTTTAAACTTAAAAAACTCGGTGGGTCAGTTTACCCGCAGACACACGATGACTTTGATAAATTTACCCCTAACATGGGGCAAATTCAGCCAAAGGGGCACTTTTTTTAGATAATTTTTCTTCGGGCAGATTTGTCATAGATACATTCTGATGTTCAAACATTCTTCTCATCTTTTCATCTTACTTCTGTCTCATTTTATTTCCCTATGAGGACTTTATAAGTAAAAATTGCCTCAACTTACCCCACTCTCCCCTACTGCCAGATTATGAGTGATTCAATACATGCATTCATGCATTACCTCAAAAATGATAACTCCACTACTTATAGTGGTTAAGTGGACTGTAATAGTCATGTACTGTCATAGATGTCAGATTGCAGATACATTGTAAACAGAAAGATACTAAACTGCTGTTTATTGGGGATTTTCTGTTACTGGTTAGAGAAGGAAAGATACGGTGTGACCTAAGCTAAGTTAATACCATTCATTATCATTTATTACGACTAATTCACCAATTATGCAGTTATTTAAATTAAGAGCCGCTCATGTTAAGGAACAGTCAAAAGAGAACACAAAAAAAAGCTTTTGCGCCTTGGACTAAAAATATTGATGCGCTGATATAAGTGTTCCCATTGGGATCGGGGTCCTTGGCCTTCTCAAAACAGGAAGAGCCCTGAAACTCTGTATCAGTTCCTGGGAACATGGCCTTGAAGGCTAGCCTAATTCCCAAGGCACGGGGGTGCGCAGGACAGAGTCAGGGGCACATCCGGCCTGCATCATGAGCGTGGTCTGACCAGACTTCCCCTCACAGTGGAGGTTTTAATGTAAATTCCTCTTTTTAAGAAGGCAGCACAATTCATTATAGATGACAGTTATCACCAATGGCATTTTCTCCATCTAACTGTAAGGTCTTTTTCTTATATTCCTGGGAACCAAACCTGGGTTTACATGGGTGCTTTGCAGGTTCATGGGAGTTTTACTTGCACAGAAGGAAAAATGATTGGTTAATGTCAGATGTGCCCTTAGTGATTTTTTTCTGGACTCAGTCCTGCTGGTGACTGAGCTCATCACACGTCACCATCCCCTGTGTTCACCAAGTGATGCTTCCAGTCACCATTTCAGCCTCTTCCATAATGAATGAGAAGAAATCAGCAAATTGAGTGCAGTTTTTTAGCTGATTAGACATACATAATTAGTATCTGGAGCAAGTGAACATCACCCAAAAAGTGCTGGCTACCCATGACACCATGGCTGTCAACCAGCAGCCTGATTATTGGTTAGTTGACTAGATCCCTGCTTGGAAATGGGCTGTGATAACACTTCCTTGATGAATCCAGCTAAGGTTGAGCAAAGGTATTTTCTAGAACATAATAAGGGTCTGGTCTATGGAGGTATGAGGTTCAAGAAAAACCACATTTAACATTAAATCTGATATCAACAGGATGAAATATGTTTTTAATGAAGGGAACAGTACGAAATGTTTTTGTTAACATCTGAACTTAAACATGATGGGCATTTTTTTCTGCATGATTAGTAAGTAAAGGTTTTATAAGTAGGTAACGGCTTTATATTGTCCAGACAATAAATTTCTTTTTTTCCGTTTTGCACTAAGGTTAAATCGTTACTCTTTAGAAATCCGTATCTGAGGAAGGGACTGCATCTGTAATGAGGTACAACAAAATATGAGTGGGCATGCCTGTAGATGGTGCATTAATCCTTTAGGGGACCTTAAAACCAGCTTGACGCTCTGCCAGCGATCATTTTTGTGAAATTTCGAAGAGGGTCACGGCTGCGGCAAGGAGACCGCGGATGCTGCGCGTTCACAGGAGCGCGGGGACGAGCATCGTGTCAGAAGCCTGATAGTAACAAAAAGGCTCCGCAGTCATTACATCTGGTATCGATCCGCTTAGTTTTGAAATCTCGTCAGTTTTTTTTTTCTTTTTTTTTTGCATATATTTTTTTCATTTATATTGGACCGAACTGCACTGAGCAGGGACACTTTTTTATCATGCATACTGTCAAGCTTTCTTGGAATTATATATATGATTGTACTTTTTTAAAAATAAATTATTAATACCTTTTTACTTATTACTTCATCACCGTTTTTCTTTCGTTGCACGCATGGGAAATACTCGGGTTTAGCGGAGGTCATTAACTGTGTCAGACGGTGCTGGGGTAGCAGTGCCCCCACTGCGGCCAGACTTTTTCCGAAGAGAGCCCGCTCCCAGACACCTCTCCCACGTGCCTACCGATAAAGGGACCACATTAAAGGGTCTGTACCGCAGTGCCGCGGTTTCTTCATAAATACTACCAGAAGGCTCGACTATTGAAATTGCAACCAATTTAGCAATTGAATTCTAGAGGCTCCTTGTGACTTTAAATACAAACATCCCATACGGATATAAAATAGGAATCAAGATGTGCAGACATCGTCAGAATAGGAGTTTTTAAAATGGATTTTAATGTTTTCATTTTTGAAGCAAGAATGTAAAGTGAGGAGGGTGTACAGTCTCATAAAAACACGGGATATGGTGCCTGAGCTTGCCGACAGCCGCCTGTCAGAGGGGCAGAAATAGTACCGATGACAGCACAGCGTCTCCTGAGATTGCATTGGGCATACAAGCAAGACGTGACACACAGAAGAACCACTACAATGTATTACCTTCTCCCTATCAAGAGATGGAAATGTTTTATGCATGTCTCCCTTTATTGCCCCCCTCTGAGACTTATAAATGCAATACTCTGATGAAACTCGCAGACACGCAGAGACTGTACTGCTAACTGTACAGGTTCACCATTACCGTTTAATGTACTGCATGAACCTACTTTTTATGCCAGCAAAACTTTTATACTTTTTAAATATACTGATTTATGTATTTTAAAAGAATGAAACTTACCTTTGCAATTGAGCAAAGGAGTAGGCTATCCAAAAAATGTCCAGAAGGTAGCCCCCAAAATCTGCAGCGAATCACAGTTTTTAAAGGCTACACTTTCGTGTAGAGTAACAACCAGTCCACATGGAAATTGGTTTATTTCTTACTGCAGCGGGTTTGCCGTGCAGATTGATAAACGCGGCGAGTAGAAGTCGCAGCCAAAACACTAAGAGTCCTGCGGGCTGCAGGGGACACGCGCTGCGAGGTGAGCATCGGCAGCCCCTGGGCGCGAGTCAGGATGCACACAGGCATGCACATAGGCATGCACACAGGCATGCACATAGGCACGCCGTGCTCTATCCCTTTCTCTCTTTTCTCGGAATGTGGGGAGCTGCTTCTTCCGAGGCGTTCCGTTTGGCATTCCTGTCATACTGCCGCAAGCCATCCCCTGGAGATATGTATGTTACACAGCTACCTTATAAGAATACGCTCTATAGTTGGTACGAAACACTAGCTCTTGTTGAACGCAACTAAAACCCGTTGATTTACGTTTGCCCACAAAAGAACAACAATAACAAGATGATGATCATAATGTACCAAAACAGATGTCATTATTAAACGTCAAACCCCTATTAATCTAATATTAACGCTAAAATCCAGAATACGAATTGGCGCTTCATGAAGAACACATGATCCTTGACCATCGGAGAAATACTGGAAAATTTCATCCATACAAAAATTACTTTTTTAAAAATTAGCCACACTTTCTACCCTTTCATTTTTGACTTTTGGATGAGAAGGTTGATGTTATAAGAGTTAATAACTTGACTATAAACCCATGACTAAGAGTCAGGTCAAGGTTAGTCAAGGTCGCTCTTTGGGAACGTCATTCTTTTGACTAAGTAAAGCTTAGGTATATTACTTTCTTAATGCTCAGCTTTGTAAGTGTCTGCAGGCAATTTTCTTCTTTTTTTCGGCTTAAAGACACGTCGGAATGCCAGAAACTCCCACAACTAGGAAGCTAGTATGAGGTAATCAGGGATTGTTAAAAAAAAATTTGGCACGACGGGAATGCAGAATCAGTAAGACTTCAGGAGTCAGATGAACATGTCTTCATTACACAACCCCCAGGAAATCCCCACAGAAACTTTTATTTCTACATTTGTAACCCAACAGAGAAAAGCTGCATGCAAATATGTCATCTTATATTTAAATTTACCTTCTGCGATGTGGGCTATGCTGGTATGTTGCTACTATTACATAGTGATATATGACAGAACCCTGCATTTACATCGTCTCTGGTTTGCGTCTGAGGTCAATAATATCATCAAACAGACACGCGTGTCGATCCTCAGAGCATGGTGACAATCTCGCCTTCCTCTCTGCGTTCCTGAAATTACAGCTGCAAGAATCTTACAGGTCAGTCAGGCAAAATATACAGCCTGGGATTTTCCTGCCAAGGTGCAGGCAGGGTGACTGGTCCACAAAGACAGGAGGGTGTCATGGACAGAAACAGTGTTGGTCCTTTAGAAACACACAACAGGAACAGCATTGTGTGCAGTGCATTCCTGTTTACCAGTGTAGGAATGAGGGCACCCACGGAGCTCAGAGCTACATAAGGGCCTAGATGTTCTGCATTGTCTGCTTTGTGCCAATCTACTCTAGTACCACCATGTGAGTCATACATAAGGACATTGTTCACACTGCCCAAACAAGTACCTTTAGAAAACTGATCCACTTACAAGATTGTTGCATCTCATTTATGACCGTGCAAGAAATACTGACAGTTTTTTTTATTATTATTATTGTTGTTGTTTTTATATGTACAAAGACTTAACTAGTCAGTGTGGATGTGCTACATTGGCCTGTATATGTGGAATCCATGTTGTACCACATATAAACAAAAAGCTCATGTGTCCATCAGTATGCATTCAGTTCACAGGTTTTATCTCAAGACTCTCGAATTTCTCTGTACCCACTGTCCGCTAGCAAAACCAGCCTGCCAGGCAGATTCTTCCTAATCAGCGTTCTGACAGAATGGGGCTTAAAGGGACAATTTGATCTGCTTTGGTCTAGTGCTGTGGAACTGTTCAGCTACACACAGCTTGCACACAGACGTAACGTTCGGAATAATTCCTAGGCACTCCTGTCCTGACAAGCCAGCATGGTGCCGAGTGAAACCCGTAACAAACCGTCAGTCTGATTTGTCCCCTTGAAAGTGACTTCCTGAAAAACAGGCCATGGTACTTGACAATAAGCTCATAAACACACCTGAAACATCATATAAAAATATTTATTCTCAATCTCCTGACCAGAGAATCGAAGTTTCAAGGAAGTTGCTTACATTTACATGTTACACCCTGTTGATGACTCTGGTAGGTGCTTGACATAGGGCTGTTCATGACGCTGCGTTTGTAGGAAGCAGACAGTGGAGTCCACTGACCCTAGCAACCACTCTCCTTGCTCTACAGGGAATGACCTGCTGCATACTACACTCTGCAACCACACACAGGACAGCAGAATGATACATGACAGTAATGTCTGCTAAGGCAATTGAGAGAAGAATAAAAGGCTAGTTCTTCATCGTGGTTGATTTCACTGCACCAAATACAATGGCCTGAGCCAATGCATGACTGTAAATGCACGACTGTAAATGCACGATTGGACTGTATGTGTAGCGAAAAAGGTCATTTTCCCCCTTTTTTTTTGTTAAATTATATTTCTAAGAATAAGCACCCCATGTTATATTTTATTTTATTTCCAGCTTACATTCACTTTTAAATTATGCTTGTCTGGTTTAATTACTTTCTATTTTCTTATTTTAATTACTTGTATCATTCGGTGTGAGTTTTCGCAGAAAACACCTAGAAAAGGCAAATACCTTTGATGTTAAATATGAGTAATGAATGTCATTATTTTACATTTGATTTTAAAATGCAGGATTGGAGAGCTATGTTTTATTTACACTGTAGCAGTTAGGCTTTTGCTTTGTTGCATTCACGCTTAGTCATACAATCGCCGCTCTGTATAAATGTCTTTATTTAGTAATTATAGGCACTTTTAAAGCACTGTGTAATAGTTCAGTGCCACAGTTATGTCATTCTCTTGGCATTCATTGGGGCTGAATCAGCATTGCTGGGAATTCTAAAAAGTACTTTGTTGCTATTTTCCTTAAAGAATGAATTATGTTTGTTTAAGCTTTGTCTTACTCATGGGCATATCAACCAAGCAGTTTTTTCAGACCTTATTGTAATTATTAAAACAGTTTCATTGGTTATATCTAAAAATATCTATCTACAATCTAAACATATTGTATTGCTGGTGCTAAAAATGCATAATATTAGCCAGAGAGGCTTCTGGAACAGGGCATATAAGTGCCCCCGGTACTGGGATAGATAGGTAAGTTTATTTGCCATTTTTGGACTGTGCCTCCATCCTTTGAAGCCAACACTTTAATCTCTACCTGGCTTTTAAAAAACTATCAGGCCTCAGGCTAGAAACAATGAAGATTAAATGTCAGGTGCGAGAAAGAAATATATTAGTAACTCGAAACATGCAATCAGCGCACACTTTTATTTGGAGTGACGTACACAACCAGAATGCAAACTGCATAAACTCTTCTCGTAGGTGCATAGCTTGTGTGCACAGTGGATGGTTAGTGCTGATGTTGAAATTCATGCATAGCAAGTTCAGAGTCTTCATTTTGTGGCTGGAAAAGTCAAATGTGGATTGTTAGCTTTTCGTCAGAATACAGGAGGTGGTTGAGAAGTTCTGATAGTTGTTGGGAGATCATATCAATAAAGTGGAGGAGATGGGACTATGGTACAGAATGGTGCCTCCTAGAGGCAGCTTGAGCTATTAAACATTCAGTTGTTACTGATCTGATGCTTCTTCTAAGGTCAATAAGAGTCCACTGGTGGACTCAGAGGGGGACCGGGAGGGGGGGGGCAACAGCCTCCTTTGGTGTCTCCATGGCTGATACATATATAAATATAAATATAAGTAGCTCGCAAGCTGAAAAAGTGCGCCCCCCCCCGGTCTAAATGATCCCAATAGAAAAGGGTGCCATTATGAAGTTCTCTTCTAGTGCAGAGAATGTGATGCTGTGCTCTATACCCTTACATTAGTTTAAATGGCGCCTGTGGGTCCCCTTCCAGTGGAAAAGGGTGCTGTTATTAAGTACCCTGATGTTGGAGAGAATATGATGCCCTCTGGGCTGCCCTTCCAAGTGAAGGAAATGAGACAAGGTGCCTTGCTAAGAGCTTCCTGTACACGCGAGATAAGCAGACGAACATCTAGCTGAAAAAACACTTGTTGAACAATCTTTGAATCTTGAAAAGATTGTGTACCATTCTAATAGTGTGGCGGCGCACACATCATGCAATAGGAGGCGATTTTATTTTTTTGCCATTTCTCCTCCCACTGTTAGGGTCTTCTTTTGGCATGAAGGTCTGATGGGCAGCTGGTTTCCATGCCAACCCAGTTTAGTTTTCCAGTCGTCTGTGTGGAGTACACTCCAGGCAGATGTCATCAGCAGAGCTGAGAAAGGTGGGCATTGACATCTGTAAGCATGACCGATGGATTTGTCATCTGCGAGGAAGGATCTTCTGAATATAATGGGGCTTTGAAAGGTATCTCACTGCATTCCAAGCAGCAGGGCAGCTCAGGCCGTCTCTTGCTTGAAGTTATGCATGTTTCTGTGGCTGTGCGGATGCCTCGAGGTCCTGGATCTGCAGATTTTAAGCCTGCCGAACGATAGACTGGCAGCTCCAAAGGTTTGTTAATCCGGTATCTGAGTGTGGAGCGGGCTACAGGTGGGTAAAGTTGCATGTCTGTCACTGCGGGTGATGGATCAGCTGCGGATGGTACGTCTGAGGTTGGTTGGAGATGATGAATAGATTACAGGTGGTTGCTATCAGAGTTTTTTTTCTTGAAGATTTATATTACTTGAGTTGAGTTTGGTCTTCTTTCTGACCTACTGGGATAGGATCCACACACATAATCTTACTATAGTGAAGTTACTATGACTGATCACAAATGTTGCATTCACCCCCCACATTAATTAATAAAGGCTCAGTGACTGTCCCAGTCACTTCACACTGCCAGATTTGTGGGTTCGATCCCCAGCCCCTGCTCTGTCTCTGTATGTATGTTTGAGTTTGTATATTCTTGGTGTGTTTGTATAGAATACCTACAGGAACGATGATTCCCTCCTGTATTCCTTTGGCTGTGGTGTGATTAAGTGTCAGTTAAAACTTATGTTGCTTTTTTATTTATTTATTAATAAGAAAAAGTCAAATCGATGTGTCTCAAGCAAGAAAACAAACAAGCTGAACTTGGAAGCGTCACCCTGCAGCATTTTATCACATACCGTGGCGTAGAAGGTTTGTGTCAGGTGGTGACCCTGTGGGGTCACACCTCTGGGCTGTCAGATTGATCCTCACCCTGTCTCTGGTTGTGTGTGGTATATGCATGTTCTCCCTGTGTTTTTTGGGTAAATCTTGTTTCATCCTATCCTCCAAACAGATGTGATTGGTGCATCTAAATTTCCCTTTGAAACTAGTCCACGGTGTCTTCTACGCTTTGTGAAGTCAACTTTAAGCACTCCGCAACTCTGCTTGGCTAAGTTCATCCATTGATTTCACAACCACATACTCAGGGCAGAGTTACAAGGGGCCTGGAATTAACCCCAGGAAGCAAAGAGTGGAGATATATTAGATGGGATGACAGTCCATCACAGGGTAAACACTCACAGACTATGGGGTAGAGATGCCAATTATCTTGACTGTGGTTAGGAACGAGCAAGACAGAGAGAGGACATGTGAACTCATACAGAGTGCAAGCAGGATTCCAGACCCTAATGCTGGAACTATGAGGCAATATCACTACCCATTCAGCCACTGTGCTGTGCACTAAGGTAAGCGATTATGGAAAATGGAAAGATGTTGGGTAAACATTCTAACTCACAGCTGACACATGTGCGGTTTTTGTAGTGTTACAACAGTTGGCTTTATAGCTGTGAAAACTGACTTTGAAGAACCTTTAAAAAAATTAAGTAGTCAAGTGTTGAAACGTAACTTTGAAACATCATGTTTGCGATACCAGTGATGCACTGAGCTGTATAAGGCTGCCATCTAGCGGCTAACGTGACCTGAGCACATTAGATCTGTGGTGGTGTTTCCCTCTCCACGTTTCTCGCTGTCTAATTATAAGGGGAAAGGTGCCCCAAAGTCCCGCATTTACAAAAAAACATGATTATTAAAAAGCAGAATCTTCATGTGAAATGTGTCAAAAGTAGGACGACACCACGCGCACTAGTATAGAGGATACATTTTATATACAACATTTCGGTATATTGCAGCAGACTATGCATTATACTAAATGCGTGATTGCTGACGTTTTATCTAAATTTTTAATTGGTAGATGATACTTCTTCATCTTACTAGCGTACAATGCATATGTGTCCCTTTAAAGGGAAAGAACGTCCTTTCCAGAAAGTATCGGGTTTAAGGAAAAGGGAGGCATTTCGGGTTAGAGGCGGGCCGTTTCAGCTCCGGCAGAGCAAGCCACGGAAAACACAGTCGATTTTTCCAGGGGTAAATATGTCTATAACGATCTTATCATCTTTGATATAATAATATAAAACGATGATGCTTTACAATGTATGACGTCACAACTAAATGGAAATACAATAGTATGTTTTAAATAACTCAGTGTGTGCCATTTACTGTGACATGGACATAGGTAATTAAATGAAACTACTGAATGATCCCAGTTTCCCCAAATTCGCAGTATCGTATCGGAGTTCATTGAAATATGAGTTTGCGAACCTACTAGAGGAAGGTGTTATGATTACAGTAATTCGAGACGATGGATCATTGTTTATACATATATAGTGCCTTTTTCCATCGGGAACAATTGTTTTGTGCATAGTATATACAGTAATAACGTCATTATCTATTTCCAAGAATAAAGTTCTTAGTTCTCATAGTATTCGGGATGAAGAAGGTTCCAAGGATCGTGGTGGTGGGGGCAGGAATAGCAGGAATCGGAGCCGCTTCCGCACTTCGGGATGCTGGATTCACTGATGTGACTATCCTGGAAGCCACGGAAGAGATTGGGGGAAGAATTGGCAAATTTCAGCTGGGTAAGTGCTTGATGTGCCATTTGGAGGTATTCTTCAGAAGTAATGCCTGTCATCCAAATTCTGTCGCAAAGGAGCTGAAGTATTCTTTAAAAACCTTGAAATTTCTGTTCAGCGAAAGGAGAAGCGAAACTGCATGCTTTTGTGATGTGAAAATTCTGTTCAGTGTTTTTTGAGAAGACAAAAAAACTTGTGACCTCCACTTCCTTTTGGTAAAAGTGTGTGGAGTGAACATAAGTAACCTTACTGGAACACAATGAAATAAAAACTATATTTATATACAACTACATATAAATACTTGCTAAGATAACCTTTCTGGTTTAGCTGTTGTTATATGTGTTCTATAAATTGTAACCAAATGCTTCAACAGGAAAAGCTTGGATAGACACAGGAGCTCAATATATCCATGGGACCAGTGAGACAAACCCTGTTTACTGCCTCAGCAAGAAATTTGGCATTTTAGACAATGTTCCTCATGAGGAAGGAAGGTGGAGTATTTTAAGTGAAAAGGGCAGCAGAATCGATGAGGACTTTGCAGAGCGTGTGTATGAAGCAGGAGAAAAGCTCATCAGGAAGCGGTATGAAGATCACCAAAGAAGCATTGGGGAGCATTTTGTAGAAGAGGCCCAAAAGCTGGTAGCGAGCTGGGAGGTCAGCACCGAGGAAAAGAGGCTGATAAACGGAATCTTGAGTATTGTTGGAAAAGACCTGCTTATAGACATTGGAGCCTCTGACCTCAATAGCGTATCACTGGGATCGTGGAAGTACTTCCAAGGCGATAATAACGAGGATCTAAACATTGAAGGGTATTCCGAACACCACATGTTTTGCAGTTTGGTGAAATTACGATGTAATGGTATATTTTTCAAGCAATGCTTGAGTATAATTTGATCTATATTGGGTCTATCTTTACGCTTTAGGTACATGTTTGATTTGCCATCCAAACTACTGAAGGAGTTTCCAGATGAATTTTTACTTCTGAAGAAGCCTGTGAGGAAGATTGAGTGGGATGGCTCCTTCAGAACTGGGAATGGAGAACAGCACCCAGTGCGTGTGGAGTTTGGAGATGAGGAGGAGATACTTGCTGATCATGTTGTGGTGACTATCTCCTTGGGTATGTCCACACTCATGGTCATATACACACACCATATGGACAAAAGAATTGGGACACACCTCTTAATTGTTGAATTCAGATGTTTCATTCAGACCCATTGCCACAGGTATATGAAATCAAGCACCTGGTCATGCAGTCAGGCTTACAAACATCCATCCATCCATTTTCTGAAACTGCTAAATCCCAACTGGGGTCACGGGGGGGACCGGAACCTATCCCGGGAGCAATAAGCGTAGCGCGGGAACCAACTCTGGGCAGTCGCTAACACACCCCGACGAAAACCCACGCGAACATGGGGAGAACATGCAAACTCCACACAGAAAGGACCCGGGACCGAATCCAGGAGCTTACAAACATTTGTGAAAGAATGGATCACTCTGAAGAGCTCAGTGAATTTAAGCATAGTACTATTATAGGATGCCACCTCAGTCAGTTTCTTCCCTGCTAGATATTCCGCTGACAACTGTAAGTGGTTTTATTGCAAAGTGGAAGCATTTAGGAATTTCAGAAACTGAGCCATAAACTGGCAGAACACATAAAATAACAGGGCAAGCCTCACATCACCAAGCGCGATGTCAAGTGTCGGATGGAGTGGTGTAAAAACGCACTGACACTGGACACTGGCGCAGTGGAAACATGTTATGTGGAGTAATGAATCCTGTAAATTCTGTAATTTCTCGAGAAATCTATCACAGGATGTGATCAGTGTGCATGTCTGGTGCCTGCTCACCACAGTTGAATCACTTTTCGCAGGCTGCCTGAAAGCACAGGCCTCCACACTTTTCAGTCCTCAACTCCCTGAACACAAGCTTCAGGCCATTGACCATGTCAGGTTTGGCGTGCTCACTAAGATCTTCTTGGTGTACGAGGAGGCTTTCTGGAGCGATGATGTGAGTGAGATCAGTCTGTTGTGGGAGGATGAGTCTCCTGTTTCGTTGGATGCTGACCCTGCCCATTGGATTAAGCGCTTACATTTCTTCTCCGTCATGAAACCCAAGGAGAAGTAAGCTCTTTGTTCATTATCACCTTTTAAAACATTTTATTATTCTGTAGTAGATACCCTTTCCCAGAGGTGGATAGTTCCGGTCCAGAAAATACAAATCCAGAGTACACAATTTTACTTTTTTTGACCTGAACTATCAATCTGTGCTATTTCCAATGGATATATGACAATTCTAACAAATCTGCCTCCTCAGATTTGGCAATGTTCTAATTGGATGGTGTGCAGGAAGGGTTGGGGAGCTGACAGAAACCATGAAGGAAGAAGATCTCTTGGCGGCCATTACTGAACACCTCAGAGCATTTACTCGTGAGTATCCCTGAACACCTCAGAGCATTTACTCGTGAGTATCCCTGAACACCTCAGAGCATTTACTCGTGAGTATCCCTGAACACCTCAGAGCATTTACTTATGAATGTGTGATTTAATGACAACTCAAGGCTATTTTATAAAAAATTTGAGTTAAATACAATGTTTTATAATAACGAATGCACACACTACTGTGTGACGCTCATCAGCAGTCCATTGACTCCAAGTACAGTTCAGTACTCTATGTAGTTACTTTTATTACTGTATTATTATTGTTGTTGTTGTTCTGACTTACTTAAAAATATCTGATTTAAATGCAGGCTTAGGGAATGGATTTTATTTGTAATCTGGTGACTGCCTGTAATGGTGACATGTAATGGAAAATGAATACTGAGTTTTTAAGATGGTCTAGGTAAAATGAATGTCACTAACAAAGACATGCTGAAATGCCTCTTTTGTGGTCGGCCAGGGAACCCATCTCTCCCTCCCCCCAAAAGCATGTTCCGCACACAGTGGCACAGTAACCCCTTTACCCGGGGGGCTTACACTTACCTCCCCGTTGGCACTGACGCTGAGGTTATGGACACGCTGGCACTGCCCCTCTCTGGCACCAAGGCCACCAATCCGGTAGGTCTGATGTTTATTTACGGATGGAGATCATTTAAATATTTTACCTTCATGTTTTTACATCTGTCACTTGTCCTATTTGTTTTGATGGCAGTTTTGCAAATGTGTTGGCATTTGCACCTGTTGACTGTTTTAATGATGCCCCGTTGCATTGGGGACTTCTACGGACTGTTTTCAGGATCTCCAGGTGCTGTTTGCTGGAGAAGCTACCATGAAGAGCCTGTACAGCACAGTGCAGGGGGGCCTGCTGTCTGGGCAAAGGGAAGCACAGAGGCTTGTTCAGCATTACGGAAAGGCGGCATCTCCTGCCTCACACTGCCCACTCCCAGCTCAGCACCAAGGAGAGCCTCTGGAGCCCCAAACAGTACTGTGATGTCATTGAAAGAGTACTATGACATCATTCAAACAGTACTATGACGTCATTCAAACAGTACTATGACGTCATTCAAAGACTCTCTGATGCTTAGCTTCAAGCTAAAACTAATTGATTTACTAGACAACTGACAAGGCTTGTTAGTTTTTCTTCTAGAAATTAAACTATGCTATGTTAAATATCAAATTAAAATATAGTCTACTAAGTGCTATTTTAATATAGTAATACTAATATTAGCAGTGCAAAATGAAGAATGTTTGTCTGGCCAATTTTGTTTATGCAAGTTATTGATAAACTACTGGAACTAATAAAAATATATATTTTTTAAACTATTACGTTTTCTAAAGCTTTTATCATGTTGACAATGCAAAGAAAGACACTGACACAGCAATAGTGCATCCTAGTGCAAGTGGTTTAATACCCAGTATTATATGTGACATTTACCATGAGTGAATTTATTTTTACATTGTATATTTAGAGGTGAGGTGAGATGGGATGTTACGTCGTGTAATGTGGGTTGCATGGTGCCTCAGGGGGTGGTGCTGTTCCTCCGCACTTCCAGGGTTGAAAGTTCAAATCTCTGTTCGGTGTGTGATGTTTGCACATGTTTCTCTTCATATCATGTGACTTTCCTTCAGGTACTCTGATTTTCTTATGCAACCCAAAACCACACAGTTAAGCAAACTGACATGTCTAAACTACTCTAATCGTGTGTTTGCCCAGTAATGGACTGGCATCCTGTCCGGGGTGTACCTTGTGCCCTGTGCTGGACTGGCATCCTGTCCGGGGTGTAACTTGTGCCCTGTGATGGACTGGCATCCTGTCCGGGGTGTACCTTGTGCCCTGTGCTGGACTGGCATCCTGTCCAGGGTGTACCTTGTGCCCTGTGATGGACTGGCATCCTGTCCGGGGTGTACCTTGTGCCCTGTGCTGCCTAGGATAGGCTCCAGACCCCCTCACTAGGGTTTCCAACTTTGGTCAGTTGAGTGGTATAAGATTTTCAATTCAAGACAAATCTGCACACACATACACAGACATTTACATTTATGTAACGGTTTTATTACCTTTTGATGTAAGCATAAGTGTCACGCCAAATGCGTGAAAGTTGCCATCCCTACAGACATTTTGAAGATGGATGGTGGTATGGTGACTACACAGGTACCATTGCTGCTTACATCTCCAGATTCCCAGTGTTTGGTGTGAATCCCTCCCCCGTCTGTAGAACATATAAGTATCCAGCCCAAAAACCTGCAGTGTGGTGGAACAGTGTCTCTCAATGTTCACTGTGTGTAAAATGCAGTGTTTCCCCAACTTTTTTTCTGCCACGGCACACTTTCCATTAATGCAGCATTATTCAGCCGCTGTGCATGGTGTGTCCTGATTCACCAGTTGAAAACCTCTGCCTTACAAGGTTTTCCCTGTAATAGACGTTAGAGCTTCCTGTCTGGCAGCCCTGTACTGTATGTGTACTAAATGTGAATGAATGTATATATATATATATATATATATATATATATATATATATATATATATATATATATATATATATATATATATATATATATATATATATAACTACATTCATTCACATTTACATTTTTTTTTTAAGTTGTTTGGCATATTCTAAACCAGGCGTTCATGTAATATGAAACATTTCATATAAAAGTAGTCATCCCACTTATGTATCCAAACGGTTATGTACAAAAAGCCATAATAACACCGCGGTAAATCTGTACTTCATTTAAATAAACCACTATTTATAATTTAGAAACTATGGTGAGTAGGATATCATAAAAAAAAATGAACGGATCGAATGATGTGAGAGAACCGGAACCAATATAATGCGCGTTTTTCGATACACGGGATATATTTGCCACGGACTGTTTCCTGTTCTTGACCTTATTCGGCGGGCATGAAATGAAGCGTTGTGTATGTTCTTCTTAGATAAATATAATAATATTTGCGTTGTTCCCGTCGTAGACTATGGCTTTACATAAAGTATGGACGGCAAAGGGCACATTATGTAGGTAAGCCTACCTTTCATTTAGAATTCGCCAGCTAAATCCTATGTGTGCTGAGAGATTTTTATGTACGTGTATTAGATATTGCTCATTTTTACTACATCGCCAGTGTCTATATTTGTGTTACCTATTTGGGTAACAAGGTCAGTGATATGTGATTTTTCGATCCACTATGCTAGAAATATCTCCGTTGTTTGTGCAAACTTTTTTGGACATGAATATTTTGACAGATTTGTTCAGGTCGCTGAGAGTCTGCTCCCTCCAGCCTGTACTTACCACACAACAGCGACTCGGCACAACTCGAATAAAATCTCCGTAACACGCAGTGGAAGATGGAAATACGAGCGAAGCTACCCGGTGCTGTTAGTGCGCCCCGACGGTTCCACCGTCAGCATTAGATACAAGGAGCCCAGGAGGATCCTGATGGTAAGAGACCAGGGCTGCCAGCCGTTTGTATATTTACGGACAGTCTGAAACATTGTATGTAAATCGGTAAGTCCATTTGAAAGCTTTTTAAAGTAATAAATAGGGTAAAATACCCACTGTGTGCGGTATAATAGGAGAAAATATGGCATGTCAGTGAAAACAAAAAATTTAAGTTTGGCAACCGTGTAAGAGACTTCCATCCAGCTTGATCAATGTGCAATAAATATTTCACTGAACTAAGACTCGATCCCTGGCATATTCGTTTCCTGTCTTTCCAGCACATGCAATTTAATGAATCCAGTGTATTACAGACATTCATTACCAGTATTTCCTAGAAAACTGCATGGCAGTTTTTAGTTTTTTTTTCCACACCGGATGCACAGCATGTTTTTTTTTGCCATGCTTAGATGCCGCTGGATATCTCCACGCTTTCTGAGGAGGAGAAGAAGGCCATGTTGAAGAAACACGAGCAGAAGAGAGTGGAGGTCAGACCAGCAGCGGAGGAGTTTGAGGATGATTTCAAAGTTGACGATTACAGCAAATATTGGAAAAAATGACTCCTGTTTGGAACTTTAGCATCATTCAAAGTGAAGATTTCACAGTCTGTGTGTGTGGGCGTGAGAGAGTGTGATAGCGCTTTAATTAATAAAGCAGATGTGAACCTTTTCCTTATTGTTAATCATTCTTATTCACTGAACCATTTCGAGTGTTTAAGTTTATGTAATATGTATTTCATAAAATAAAGAGCCTCACCATTTAAAATGGGCCGCTATATAAAATTCATATCGTGCTTTCTTTTTGTGTTTTTTTTTTTATTATTTACCTTGTGCAGCTATTTCACGATATTTTGGTGTAAGATCTTCTGGGTTATATGTGATCTATTATCTGGTTTCGATAAGGTTACTATTAATTTTTAACTACTCCCTTGCCTCAAAGTTCATACACATTGGTCTGTCACTGCTAAAATGACTCCAGCAACTGCCACACCTGCAACGACTTCGCTTCCAGAAACGAATGGGCAGTTTACGCTAGAGGTTCCCGATATCATAGTTATCGTCGTCTATTTTGTTTTTGTCCTTGGTGTGGGAATATGGGTATGTTCTCCCGCCAAATTTCTCGAATGGGCGAGTGATGCTTTTACTGCTTGCTGCAGGGTGCTGTCATTTCTGCTTTGTTCTTTGGGGGTAGCTGCTGCTTGATGGCTTGTAACATACTTGTGTGAAAACGTAAGTTTACTGGAAAACAACAGCAAGATTTGCTAGTGTGAGAATGTGTTTAATGAGCATCTTTGTTTGGATGCTGACTATGAATGTGTCCTGTTTTCCAATTGGTAGCTTTTCTAGTTTTCTGTAGAAGCACAGTGGTTTCCTTGTGTGTCAGGCAGACCCTTTTGACCATTGTCGTGCTCTTCTCTCCTCCTTTGATCATTGTCATGTGTTCTGCTCTCCTCTTCAATGTCTCGACTCCTTCCTAGTCTTCCATCCGGGCGAATCAGGGAACGGTAGGGGGGTACTTTCTGGCCGGGAGGTCCATGACGTGGTGGCCTGTAAGTGTCTCCATTACGGCTAGCTCAACATAAAAAGCTTGCACTGTGTCAAAATAGCTCTTCTGTCATCATATGCTAAGTATTTATATTTTCTCTTAAGTCTCCATTTGTATTTCCTGCAATGTCAAGGATTGTTTCGATATTTCCGATAACTAGTATCCTTGTACTGAATATTTGGAAAAAGTCAATTTTGTGTGACTTGCAGGATGACTGACAATCTGAGAAACTACATTTAAATGTGCTTAGATGTTTTGGAACAGCTTCAAGGTCAATAAACGAACAAAAGATAGTCTCATGGAAATATTTAGAAGCTGTTCATAGTCTTGGCATTTATTATATTATGCTCATACATGTACAGCTCTGGAAATAAAATTAAGAGACCACTCTACCTTTTTTAAGAATCTGCACTTTTAAATCCTGATTTAATCCTGGTTCTGCTGGCAGAAGGCTACACTGCGAGGCAGCTACTTCCAGACTCAAAGTTTTTAAAACGGCAAGAACAAGGTGAAGTAGGAGGCACTGGGAAAGACCTAAAACCAGTCAGGGAGACAGCAGAAGTGACTTTTTAATGTGACAGTTGACCATCAACTTATCTGGCAGTGACCCATTAATTGGAGCATGACCTCAAGTGACCTTCAAAAGGAATTGGGAACATTAAGTGGTGTGAAGTGCACTGCTAGGGCAATTCATAACAGGCTCCTAGAACCAGGACTGAAGACCCATAAAGCAAGGAAGAATCGCTTTGTCAATGAGAAGCAAGGAAGGGTCAGGCAGGAGTTTGCATACCCATAAATTGAGAAATAAGTGAAACTGAAAATTTTGCTGTGGTCTCCTAATTTTTCCCAGAGCTGTATTTTCGCACTCACTGATATGTGAATTTCGAAAACATAGTGAACGGGATGTGGGATTGCATGCGCAAACCAGCCTGCCAGATGACTCATAGTGTACATTTTGCAATGTGGATGTCCTCTCTGCCCAGATTGGAGCTTCTCTAATGTCCAGTAATGTGGGCAGTGGCCTGTTCATCGGTCTCGCCGGCACTGGGGCCGCCGGAGGTATTGCTGTGGGTGGATTTGAGTGGAATGTAAGTGGAACCATCCCAACCTCAAAAACAACAATAGTATAGCTGTGTCATGCGACCATATCTATACTCAGGAAGGGTAAAGGTGTGAGCAGGGCCTGCATACTGCTGCTTTCTCTCAGGCATCATGGGTCCTCATTGCCTTGGGATGGATCTTTGTTCCTGTCTACATCTCCGCTGGCGTGGTCACGATGCCGGAGTACTTAAGGAAGAGGTTTGGAGGGCAGCGTATTCGAATATACCTGTCAGTCCTCTCTCTCATACTCTACATCTTCACCAAGATATCAGTAAGACATCGTCGATTTATAGTCCGGCCAGTTTAACATGCTGGACACATATGCGGCAACTTTTAGAACCTTCCGCCTGGATTTATGACATCTCGGGTCTTGATGTTGGATTGGCTAATTCAGTCGGGCTGTTTCTTCACTGTTGCTCCTGTCCAGACAGACATCTTCTCTGGAGCGCTGTTCATTCAGGTGTCTCTTGGATGGGACTTGTACCTTTCCACCGCAGTGCTCCTCATAGTGACCGCAGTCTACACTATAGCAGGTGATGGGTGATTTTCAAATAAGTAACAGCTCTGGATCCATATGGAATATGATGTTACTTGTGTGCCTTCAATCATTACAGGAGGCCTGACGGCAGTAATCTACACAGACGCCGTGCAGACTGTCATCATGGTGATAGGAGCCCTCACTCTCATGTTCATAGGTAGTTATTACAATTTCCCAGGCAGATTATTTCTTCCCTGTCATTTGGTACTTCTGAATTTGCACCTAGAGTAGCGGTATTGTTCCTATTGTTCTATTAGTATGGATACCTTCCATATTCCTGATTCGGCAGATTTACACTGGTCATTACAATCAGCTTGTCAACATCTAGATGATGTATTTGGGTCTTCCTGAACCTTTCTGGTTTCGCATATCCTCATCTTTCGATTTATTTTTTAGTCTTTGAAGAGTCACAGATTAGATGTCAAAGCAGGAATCATATAGCTCTTCCACTCGTACCAATCCAAACAGCAGGAAGACATGGCTAATCTCCTGTTTAACTTGAACCCAGCATAACTGTAGCACCGTAGCTTCATGATTGCATTACTCTTGGTACATGTTGTTCTCTTCCTCCAGCATTTGACAGAGTGGGCTGGTATGAAGGTCTGCTGGCGCAGTATAAGGTGGCAGTGCCCAGCCTCACTGTGCCCAACACCACCTGCCACCTCCCTCGCCCTGATGCTTTCCAGATGTTCAGGGACCCCCTGACGGGAGACCTGCCCTGGCCCGGCCTGGTCTTCGGCCTCACTGTGCTGGCCACCTGGAACTGGTGTACTGACCAGGTTCTGCACTGACAGACTGAGGATAGTTTACAGATTTAAAATGGGGAAAATAGGACAAATCAGTGTTAATAAATATTATACAACTTAACTCAGTTTTATTTGTATAGTGCAGTGGTTCTCAAACTCGGTCCTTGGGCCCCACTGCCCTGCTTGTTTTCCAGCTATCCCTGCCCTACACACTGCTGATTACCTGGATTAGGTATGTTCAGCCAGTCAGAAGCTGAAAGACAGCTGGGACTTGTGTGTGGGGCAGGGATAGCAGGAAAACAAGCAGGGCAGTGGGGCCCGAGGACCGAGTTTGAGAACCACTGGTATAGTGCATTTTCACAGCATTAAATTGTCTCAAAGCACTTTGCATTATTCCTGTCCAAAGCCAGGAAAACCTTGGGAGGAACCAGACTCGAAGTGTGGGTGGGGGGTTGGGATGGAGGTATCCTCTTTAGGCCAGAAGAAGAAGTCCAAAGTAGCAGTCAATTTATACACTTCAATATGTTAAATACAGGTGTAAATATTACAATCTTAGATCCCTATTTGAAGTTTAAAAACAAAGCGGCTATTTTATTTTTCACCAATTGCAAATTCCCCTAATTTCACCATAGCATATGCTGATAATGGTATATTATTTCATCAACTTTTAACTAAGACTGTACATTTTTCCAGATATACTGTTAGTAGTGCTGTAACATAATCCTTGCAGTCCAAATCAAAATGGGAATATGTGTATATGGTGCTCCTTTGATAATGACCTGATCAGGGACTCTTCTCTGCCATCGACGCCTGTGCTCTTGCTGGCGCCAGGTCATAGTTCAGAGGTCGCTCTCCGCCAAGAACCTGTCTCATGCCAAAGGAGGTTCGGTGCTGGGCGGCTACTTGAAGATGCTGCCAATGTTCTTCATCGTGATGCCAGGCATGATCAGCAGAGCCCTCTTTCCAGGTCAGTGCCACCACAGAAGAAGAAGAATAGTGGTGAAGCTACAGACCTAGAGGTGTAAATGTAAAATACAGTTTACAGTGCGTCCAGAGTAGAAGGTCTCAGAGCAGCATAGCGTGAGGCTTGTGGTGGACCCCATAAACCCCAAACTCAGCTAAGGTATAATGCTGTTTTCCACCCCCAGATGAAGTCGGCTGTGTCGTTCCTGAGGAGTGCAGTAAGATCTGTGGGGCCACTGTGGGCTGCTCCAACATTGCCTACCCAAAACTCGTGGTCAATCTCATGCCAGTCGGTAGAGTAACTCATGGCCATTTCTTCTAGCGTCAAACATATCTGCTGCTCAGAAACAGTGTTTATCCAAACCTCCTCATTACGTTGCATGTCTTGCTACCTGTGTTTCCTAGGCATGAGGGGACTTATGATTGCAGTGATGATGGCCGCCCTCATGTCCTCGCTGACCTCCATCTTTAACAGCAGCAGTACGCTCTTTACCATGGATATATGGCAGCGCATCCGCCGCCAGGCTTCTGAGAGTGAGCTGATGATTGTGGGCAGGTAAAGATACTGCACTGAGCTATTCGGCATTTATATACGCTTCAGGTGTGTCTGCTGGACCTTGTGATTTTCAGGCTCACTTTAGCAAAACATGTTGGGGAAGTGCTGTGCTTACGCATGCGTTATGAAAATTAGAAAAAAAAGGGTTGGGGATTGACTCTGAGTTAATGTGAATTAGCAACATTAAATGTAACAAATATCCGTCCATCCAAACCGCGTATCCTACTGGGTCGTGGGGGGTGTAACAGGGCTGGTCACCCTAATAGAAGTAAATATGGATAATTTTAGACAACACACAATTGTATTGACTTTGTAATGAGTGATGTTTTATATATACATATAATGAATAATGTATTGTAAACACACAATCTGTCAGGCTTTGATTTTAATAGGGGAAGTGAGGAGTACTGATTGCAAAATGCAGACCAAAAATGAGGTCAAACATTGCATTTCCTGCAGCTGCTCTGCGCCTTGGTAACTGTGTTGCGAAAAATTCACCTCATGATTTAGGCTTAAATCACTTGTTTGAATTGCACAGTTGGCTCTTCCAGCTAAACACACACAGGCATGTTCCATTGCAGCACTTGATTGCTTGACGTAAACCCTGTCAAATTTGAGTGATGCTACATGGTGGTGCTCCTCTAGGGTGTTCATCTTGGTGCTGGTGGTGCTCAGTATCCTGTGGATCCCTGTAATCCAGTCAGCCAATAGCGGCCAGCTCTTCGACTACATCCAGGCCATCACCAGCTACTTGGCCCCGCCCATCACCGCCGTGTTCCTCATGGCCATCTTCTGGAAACGTGTCAACGAACAGGTATCCCTACAGTTTCCTTGTCAAATATAACGTACTCTTGTGTTTCAGCCAGAGTATGTCAGCCTTTTTGGTAACATTTTACTTGAGGAGGCACAAAAAAATGTAGTAGTACACTGAATGTATTATGTCAGTTTAGTTTTATTCATCCGGTGTCCATTCGTCATTAATCAATCATAACAGTTCATATATTTTATACATTTGTTATATTTGTTCATGATTTGTACTTGAGTATTGAGTTACTAAGTTACTTGTGCTCCATCAAGTAAAGTGTAAACACCTTTTCCTCTGTTGCATATGTGGAGTGACTTTTTATTAAGCCATAATTTAATCCCGCATTGATTGCACATTTAGCTCTTCTGGACTATTCTGGACATCAGGCTCCCAGTTGTAATGTCTGCTAGTTTCTGATTGGGCAGTAACACTCAGATCTAAGCAATCCACTCCTTGCTCTGCGTGATGGATCAGTGCTCATATGCTAGCACATTTTTGTCCATTGGCTGTTGTCTTAGGGGGCCTTTTGGGGCCTGATGGCAGGGCTGGCCCTGGGCTCTGCCCGAATGATCACCGAATTTGCATACGGCTCGCCATCCTGTGGTGAAGAGGACCGGCGTCCCGCGATCCTCAGGGACGTGCACTACCTGTACTTTGCTCTCATCCTGCTAGCAGTCACTGCCCTGGTCATTGCTGCAGTTAGCCTCTGTACCCCAGCCATCCATGACCAACATGTGAGCACATCGTCATGCACACCTCACATGCCAGACTTTGCGCCTGTCCACCTTATATGGAACAGAGTTCACACTCGCCTGTTCTCAATTAAGTCATGGTTAAATGGCAGTTGTATTTTATGAACTTATTTGTTTTGTTAAAATTGAATCCACCGAACATGCTTGCTTGGTATGAATCTATTATAAGAAGAGGGTGTAAATGAGGCAAAAAAAAATTCCTCCCTATTATTAGGGGTAGCATGGTGCCCCCCCCCCCAGTAGCACCGCTGCCTCACACCCACAGTGCGTGGAGCTTGTAGGTTTTCCCCATGTCTGCAGGTTTTTTTTATTAAATTATTATTAATATTAATATTAATTAATATTAATATTATTAAATTAGATTAAAAATAAGTCTGCAATGGACTTGCATACCATCATACCATACCATTGCATACCATGTCACTGTACTGGATAAGTTGATGGATAGACGGAGGGAGGGATGGATGGATGATTATATTTACAAAACCTTAGATACCTTGACAAATTATTCACCCATCCAACTTCTCACTACTTTCCCAGTACAGGTTGATATGGGAGACCCAGAACCTTATTCCAGGCAGCACAGGGCACAAGGTAGAGGAACATGGCTGACAGGTCGGAGCACTAAGATATGTGTCTCATTTTGCCACAGCTTGTTCGTCTGACTTGGTGGACAAGACACAGTGCGGAAGAGCGCGTCGAACTTGAAGACCCCTGGTCACTGTCAGTAGCACCTGAACTCAAGACACGGGACACTTCGGAGCACGCTGCAGAGACTGCCCCCTGCTGGAGGCGGGCAGGCCTGTGGCTGTGCGGCCTCTCTGATCAAAGCCAGCCCGACCTCAGCCCTGCAGAACGGCTGGCTTTGGAGAGGAAACTCAGCAGCATCAGAGAGGAGCCTGTCTGGAAGAAAGTGTGCGACACCAACGCTCTCATATTAATCACTGTCAATGTCTTTCTCTGGGGCTATTTTGCCTAACATCATGGTCTTCATTTTTCATCAGGCAGACACAACAGACAGCTATGCCTCACTGTTTTTTTTTAAGAATGGTGAACATGAACCATTAACAAGGCATTCTGCATGGATGTATTAAAGCATTTCATAAAGCTGTGAATTGTACTCCCAAATTTTCATAGCTGGCTCATACAGCAGTGACCAGTGGCATAAGTAATATATACATGATATTTATAACACTTTTGAATAATGTATATACATTGAATATGTGTAGTATAGTGAAATGGTTAAAAGCATCAGTACATTAGTGAATAAAGAATATTCACTGGTGCTGCCAGTCTTATATGTCTGACGCATTGTATGGCTGTGTGATAATTAACTTTGGTGACTCATTAATGAATGGTGCATATCCAGCTCACACGTCTGAGAAATTGTAACCACTTTAAACATTTCCTGTGTAAGTATTTTTTCAAAGAAATGTTTAATAAAATGTAGCTTCATTTGTACCGTACTGCTAGAAAGCCTGTGAAGCCCTCAGTATTTTCTACAGTTTTGCATAAATATCACCCATAATGTAAACAGAAGACTAGATAAAGAGAAGCCAAATGAACAAATGACAAAAATATCACACTTGTTCCTTTATTCACTGAGGAAAATGATCCAATGTTACGTATTTTTATGAGAAGAAAAAATATTTGAACCTCTGTGATTAACAGTTCATTTGAAGGCCATATTTGAATTAGTTGTCTCAAACAATGGGATAACAACCAGGTGTGTGTGTGAGGAGCTTATAAAGACAAGCTTGAAATTTCCTCGGGGGGTCTTCACAAAGGATTCAACTGGCGCTGCTGGTATATAGTATACTGTAAAAGGGTATTCTGGGTTTACGTGTGTGCTGCTCCTTTGTGATCCAGGCCGTGTTTTCGCGCCGATCTCCTTTGTGCACGCTGAGTTTCCGCGTCGATCCACTGTGATCCACGCCGCGTTTTCACGCATTCCTCGGTGGCGGGGAGGACCAGAGCGCTGACGGAGTAGGCTGGATCAAATCGGACTGTTACAGTGGGTGTGCTGCTTGTTATTACTTGGCAAATGCAAAGTCATCGTGCTACAATAGGAGTGGGATGGAGACCTGCAAGATCGGGCTGCTGCTCAGCCACGCCACCACCCTCAACCTCCACACGGGCAACCTGGTGAACCGGAGCCACCTGAAGAGAAAGTGTCCGTCTTCTCCCAGTGAAGAGGTAAAAGCGCCGGAGGCCTTGATTCTGTTAAACAGGGCAGGTCATCTGGCAGTCATATTGCAGCGGGCGCTTCTCCGGTCTTGGCCGCGGTAGCGACGCGGAGATCCGCGTTTCCGCCGAGGACGCCTTGCATGGTGCAGTGCGCGGGTCGGCGCTCCGGACACTGCGGGCGCCTTTACTGGATCAGTGCACTTTACTATATATAGATATATATTTCAGGAATAGTTTTTGTATTGTAGATGCAAGCCGGTAACTAGCGGGATCCGTCATTTTTTTTAGAGGGGGCTTAACTGGCTGCTTAACTAGTGAGATCATTTTACGACAGTTATTTACTTTAAATTTGTATAGTGAATTATGTATTCTCCCTTAGTTTCACGCTCATGTGCCAATATCTAATCAGAACTTGCTTTGGGAATTGTTAGTCTTAATGTTTCATTTTATTGTACCTATTCTTTACACAGGTGCAGCTGTGGGTATTGTTTATTATCGGGCTAGGTTTGAGTAGAGGCTGAAATCCGCATTGAGGGCTTTTTAAAAAGATAAAAATGAAAAACTTGTATAAGTGTATCAGTTAAGATGATTGTGCACGATGCGGTATTTCGTTAATGTCATTGATGGATATATATGCCGAGGTCTGGTTGCTTAATGTGCTGCCAAGTGAACTTTCATATTGAAAAAGATTGTTTATAAGCGGTCTTTATTATCCTCATAGGTAGGTTTCAAAAAGACCATAGTAAATGCAACGGTGACTTGTCACGGAGTGTGTAGAAAATGCCCCCTTATCAAAGTTCAAATACACTGTGCTCACAGAAAAAAGTTTAATTGCGCGCAGTCACTATACAGCTTGGTCGACCACATGCTTATTGCGTCATTAGATTGTCAAACGAGAGTGTCATGTTTCTTTTCGCTATACTGATTTGCCTCATCAATTCACTGAAAATATTTCTCATTGTGTTCCCATCCATCCATCCATCCATTTTCCAAACCGCTTATCCTATTGGGTCGCGGGGGGTCCGGAGCCTATCCCGGAAGCAATGGGCACGAGGCAGGGAACAACCCAGGATGGGGGGCCAGCCCATCGCAGGGCACATTCACACACCATCCACTCACACATGCACACCTATGGGCAATTTAGCAACTCCAATTAGCCTCAGCATGTCTTTGGACTGTGGGGGGAAACCGGAGTACCCGGAGGAAACCCCACGACGACATGGGGAGAACATGCAAACTCCGCACACATGTGACCCAGGCGGAGACTCGAACCCGGGTCCCAGAGGTGTGAGGCAACAGTGCTAACCACTGCACCACCATGCCGCCCCCCATTGTGTTCCCATAGATAATATATACTGCCATGTCTTAGTTTGTATAGCATTTTAATTCTGGGTAGATTGTACGTCATTGCTGCGGCAGTTACTAAATTTCCTTGTAAATGTGTAATCCACTGGTACAACGATGAATAAAAATCCTTCATCCTTGAAATGTCCCAGATCGTAGCATAGGATGGTCCTGGCCCATATTGGACTTAAAATCTTTTCCTATCCCCTTGATATCCTAGATAAAATTTTCTTGTGTCATATTGAAGTTTCAGGTAAATTTTGCTGAATTTGGAGATGTGATGAGGGAAAACTTGCATACAAATGATGGAAGGCCTTGAGAGTGAAGCGGAAAGTCTGATCGCTTTCTCACTGGAATGTTGAAATGGACACCAGACGCCTTTACCCTTTTTGATGGTGACTGGATAACTAATGAAACCTGAATGAAATTCATGCTGAAATGGCCTCCCTGTCTAGTCCCATTGATGGAACACAGCATACTTTTAGCTTGTTGATTTGTTAGTTGAAAACTAACCACCAGGAAGATGAAGTTAGTCATGATGTGTAGGCATATTTGTTTATAAGGTATTTTTTCCCTGTCCCGCCTTTATGTACATCAAACCTTTCTTTCTAATCAGTCAGCTAAGCGAGAGTGCCTCTTATTTGCAATACATTATCGTTTCAGCTGCAAGATTGTATCCAAGCCACCCTGAATGAATGGTCTGCCACAATTCCCACAGCTTTGGACAAAGTAAGTTTAGAACCATATTGTTCCTTTTTGGTGGGATTACAAGAACATCAGTCCCTGACTGTGTATTTGGTACAGTGTCCTGGTGAGTCTGGGGACACCCTGGGTGGAATGATAGTCCATCACAGGATATACGCGTGCACACACACACACACACACACACACACACACGGACAATTTGGAATCACCAGTTTACCTATGAACACAAGGAGAACATGCAAACTCCACATCCAGAACCGAAGGAAGGAATCGAAGCCAGAGCCATGGAGGTGTGACCCAGAGTGGTAACCGCTGCAGCTAAACCACATATGTTTTGCCTGTGGAAGGGCGTTAGGATACTTGGAAGAAATGCATGCAAACTCCACACACAGAGACCCTGGGGAGGGAATCCTGGCAGTGAGGGACTGCAGTGTAATCCACTGGCAGTACCCAGAGCTGATTCCACATTGCTGTGGGCACGACATAATACTTTACAGCCAGTGTTTAGCAATAGGTTTAATTCCTCACCCAATATTAACTGGACTAAGTCACTTTGATGTTAGATTCCAGTTGTTATAATAATCTGTTTATGGTTTTTACATGCCTGCAGGAACTGCAAAATGAGGCACTGAGGCAGCTGGACGTGGATTTAGTGTACAAAGGCTCAGCTTTAAACATATATTAAAAACACTTCACTGGAATATCACCCTCTGCAGGTGTATGTGTGATATTTTGGTTATGCAAATATGTATTGCAAGAGGCCCATTGATACCCAGTTTAGTTATATTGTTCAAGTGGGGTTTTTCCCCACCTCGGACTGGTAAAATATGAGACCTTCCGCACGACCAGAGAGGGCGCTCTGGGGGTGGGTGGTCATTCCCCCTCATTTCTGCTGCGGTCAGCTAATCCACAGCGGCATGCTCAGTCAGCATAGGGACCATCTTAAACTCCCATAGGAAAGTTTAGTGTGAGTCTCCCAAACAGGCCCTAGAACAAGCCTGCCCAGAAAAGCACATGTACCATTATTACACTTGTAATTCTATATTACACTTATAGTAATTAATATTAAGGTATAATATTAATATTACACTTAATTTGGAATTTTATGCCCTCTGTTGATCAGCCTAATGTATCTGTGGTGGTAACTGAATAATGATTTTAGGGCTTGCCCAGTACTCTGGAATGTTCTGTTGCCGAAGCTGCCGACATTATTGCATTAGAAGAGAGAGAGGAGCTCAAGGTGTCTGGTAAGTGACTCTCAGGAATGCCACAATTCCCACAGCTTTGGACAAAGTAAGTTTAGAACCATATTGCTCCTTTTTGGTGGGATTACAAGAACATCAGGCTTCTGCCTTGGGTGATTTTACCTGAAGGTAACTGTTTGTCAGTACAGATGTGTTTTAGTGGGTCAGTTTCCCGGCGCTGTGAAGTACATCCTTGGCCAGGTATTTCTTCACACTGACTTGCAGGAACAGGAGGAGATGTTTTTGAGCAGTGATTTTGCATTACTTTCCTTCTCGTGCCGTGCTGCAGTGTTGGCGTATGACCTGTACATGACTTGCTTTCTCTCTTCTTTTAGTGAAGCTGTTTCTCAGCCGGTTTGATGGCTCATCCATCAGGGACGCTGTAAATTTGGGTGAGTCGCATATTTACGCGTGTGAGTTTTGACTCTCATGTGACGCCATGGTCTGCAAAATGAAGATCTTCTCTGCCTCGGTGACCTTTCAAAGTGCTGCTTGTCACTGCGACCTCCAGGTGCTTTGTTTCAATCTAGCATGAATGTGATTGTCTGGTAATTGATTATTTTTGCATCCAGCCTGCCAGTCACTGGGTGTATCGCAGCTGGACTCTGTGATTATCGCCCCTCCTCCGTTGGCTGAAGGAGAGAGTCTGTCTGTGGAGCACCTTCAGCCCCTCTGGAGGGATCTGCAGGCTTTGGTTCAGAGCCAGAAGATTGCTGCCATCGGCACATCCGATCTGGACAAAGCTCTCCTGGAGCAGCTGTACAGCTGGGCTCAGGTATGTGGCTTTGCGTCTTTTGTGCACTGGAAATCAGACGCTGCCTGTCATTCCTGCTTTACCTTTTAACGCAATCTGTGAATGTGAATATGCTGCATGACCTGCTACAGCAGAAGTGCTCCTTTGGTAACCCTTGAATTTTGTGTCTCTTCCTTTCTACACGACTGCGTTCAGGTGAAGCCCAGCAGCAATCAGGTGAATCTGGCCTCCTGTTGCGTTATGCCTCCTGACCTGACTGCTTTTGCGAAGGAGTTTAACATCCAGCTGCTCACCCACAATGATCCCAAAGGTAAAAGCCCGCCAGGCAGCTGCCGTGCGTTAATTTGAGGCTGTCTGTCCATAGCAGTGCTCTTTTGGCAGCGAGCGATCGTCAAAGGGACTTTTGGCAGAATGCACACGATTAGCAGCCGCACTCACCACTTGTCATGCTCGCTATTTTAACAGTGGGCTGGGGGCCTGAGTGGCTGGATTAGCCCCTGGGAGTCACTCGGCAATGCCACACCTGATCATTACTTTTTCTGGCTATGCATTGATTTCCCAGCAATGCTGGTATTACAGCCTCAACCCCAAGCATTAAACGAGTCCCCCCACAGGGAAGAACCAGAAAGGCAGGAGTTGTGAAATGCCAAAGTGGCCCAGCCAGTCTGTCCGTCATACGTGCTTGACATGCCATCACCGTTGCCATGGGTCACCCTGGCATGGAGTTGTATTGCAGACTGAAGGTCTTGGAGTATAAGGAAGCACCTGGTGACCCAGGACATTGGTGTCTTTGGCTCTGGCTGTCCCGTGAAGGGGTATGTGGTCCAAGGTAGAATGATGCCCAGAGAGGTAGTATCTCAGCTCCAGGGCTGCCCAGTTGAAGGGTACGGCTTCCCATTCCGCCGCATATACTGGCACTCGGCTAGGGACAGCTTGCAGGAGACCTGCACAGTAGGATGTGCCTCTCAGTCAAAGTTTTGGGATAGTCTTGCCTCCAGTGGGGTGGGGTAGTGGCTCTGAGCCTAGGGTTCTGTGCCAGCAATCAGGAGGTTGCTGTTGGAATCCTGTGAATGTCTGGAATGATTCTACATCCAGCCCTGCGAGCAGGTACTCCAACTTTCAGGGAAGAATGTAGGGGTTGGCAGTAGGTTTTGCACTGCAGCCACTGGAAGAAACTTCACACTGTTCCGTTCCGTTCCATTCGAACATGTGAGCTGAGGTGTCACCTGCCGCATGGCTGCACCCGGGTTTCATCCCCTAGGTGGTTCGGTGTGTGGTGGGTGCAGCAACTCGCTGTATCAGGGTGGGCTACTTACCTGCCTGCAGTGCAGCTTCCTAGGTTTTGGTGTGAGAAGGAACGTCCAAGCAGTGTCAGGGCTGAAATGTCTGGGCCGCCTTCAGCACGGCTGATGTGGAGAGGGATCCGGTCGATCTACCAGCTCATCCACCTGTCAGAGTAGCTGTCAAAGCAAGGCACCTTTTCAGTTTTTAAAAGATTAATTATACATGCCATTTGCTCATGTATGAAGCAGTGTCTCAAACTCATCATACTGTAACAGAGTCCTATGCTTGTAATTCATGACCTTTTAAAGTGCTTGATAGTTGATATTTGACAGTAATGGGGGAAAGCCATGTCTCTGGTGTATTTTAGAGGAATTGACTGGGAGATGCTGAAGGCTAAACTTTTGCATTTGTTTCTCTAGAACTGATTTCAGCAGCAAGCTTCCAGAAGGCAATGCAGGACGGTACCCCGGAGGTGCAGACTGCCGCCTGGGAGCTGGCATGGGTTCTCCGCTACTCTGTTATTGTTAAAAGCAGAGGCATCATCAAGTCCAAGGGCTACCTTGTTCAGGCCCACAGGAACCAGCTGTAACACCTTCAACTGGGAGGTGCTTCCAAAACGATCTTCTTGTGAGCAGTGAATCCAACTTGAGTTGAATTGTCCATGTCATCCTCCATCATAACGGGCTTTTAATTTGCACTGTTACCTGTGGTTTAGAGTGTTTGCAAAGACCACTAGCCTCATATCGGAGGGCCTCTGACTTTGCCTCCTGCAACTGTGGCTCAAGTATGCGGACTTCAGCCGTAAACTGCAGAATTCACTGCTGTTCAGTCTGCACTGAAGTTAAGGTTATGGTTTGGTTAAGTTCATTTTACCTGCAGATAATTTTGATTTAAACTCTACTGTAATGATCAGTCTAAACCTTAATTGGTAGCTTCCCTAAAATGACAATGAACCTTAATTGTAATTTTTAAATCAATGGACAGATTTGATAATTGCAAAGAGGTAGGTAAGGGTGGCTTTGATAACCTTAGCTGTAAATTTCCTCCATGAATTAAGAGATTATAAAATGCACTGTGTCAACATTATAGTAAAGGTTTTTTCTGTGTATATTCCAAAACTTTATTCTTGATATTTTTTCAAATATTTTACACAAAATGTTGCATATGAGATTTTTAAGCCATTTTCTTGAAGGTGGGGGGGGGGGGGGGAGTGAGTTAAATATTTGTAATAAATATTCCATTTTTTCCATTGGTGTCGGTAAATATGGTGAGAATATGGATAAAACTCAGCATGTCCGATATAGTTTCATTTTGGGATGTTTGTTTCAAGGGTTTTCTGAGAATGGGACTGAATTGTTGTGTATTGACTGGTTGAGGAATCCCCCACTGTTTACCCAGCACGCAAATTAGAAATTGCCTCAGAACCGAAATAGACTTATGCTGGTTTTTATGATTTGTATTAAGTAATGTTTGCGTTAAAATCACCAAAACAAATAACTTTGGAGGACCACTTTTAGTTTTTTGGCGTCCTCCATCATTAAAAAAAATGAAAAATCATTTTCAGTGCAGTATATTTTGGTTGTTCTTGTATTTTTAATTATAAGTAATTAAATTGCATAATACTTAAGTACTTTTACAGTTCAGATATTAAACCTTTTTTGGTTATCTGTGTACCAAATGGGTCCAAGTTACCATCCTGTGAAGAATATATATATATATACATGTCTGGCTTTTCTGTATATGATGGATTTTATTGTAATTAAATGATTCATCACATGTAATGCTGACGTGAAATTTTTGTTTCCTGACATCAAAGAAACAAAATGTAAAATACAGACATTTTCATAAGCCAGGGACCATTATCTGTGGTGGCTCTGTGGTCCCAGGCCAAGCAGTTGATACTATCGTGCATCTGTAGAAGCTAGTGAAATTGATGAATACAGAAAACTGCATTGTCCATCCATCCATCTCCTGTTTATTCTGCTTGAGGTCATGTAATGCACAAGAGTAGTGATTCACAGTTCACATCTGGCAGTAAAGGGGTCATCGCGGAAGACCCATTGTTAAGCCTGATGACTTCTGGCAGAAGAGAAATACTGTAGTCATCCCAAGAGTGCTGCAGACTCTAACGGTAGGTGCAGGAGCTGAGAAACATCTGGGTCTCTGCCTCCTTCATGGCTACAGGCGTCATTTTCACATGGTTGTCCGTAACTCTGGTGATCCTCTCCCTGCCACTGTAAATAGGACCATGGTCTGCTTCCTGCAGCCAGTAACCACCTCCTTGGCCTGTCGATGTTAAGGGAGATGTCTCAGATTCATTCTCCCAGAAGCCTCATCTCCTCCCAGTTAACCAACTCATCATTATTGGTGATCCACAAACTGGATGGACATGGAGCTGTGTTGATTCATATAGCCATGTGTGATGTAGGAGTTCGGCAAGAGACCCGGTCCACGGCCCGGCAGGGTGCCTCTGATGGGTGTCAGGGTTTAGTCTCCCACATGTGCTGGGGTCTGCCAGTGTGAAAGGCCAGAATCCAGTTAAATAGAGGCCCCAAGTCTGAACCAGCTCTGAAAGGAGCGTAGTGTTAAATGCTGAAATATTGTGCACAAACAATAGTCTGAAATAGGAACTTTTACTGCCCAAGTGAGTGAGAGTGGAATGATGTGCCAGTAAGATACTATAGCCATATAGAAATCCAAGGGAAAGTGCTCTCTGGGATTATTTTTGACCTTTTCTCTAAACCTCTGAAACACTTCATGGCGATGTGAGTAGTTCTTCAGATTGCACACATTATCTTTGGGACTGGATTGATCGCAGTGTTTTTAAAATGTGTCAGAACCATGAACTCCCTCGAAGAGATTAAATATCCCATAATAACACCAGCAAGCTTGTCAGCACATACTTTCAGAATGTCTTGAAATTTCATATGGATAAGCAGCTTTGTGAGTATTAATCTTTACAAAAAATGTTCTAACAAATCCATTTGAGACAACAAAGCCAGTGTTCTTAAATGTTATGGAGATTTGCAGGGAGAGACATTTTTCGCTGTATCAAAGAAAGCACAGGTTGTTAATGAGAAATTCCACTGACCACGGATTCAGATTTTGCTTTGTAGTCCAAGAGGCTGTGAAATAAACAATGAATGTCTATGATAAACGAATTATAATACTAAACAACTGGCAAGCTATGCAATTTTGCACATTTAAAACATAATGGTGATATAACGAGCTGGTGAAACTGCATAAGACATACACACAAAACATTCAACAAAAGCAAAACGATTCGTCCACGCTTTAGTGATGTGTCGGTCGCGAACGAAACGGCTCTCGGAGCCGGCTCTTCGAAGTGAATGATCGGAGCCGGCTCCTGCCTGTGAGCCCGAGTCAGAGCCGCTTTTTTTATTTCTCTATTTTTTTTCAAGCCGCACGGATTGGTCAACCACACGATGCGCGTCTGCTCTGAGCAGGACGGGGAGTATGGCGTCAAATTAGTGCCAAAAGTCGTGCGCATGCGCTCGCAAGCAGAAAATCCATGCTCTCTAAGCGCTCGCGATTGCACAGCACTCAGTCGCTCGCTCGCTCGGCGTTAAGTTAGTGCCAAAAGTCGAACCGCTCGCGTGCTGAAAACCCATCCCCTCTACGCGCTCGCGTTCGCTGGACCCTATCTACGAGATCGCGTCTGCTTTGGTAGAAGATGAAGATAATTGACCAATGGATGTGGGATTCACACTGTCATGACGTCGGAGCAAGTAAGTCTTACACTGAGTTCACATCTTTTAGAGATTCTGTTTTCATATTCCACGTTAAGGATTGGAATCGCGTGTGTCTTAATTAATGCAGAGCTTGAAATTCAATGCGGTATAGCTGGTATCTCGTGCAATATTATTTATTCACAGTCTGCTATCATAATTTGGGAATTTCTTAATACAACATCACAAAGCCAATTTAATAAATTCAAATCCTGGGAAGCGCGCTCCTCAGATATTAGTTCTCGGGTTAGTGTTAGCAGACTATAGGCGAAACCACCTTAAGTGCTATCTATTAATGTTTATTAAATTAGCATTAAAATGGAGAAGTTTATAATATCCTTTGTCCTTGTAGCTGCTAAATACACTCATTATTAAAGCCATAAAGTTGTCTGCCTGCTACATGGGAATCTCCACTGAGTAAGTGTTTTTGGTGGATTTTATTTAACTTTATATAAAATGTATCATCATACATGAACAAGCACCTCACAAAACAAAAACATTTCATTTTCATAATTAAAACTTTTGAATGGTAGGCCTAGTGTGTGGATCAAAGACAAGATCTTGACACCTCATTAACTATAATTTGTTCTGTGAACAGCTCAGATACCACCTTCTCGAAAGTCTTCTGCATAAAATAGAAATGGGATTCAGCGCGACTCCACTAAATTTGGATTACCTGGAGTTCCTTTGTCATCAGGAGCTGTATCTTCTGCAGGCCCTGTCTAATCACATTGAAGTACCTCCTGCTATCACCCTGGCTTTGCAAGAGCTCTTTGACCTTGTGAGGGCACATCTGGAACGTCCAGCCCCATGTGTCACACAAGAAGTCACTGCCGCCAAAGGACGACCCAAGATTTTGATTGAAGAACAACGTTTGAAAGAAATGCTCCATACACAACTTCCTGTGCCTTGCATAGCCACACTGATGGGTGTTTCAAGAAGAACAATCTTAAGAAGAATGAAAGAGTATGAGCTCTGTGTTAGGGATACATATAATTCCATCAGTGATGAGGAACTTGACAATTTGGTTTCTTCTGTCAAGAATGATCTACCAAATGCAGGCTACAAGATGGTCAGAGGGAGGCTGCAGTCAATGGGCTACAGGGTTCGGTGGAGAAGAGTTGCAGCCTACATGCATAGGGTTGATTCCATGGGCATCATATCAAGGTTGTCAAGTCTTGGCTGTGCTGTACGCAGAATGTACTCTGTACCAGGGCCCTTGTCTCTGGTACACGTGGACACAAACCACAAGTTGATCCGGTTTGTATTACCAGCAAATTTATTTGAAGTTTGTTCATCTACAGCCCTGGGTGGATTGGTGTGAGGTGGTGGTGGGGCTTTGGAGAAGATTTCCTGCCGATCAACACTGGCAACTTATATTTATGTGTCATGGAGGTCTCGGGACTCACAGGTATTCAGAGACATGTGGATAATTTACCAGTGTTTTTCAGCAGGAAATAGTTATTATTACAAATTGTCACCCCCCCCCCCACACACACACAGAAACTGGATCTGGCTATAGTGGGAAAATCTTTTTTTATTTTATTTGTGAGAACTTGAAAGCAAAACAAAACTTGGAAAAAATATATGTTCATTCACCAACAGTTTCTAATCTGGGGTCTAAAGTGGTCAGGCTTGCAAGTGTATTTGGTTATTTGTCTATCCTAGCCTGTTGCAGTGTATATGTCCTGTATATTTTGCATGTAAAAATGTTGTTTGTTATATCAGTGCTTAATATTATCATGTAGTCTTCATGAATTTTGTTTTAACCCGACTTAATGGCTTTCTTCATCTTGGCCAGGGACTGCATTTGGAAAGTAGCCACTTGACTAAAATTGGCACATTTTCAGAAATGCCAGCAACAATACTGATAATGAACACCCCTCTAACTGACTCTCAGTTGGTTTAGAAAAAAGACTTTTTAGAGAAAAGAAAGCCTTCCTTTGGTTTAGCATTTTTCTATTTTTTGTTAGCTGTGCACAACATATCAGAAGAATACATTACAATTAAATTAGTTAAGAAATAACAGATTGCGTATATACAATATTAAGGTGATAACAACAACTCTCACTGTCTCTAGGTGCTGCTTCAGACAGGGCATTCTGCAGCAGGGACACCACCCGTCGTGCAGCATCCTGCAAATCTCCCTATCACAACAGCCCAGATAACAGAATAACATTAGTGTATGATTCAGTAGGGCTAGTCCAGGTCTGGAAAGTAGTTGGGCCAGATTTTCAAACCAAGAAATTTAGCTGAGCCAGACATTTTCAGCGGCCCAGTAAGCAGCAGGTAATGGCATTTTAAACAAACACAAATCAAGGTACATTATTTTAAAAAGCTACAACTGAACAGAGTCTGAGAGCAATATTTTTTTTCCACTTCTGAAATAAGAAAAATATTTTGGTCGTATCTCACCTAGACGCATCTCAAAGTGCATAAAAAGAAAAAAAATGCCTATTAGATGGTAAAATGCCAGACATAAAGAAAAAGGGAAAAATCGGCTATAATCATCATCTGCTTATCATCATCCGGGCTCACCTGGAGCTGCTCCCGGTGGTGCAGCTATGACTCATGGGTAACATGCCGGAATAGGACGGCACCTGTAGGCTGGACCAGTTGTCATGGGACGGCAACATGGACAGACAGGTAGACGAGCTGTCTGACTAAGCGGCTGCAAGTATAAAACAATAAATGAAGCAGGTATGTGGTGGGCAGTGTTACAGCGTCCTTAATATGGTCAATACAGAAAAGGCATGTCATCATGTTATGTATATACTGCCTCCAGTTACTTAATGCCTAACTTCAATACATTGATTGATTTGTTCACTGTTGTAGCCTGTGTCAACTTTCCTTTCAGACAGATGTAAAGTCCTTTCTGTTTTTGTTCTGTGGAGTTTTTTTTTGAACAGCATATGGCTGAATGTTATGAAAGAATATCAATAAATGTTTCCGAAATGGGATGACTCATTTGGTAATTATTTACGGCTTATGTTATGGCTGCCAATTTACAGTCTTTACTGAAGTTTGACTTCTTTCGAGTCACCTTTAATATAGATTAGACACTCTCTATGCAATGTGGAATACTTATATAGATGGTAAATGTTTACCTGCTTGCACAGATGGTTGATTAGGTAATTAGTGTAAGTGTGTGTGTGTGTGTGTGGGTCCAATCGCATGTATGTCCAAGGTCCATTGTAAAAAATATACACTGATCAAGAGATGCCCGAAAGTGGATGAAAGAGGACATTAATGGGGGTATCACTTAGTGTAACGGGTGCAGGAAAATGAGCAGGACTGCAAGCCATATAATGACCCACTGTCCTTATCTAGCTCTTAATATAGTACGCATACAGTGATGTATCTACAATGGACAGCTACTATAAGCAGATAGCACAGTACAGGTGCTTAATCTGTATGCTATTTCCATCCATCCATCCATCCATTGTCCAAACCGCTTATCCTACTGGGTCGCGGGGGGTCCGGAGCCTATCCCGGAATCAATGGGCACGAGGCAGGGAACAACCCAGGATGGGGGGCCAGCCCATCGCAGCTCACACTCACACACCATTCACTCACACATGCATACCTACGGGCAATTTAGCAACTCCAATTAGCCTCAGCATGTTTTCGGACTGTGGGGGAAAACCGGAGTACCCGGAGGAAACCCCACGACGACATGGGGAGAACATGCAAACTCCACACCCATGTAACCCAGGCGCAGACTCGGGTCCCAGAGGTGTGAGGCAACCGTGCTAACCACTGCATCACCATGCCGCCCCCTGTATGCTATTTCATTCTATAAAAAGAAACTTACTGTACTGTACGATAAAGTATTTCACCACTGCTTCTTCCTCAGCTCCCATTGTTTGCTAGCACATGCATCTTTTGATTTCTTAGTGCAATCTGTGCTTTATTTTTTTCGTGAAATGCAGTATCTGTTAATTAAGTGCTGTGGTTTAATATGTACATTATTATTTCAGTTCTGTGTATACTGTCCTTAATTCCTTGCCTCTCTCGTATAACTTGAGATACGCCCAAATTGACTTGCAACAAGTGGTCCTGGTTCCAAATGCGGAAGGCGATGGATACCTGTATTTTATATGCTGTAGTGTGCTGGGTGTCAGACATTGCAATGCACCTTGCTTTGATTTTGACCCGTTAGATCAGAGGGAGGTAATCTTATCCAGAAAGGGCCGCTGTGTATGATGGTTTTCACTGCAACTCTCTGAACAGCGAACCTAACGGTTATCCCAATACCTTGATCTTGCTAGCATATTTAAATGTGAACCTATTCAGGAATAGAGCGGTGAAGGCATTCAGAGAAGGACTGATGATTATCAGAGGGAACAAAGGGGCTGGGTACTTGTCAGTATCCAGTAGAACCACCAGACTCCTACACTGAATGGTTCTGGATGTGGCACAGACGTTAATCCCTCTGTATTAGGGGATCCGTCTCCAGTTTGTACTCTTCTAGTTAATAGGTAGATTATCAGACAGATTTTCGCCCTAGTCCAGTACTCATTGACAGCCTAATACACCGTGTTTCAGTTTGTCTTGATAGTCAATACATGTCACAGGATGTACATTACTCTGATGGGCAGGCCCTCTTACATATGATGGAAACACTACAACATCTTAAGAATAAGGGTCAGAAGAGAGAAATACATATAATGAGTGTGTAGCTCAGCAGACTAAGACTCTGCGGCTGTGATCAGAAGGTTGACGGTTCGTGCTCGGAATTGGCAGGATAGCCACATGTCCACAGGCTTTTGAACAAGACCTGAAAACCCTGGGGGCCTCAAGGTAGCAGTCTCTTCACTGTGATCCCCGAGCTTGTTCTTGCCTTTATGGAGAGCAAGATGGGGCAAATTATTAATCCCATGGGGCCTCAGCAGAATTACAAACCAGTACAAGAAAAATAGTTGTTAATTTTACATACTACCTTCTGCTGGCCTTATGAGAATATTCAGATTATCATTTTCCCCATAATTGCAATTTTAACATTAAATTGATGATTTTCCCACGGTCCTGTGACCACTTCATATGGTAATTATTGATGAAAACTTTTTTGGAAAGTGAAACAATATTAAAATTGCTTTATTGCGTAAAAAAAAACTGTTTTTGTTTAGTAAAATAATGTTTTTTCGCTTTTTATACTGCCGTCTTGTGGCAAATTTAAGTACTGCAGTTTGAAAATAATTAAATGATTTCTTCCCGAAATTGCAGTACCTACGTTTGGCCACGAGATGGCAGCAAGAAAATAGAAAAATTATTTTCCCACGGTCTATTAGCAGCTTTGTGTGGTAATTGTTTGTATTAAAAATACATTGGACCAAGTCAAATTATTTAAATGAAGAATTAACATCAAAAAGCTGCTAGTAGACCGTGGGAAAATAATTTTTAACTTTTCTTGCTGCCATCTCGTGGCCAAAAGTAGGTACTGCAGTTTGAAAACAAATGATTTATTCCCGAAACTGCAGTACCTACTTTTCGCCACGAGACGGCAGCAAGAAAAGTTAAAAATTATTTTCCCACGGTCTATTAGCAGCTTTGTGTGGTAATTGTTTGTATTAAAAATACATTGGACCAAGTCAAACTATTTTAATGAAGAATTAACATCAAAAAGCTGCTAGTAGACCGTGGGAAAATAATTTTTAACTTTTCTTGCTGCCATCTCGTGGCCAAAAGTAGGTACTGCAGTTTGAAAACAAATGATTTATTCCCGAAATTGCAATACCTACTTTTCGCCACGAGATGGCAGCAAGAAAAGTTAAAAATTATTTTCCCACGGTCTATTAGCAGCTTTGTGTGGTAATTGTTTGTATTAAAAATACATTGGACCAAGTCAAACTATTTTAATGAAGAATTAACATCAAAAAGCTGCTAGTAGACCGTGGGAAAATAATTTTTAACTTTTCTTGCTGCCATCTCGTGGCCAAAAGTAGGTACTGCAGTTTGAAAACAAATGATTTATTCCCGAAACTGCAATACCTACTTTTCGCCACGAGATGGCAGCAAGAAAAGTAAAAAATTATTTTCCCACGGTCTATTAGCAGCTTTGTGTGGTAATTGTTTGTATTAAAAATACATTGGACCAAGTCAAACTATTTTAATGAAGAATTAACATCAAAAAGCTGCTAGTAGACCGTGGGAAAATAATTTTTAACTTTTCTTGCTGCCATCTCGTGGCGAAAAGTAGGTACTGCAGTTTCGGGAATAAATCATTTGTTTTCAAACTGCAGTACCTACTTTTGGCCACGCGATGGCAGCAAGAAAAGTTAAAAATTATTTTCCCACGGTCTACTAGCAGCTTTTTGATGTTAATTCTTCATTAAAATAATTTGACTTAGTCCAATGTATTTTTAATACAAACAATTACCACACAAAGCTGCTAATAGACCGTGGGAAAATAATTTTTAACTTTTCTTGCTGCCATCTCGTGGCCAAAAGTAGGTATTGCAATTTCGGGAAGAAATCATTTAATTATTTTCAAACTGCAGTACTTAAATTTGCCACAAGACGGCAGTATAAAAAGCGAAAAAACATTATTTTACTAAACAAAAACAGTTTTTTTTACGCAATGAAGCAATTTTAATATTGTTTCACGTTCCAAAAAAGTTTTCATCAATAATTACCATATAAAGCGGCCACAGGACCATGGTAAAATCATAAATTTAATGTTAAAATTGCAATTATGGGGAAAAAGTATAATCTGGATATTCTCATGAGGCCAGCAGAAATTAGTATGTAAAATTAACAACTATTTTCCTTGTACTGGTTTGTAATTCTGCTGAGGCCCCATGGGATTAATAATTTGAACCATCTTACTCTCCATAAAGGCAAGAACAAGCTTGGGGGTCACAGTGAAGAGACTGCTACCTTGAGGCCCCCAGGGTTTTCAGGTCTTGTTCAAAAGCCTGTGGACATGTGGCTATTCTGCCAATTCTGAGCACGAACCGTCGACCTTCTGATCACAGCCGCAGAGTCTTAGTCTGCTGAGCTACACACTCATTATATGTATTTCACTCTTCTGACCCTTATTCTTAAGTTGTTGTAGTGTTTCCATCATATGTAAGAGGGCCTGCCCATCAGAGTAATGTACATCCTGTGACATGTATTGACTATCAAGAGAAACTGAAACACGGTGTATTAGGCTGTTGATGAGTACTGGACTAGGGAGAAAATCTGTCTGATAATCTACCTATTAACTGGAAGAGTACAAACTGGAGACGGATCCCCTAATACAGAGGGATTAGCATCTGTGCCACATCCAGAACAATTCAGTGTAGGAGTCTGGTGGTTCTACTGGATACTGACAAGTACCCAGCCCCTTTGTTCCCTCTGATAATCATCAGTCCTCCTCTGAATGCCTTCACCACTCTATTCCTGAATAGGTACACATTTAAATATGCTAGCAAGATCAAGGTATTGGGATAACCGTTAGGTTCGCTGTTCAGAGAGTTGCAGTGAAAACCATCATACACAGCGGCCCTTTCTGGATAAGATTACCTCCCTCTGATCTAACGGGTCAAAATCAAAGCAAGGTGCATTGCAATGTCTGACACCCAGCACACTACAGCATATAAAGTACAGGTATCCATCGACTTCCGCATTTGGAACCAGGACCACTTGTTGCATGTCAATTTTGGCGTATCTCAAGTTATAGGAGAGGCAAGACATTAAGGACAGTATACACAGTACTGAAATAATAATGTACATATTAAACCACAGCACTTAATAAACAGATACTGCACTTACATTTCACGAAAAAAATAAAGCACAGATTGCACTAAGAAATCAAAAGATGCATGTGCTAGCAAACAGTGGGAGCTGAGGAAGAAGCAGTGGTAAAATACTTTATTGTACAGTACAGTAAGTTTCTTTTTATAGAATGAAATAGCATACAGGGGGCGGCATGGTGGTGCAGTGGTTAGCACTGTTGCCTCACACCTCTGGGACCCGGGTTCGAGTCTGCGCCTGGGTTACATGGGTGTGGAGTTTGCATGTTCTCCCCATGTCGTCGTGGGGTTTCCTCCGGGTACTCCGGTTTCCCCCCACAGTCCAAAAATATGCTGAGGCTAATTGGAGTTGCTAAATTGCCTGTAGGTGTGCATGTGTGAGTGAATGGTGTGTGAGTGTGAGCTGCGATGGGCTGGCCCCCCATCCTGGGTTGTTCCCTGCCTCGTGCCCATTGATTCCGGGATAGGCTCCGGACCCCCCGCGACCCAGTAGGATAAGCGGTTTGGACAATGGATGGATGGATGGATGGAAATAGCATACAGATTAAGCACCTGTGCTGTGCTATCTGCTTATAGTAGCTGTCCATTGTAGATACATCACTGTATGCATACTGTATTAAGAGCTAGATAAGGACAGTGGGTCATTATATGGCTTGCAGTCCTGCTCATTTTCCTGTACCCGTTACACTAAGTGATACCCCCACTAATGTCCTCTTTCATCCACTTTCGGGCATCTCTTGATCAGTGTATATTTTTTACTATGGACCTTGGACATACATGCGATTGGACACACACACACACACACTTACACTAATTACCTAATCAACCATCTGTGCAAGCAGGTAAACATTTACCATTTATATAAGTATTGCACATTGCATAGACAGTGTCCAGTCTATATTAAAGGTGACTCGAAAGAAGTCAGACTTCAGTAAAGACTGTAAATTGGCAGCCATAACATAAGCCGTAAATAATTACCAAATGAGTCATCCCATTTCGGAAACATTTATTGATATTCTTTCATAACACACAGACATGAGTTTTTTATTCAACTGTCAGCATCCGATCCAGATTCCCATTTCCTTTCTGTGGGATTCAACAGAACACGGGCTGGCCATCAGTCAACATGCCTTCAACTGTGCAGGACAGGACCCAGTCCAGGCCAAACCTCACAGTGCTGGTGTTGATAAAAAAATGTAAGGAACATGCAGCTGCAGCTCACACACAAACACAGTCCACAGCATCCAGAAAAAGGTCAGGCCTTTTTCTTCTTTAGCTGACTCCGCCCAGACCACGCCCCCTTCTGGGCGCCTCGCACTATGCCTTTGAACTGGCCCTGCAGCTTGGCCCATTTCCTGTTTCCCAATGCAAGTCATAAGATTCACCCATAAATGATATTTTGAATCGAAACGATATTTATTACTATTGTTTAGATTAAATATATAACTGTTTAAGGATTCAATATAACTTGATATTGTTGTTTGTGTTGTTTAGTTTGAGGTTCTAGTTTCTGTCTTTATCCGCTTTCGTTTCAGTAGGCAGCTGGTTCATCCCAGGCTCAGGGTCTCTCTGCTCTTCATCAAACCCACACCCCCAGTTTGGGAGCACCCTCTCCCTCTCCTCCCCCCACGGCTGTGACCGTTACTCCTCCTTGAGGAGTAACCGCTCCGCACCCTATCCCAGCCCCTATACCCACAGGAGCGCATCACCCAGTGAGCAGCCGCCCTGCCTGTCCCCTCACACAAGCGCACACTGAAATCATGGTCCTAAGCTCTCTGTGTGGGTCACCATGATAGTACAGCACAGCGACGATTACCCTCTGACTGAATCAGAATCAGCTTTATTTGGCCAAGTATGTTCACATATATTGGGAATAGTCAGACATTTAATCAAAATAATTAAGACAAGACATAAACATACAGTTCTGTTGATATGCGACGCATATAACCTCTGCATTCACAGCACTGCTTCAGTTATCGATTGAAGAGCAAATTTCCAAAACTCACTCAGTCTGATAACCTAAAGTAATAAGTCATAATCCTCTTCATACGTTGCAGTAATGAGAATGAAATCTCACTCAGTGTTTATGTAATCGATGGGCTGGCCCCCCATCCTGGGTTGTTCCCTGCCTCGTGCCCATTGCTTCTGGGATAGGCTCCGGACCCCCCGCGACCCAATAGGATAAGCGGTTTGGACAATGGATGGATGGATGGATGGATGTTTATGTAATCGAGCGATGGAATTTCGTGAAATTTCCAAAAGTCCACAGAAATCTTCTGAAAAAAAAACCTGCGGACTGAGTTTTTGATAATTGCTTTTCATTTAACAGAATTCAGCCATATGCTGTTCAAAAAAAACTCCACAGAACAAAAACAGAAAGGACTTTACATCTGTCTGAAAGGAAAGTTGACACAGGTTACAACAGTGAACAAATCAATCAATGTATTGAAGTTAGGCATTAAGTAACTGGAGGCAGTATATACATAACATGATGACATGCCTTTTCTGTATTGACCATATTAAGGACGCTGTAACACTGCCCACCACATACCTGCTTCATTTATTGTTTTATACTTGCAGCCGCTTAGTCAGACAGCTCGTCTACCTGTCTGTCCATGTTGCCGTCCCATGACAACTGGTCCAGCCTACAGGTGCCGTCCTATTCCGGCATGTTACCCATGAGTCATAGCTGCACCTCCGGGAGCAGCTCCAGGTGAGCCCGGATGATGATAAGCAGATGATGATTATAGCCGATTTTTCCCTTTTTCTTTATGTCTGGCATTTTACCATCTAATAGGCATTTTTTTTCTTTTTATGCACTTTGAGATGCGTCTAGGTCAGATACGACCAAAATATTTTTCTTATTTCAGAAGTGGAAAAAAAATATTGCTCTCAGACTCTGTTCAGTTGTAGCTTTTTAAAATAATGTACCTTGATTTGTGTTTGTTTAAAATGCCATTACCTGCTGCTTACTGGGCCGCTGAAAATGTCTGGCCCAGCTAAATTTCATGGTTTGAAAATCTGGCCCAACTACTTTCCAGACCTGGACTAGCCCTACTGAATCATACACTAATGTTATTCTGTTATGTGGGCTGTTGTGATAGGGAGATTTGCAGGATGCTGCACGACGGGTGGTGTCCCTGCTGCAGAATGCCCTGTCTGAAGCAGCACCTAGAGACAGTGAGAGTTGTTGTTATCACCTTAATATTGTATATACGCAATCTGTTATTTCTTAACTAATTTAATTGTAATGTATTCTTCTGATATGTTGTGCACAGCTAACAAAAAATAGAAAAATGCTAAACCAAAGGAAGGCTTTCTTTTCTCTAAAAAGTCTTTTTTCTAAACCAACTGAGAGTCAGTTAGAGGGGTGTTCATTATCAGTATTTTTGCTGGCATTTCTGAAAATGTGCCAATTTTAGTCAAGTGGCTACTTTCCAAATGCAGTCCCTGGCCAAGATGAAGAAAGCCATTAAGTCGGGTTAAAACAAAATTCATGAAGACTACATGATAATATTAAGCACTGATATAACAAACAACATTTTTACATGCAAAATATACAGGACATATACACTGCAACAGGCTAGGATAGACAAATAACCAAATACACTTGCAAGCCTGACCACTTTAGACCCCAGATTAGAAAATTGGTGAATGAACATATATTTCTTCCAAGTTTTGTTTTGCTTTCAAGTTCTCACAAATAAAAAAAAAAAAGATTTTCCCACTATAGCCAGATCCAGTTTCTGTGTGTGTGTGTGGGGGGGGGTGACAATTTGTAGTAATAACTATTTCCTGCTGAAAAACACTGGTAAACTATCCACATGTCTCTGAATATCTGTGAGTCCCGAGACCTCCATGACACATAAATATAAGTTGCCAGTGTTGATCGGCAGGAAATCTTCTCCAAAGCCTCTCCACCACCTCACACCAATCCACCCAGGGCTGTAGATGAACAAACTTCAAATAAATTTGCTGGTAATACAAACCGGATCAACTTGTGGTTTGTGTCCACGTGTACTAGAGACAAAGGCCCTGGTACATTCTGCGTACAACACAGCCAAGACTTGACAACCTTGATATGATGCCCATGGAATCAACCCTATGCATGGAGGCTGCAACTCTTCTCCACCGAACCCTGTAGCCCATTGACTGCAGCCTCCCTCTGACCATCCTGTAGCCTGCATTTGGTAAATCATTCTTGACAGAAGAAACCAAATTGTCAAGTTCCTCATCACTGATGGAATTATATGTGTCCCTAATAGAGAGCTCATACTCTTTCATTCTTCTTAAGATTGTTCTTCTTGAAACACCCATCAGTGTGGCTATGCAAGGCACAGGAAGTTGAGTATGGAGCATTTCTTTCAAACGTTGTTCTTCAATCAAAATCTTGGGTCGTCCATTGGTGGCAGTGACTTCCTGTGTGACACATGGGGCTGGACGTTCCAGATGTGCCCTCACAAGGTCAAAGAGCTCTTGCAAAGCCAGGGTGATAGCAGGAGGTACTTCAATGTGATTAGACAGGGCCTGCAGAAGATACAGCTCCTGATGACAAAGGAACTCCAGGTAATCCAAATTTAGTGGAGTCGCGCTGAATCCCATTTCTATTTTATGCAGAAGACTTTCGAGAAGGTGGTATCTGAGCTGTTCACAGAACAAATTATAGTTAATGAGGTGTCAAGATCTTGTCTCTGATCCACACACTAGGACTACCATTCAAAAGTTTTACTTATGAAAATGAAATGTTTTTGTTTTGTGAGGTGCTTGTTCATGTATGATAATGTAGTGGCTGCTCTGTTTGACCGTGATAAACCTTTTCACAAACAATATAAGTATGACATTAGATCTAAGGACCAGAGTCAAATAAAGTTAAATAAAATCCATCAAGACAAGAAAAAAGGCAAGCAAGTGAACCTGCTAAGGAAAGTGACAGTTTGTCTACTGCAACTGTTGAAAGTGCCAGTTTGTCAATGTCTACACCGTCATCCAGTACAGCACCACAACTAGACCTACAACCTAGAGCTCTATGAGACAGTTTGTGCAAAAAGCTGTGATTCCAGTAAAACAGAAAACAATTGATGAGGAATTGGCTAAAATGATTGCACGTGATTTCCAAACATAGTAATTCATTTCACTAATAATTTTACATTATTTCTGGTAATTCATTTAAGCACCAAATAAAATCTGAAGAGCCACTTGGGAGCCGAAAGAGCAGGCTGCTTTCTCTGTTCTCTCGAAAGAGCCGTAATTCTCATCACTACCACGCATGCGCCTGAGACTCGGATCTAGAGCGAAATTTGTCCCGGAAGCGACAAACATGCTGAACTACTCGGAAGTGTTAACAGAAACATGGTGGCTACCAGGAGTGGGGCACGCGTGTGTTCCTCAAATACAGCTGAAGCCGATGAAACGCAAAAGAATATGGTATGTTGCTTTTTTTTGTTTTAACTCGTTGGCCGGGTCATTGACGTTTTTTTAAAAAAATATTAAGCTTTCGACAACATCGAATGTGACATGCCTGAATCAACTGAATGAGAACTGCGTCTGGTAATGGCAGTTAACCTTATAAATCTTCTGTACATTTCATATAAACTTGGTGTTAAAGTTGGTTTGTGGAAGCATTTTCTTGCAAATATCTTATTTTTATTTGCATAGTATTGATTCTAGCTTTGGCGGTTAGAGTATACCAATGTTAATCAACAGCTCGGCCTTTTCGGCCCAAGTTCTGTTTGGAGAGAATCTATGTTAATAGCGTTTTTTTTTTTTTTTAAAAAGGAACGTTTATTAGCATGCAGTTGAACTAACATTTTGTATGCATCCTGAGAATAACTTTTGTTTTGTTAATCTATAATTAAGATAATCTGAACGTCCATAGAATTACATATTCTTGCTTCACACGAGGTCACATTACTCCTGTTTACCTTCAGCCTTTCCAAGCCTTATGGTTTTTTCTGGTGCACTGGGTCGTCTTTTCTACAAATCACGGGGTTAAATCTACAGATGTGCTTTTTATGAGTGTTGTATGCTTAAACACTAAATGCGTTTCACACAGTTCAGTCTGTTAGATTTATCATCAAGCCGATAGCATGCTGGGTTACGTCTCTAGATGTGCGGAGTTTAAGACAAGGGAGGTGATGCTACGATTATATAATCCCTTGGTAAGACCCCACCTAGAATATTGTGTAAAGGTTTCGTCACTATACCATAAGAAGGACATTGCTGCCTTGGAAAGGGTACAATGTAGAGCTACAAGAATGATTCCTGGTCTTAGAGGAATGTCTTATGAGGAGAGGTTAGCTGAGCTGAATCTGTTCAGCATCGAGCAAAGGTAGACTAAGGGGGGGTCATGATCCAGGTATATAAGATTCTAAGAGGTCTGGATGCTGTTCAGCCAAATGGCTACTTCAATATTAGTTAAAATACTAGAGCTTGTGGCCGTAAGTGGAAATTAGTGGGAGAACTCCCAGGAAATCCAGTCGAAACTGTATGTCAGCCAGGTCGCGGGGCCGTATTTTGGCTTTATCTGATTCAGGATCTGATAAAGATTTCTAGAATAGTAAAGTTAAAGGCTGGCTAATAATATCCCTCATCTCTTTTAAAACTATAGGTAAGATGCCACAAGGGCCCTGCGATTTATTTTGAGCTTAGCTAGGCTTATTACCGCATCAGCCTCAGTTATACATATATTGGTCAAAGACAACACTGTATTCGTACTAAAAGGTGGTAAGTTACTCATGTTCTCTACTGTGAACACCTGTGTAAAATAATCATTAAACTCATTTACTATATCAATTTCATTTTCAATTATAAGGCCCTTCCTACACTGCAAATTAGTGATTTCAGCTTTTAGAGCTTTTTGGAGTTAAAATATTGGAAGAACCTTTTAATGTCATCCTTAGCCTCCCATGCAGTCTTCCTTTCGGCATTTCTCTTGGTGAGACTAATGTTATTTTTTAACTCAACTGTAGACTTAGATACTCCTGCTTTATTTTGAAATCCTTGTTTTTCATTTGTGGAACAGAGCCCTTTTCTTTCTGACTTTATTCTTAATTTCTTATGTTCTTTTGTCTGCCTCAATTAAGCGCCCTTGATCGCATATTAAGGTAACAGAACATAATTAAGGTGCGAATGCCAGTCTGTAAGTAGCACTGCTTAACCGAAAAAACATTCTGCTACCCTCACATGTGCCGTACAGTCCTAAAAATTACTGTATTTTTGCATGGAAACTTTGGTTAATTTGGATATTGACCAGTGCTCTTCACTGTCTTGCAGGATGCCACCCCTTCGGGAAATGGAAGGAGAAGGAGGAGAGCTGCGCAAGGGGGCACCAGCGCACAGTCCGAAGTATTGAGCGCTTCTCAGGATGATGAGGAGGTGCCCCCCGGCTCTCTGTTGCGCAGCTCTGCCACGAGGAGGGACACCAAAACGGCACAACGCCAGGACCACAATGCCCCCCAGCTGGACTCCACCCACGAGGCTGACGTGTCCGAGTCAGAATCCTGCTGTTCAGAGATGTCGGATCGACAGAACCCTCCTGAAGGCCGGGTAACCCGGAGCCGAAGGAGGCGCACCTCACCCCGGCAGACCACCCGCCCGAGGAGAGATGGAGACGCGGTGTCTGAGGCGGACTCTGTGTCTTCGTCAGTATCAGCCACCCGGGAGCCAAGGACTCAAAGAGTCACTAGGAGCCAGAGGAAGAGTGCTATGGCAAGCCGGTCTGCCAAACAGCACACGGAGGAGCACGAGTCCGAGCCAGACTCCTGCTCCTCCAACGTCTCTGGCCTTCAGAGTACCGTTGTCCGTCGTACGACTAGGAACAGGAAGTTCAGAGCCATTACGCCAATTCCCATGAGTCTCGGGAATGATGCCAACTCGGATGTTCCTCCCACTGTGCATTCAACCCGAGTTACCAGAGCTAAACAGGCTTCTACCAGTGAGACCGCAGCCTTCGACTCGGAAGGGTTTGAGTCTGGGCCAAGTAGAACTCCCAGGAAATCCAGTCCAAACTGTGTGTCCACCAGGTCGCAGGGCCGTATTTTGGCTTTACCTGATTCAGGATCTGAATCGACTGATGCGTGCAGTTCTCTTGCAAGCCGGAGATCCACAAGAACGAGGGGCACCCCCTGCAGTAGCCGCACAGGGTCAGCCAACAGCAATCGGGCTGTTTCAGTGCCGCAGGTCAGACGTGAGGCTTGTGGGTCGCTAGTGGAGGCACCAGAAGCTGTGGATGTGGCCAAATCGGTGCATTTGGAGAACTCGCTGATAAAGGCAAATGAGCAGGAGAAGACGCTCACTGCTGAGGATGTGGATGGTTTGAGCTCTGAAAAGACTGTTGAAGCCCAGGTTTTACCAGAAGTAGCACCAGCCAATAGTGACAAGGTGACTTTGCTTGATAGTGCCACTGAAGAAAAGAAAGACAATGAGGCAGAACTTTCAGACACAGCTGCTCTTACTGAGTCTTCACTTGTAAAGGCACATCAAGAGGAAGAGGCGAATAGCATTGGGGGTGATGTGGGCATGAAAGAGGGATATCAAATGCTTGATGATACCTCTTCCGTCGTATTGAATTTATCAAATCAGAGTGTTAAATTGATCTTATCCGAGTCTGATCAGAAGGCAGAGAAGGAATCGGAAGACACTAAGATTTTACTTGAGGAGCCTACAGATAATGGCGCAAAAGAGGCTGACCACCACAAAATAGCAAAGAAACCTTGTTTGATTCTGCTGGATAGCAGTGAAGATGAGGATGACAGTGAGGATGGGCGTTCAGGGCAGGAAAGCGAGTCAGATGGTGACAATATGGACAGTGATGGGGAAAACCAAAATTCCTCTTCAAGTCAGAACCAGGCCGGTCCCTCAAAACGCGAGATGCCCATGCCATGCAGTGGGCTGTTTGTCATCGACACGCAGCCTGGTCTTGGATTTGATAAGTACTATTTGGATGAGGAACAGGAAATGAAGGAAAATGAGGTGGGAGAAGATGATAATGATATGGAGGAAGACCAGGACGCAGAAGAATTTGTTGATGAAGAGGAGGACGACGACGATTCCGAATTGCTTTTTAAAAGCAAAAACAAAGCTTCGTAAGTATTTGTTAGTTGTTTTTAGTGGTCTTCAGTGTAAATGTCCGGATCACGCAATGAGACGTGTTCATTTTAACCGGAAGTCATTAGTTATTGGTTAAATTCAGTGTTTCTTTATTTTTTAGGTTTGAGCTGTCCAGCAGCATTGACCCAGGTCTCAAAGTAAAGGAGTATGGTGGATTATACATAAATTTTGATGGCAAAAAATCAAAAGGTGTGTCCGATAGTTTGAAAAAACTGAAAGAACAGAAAAATCAAGATGAGGTAAGTTTTTTTTCTAAAAATATTTTTCAGACTAAGAATTCACTTCCTGCCCTTTTGCATTTGGAGGGGTATGTTATAGATGCTATTTGCTGATTTTTCTCTGGCAGCTTTTGAAGAAGAGTGTGATTGGCCCTGATTTTGAAAAGAGAGACGCTATACCGCCCTACAAGGAGTCGCAGAAGAAACTGAAAGTGAAGCGCAGGGTGAGTGAACGTCGGCTCAGAGCCAGCTGATGGAGCTGTGCAGGCAGGCTGTCTCACTGTGGCTTTCAGTCAAAGCTGCAGCAGGGTTGGTATACATGGTGCCTGTGCTGGGCCCGTTTTCCTTAGGGGTGCTGTGTAGCCAGTTAGGGATCCATGTTCCAGGCCGGGAGGTCATGAGTTCAAATCCTGTAGCCGACAGAATAATCATATCACCATTACACCCTTGTGAAAAGACTCTTATCCCTAGATATTGGGTACAGATTGACCCTTTGCTCTTTACCCCAAAATCTTGCTTTCACCTGTATATACATGAGTGTCTGTGTCTTTAATGGAGAGTAAGATGGGATGTGTGGAAATAACCGAAGTTCCCCCCATGGGGGTGATAGTGTCTCATATTTTGTTCTGCAGATGGATGTGGGTTAATGCTCTGGGGGGGCGGGGGGGGGGTGCTGGGTGTCTGCATCTGGCTTTTGCTTTGCTGCTCTGTTGACTTTCTCCTGATTCTTTGGCCAGGAGGAGAGAGAGAAGACAACCGGAGATGGCTGGTTTAACATGAAGGCCCCCGAGTTAACAGAGGAGTTAAAGCATGACCTGAGAGCGCTGAAGATGCGGTCGGCGATGGACCCCAAGAGGTTTTACAAGAAGAACGACCGGGATGGCTTCCCCAAGTACCTGCAGGTCAGTGGACGTCACTGCCTTAACAGCCAGTTTATTAACCAATTAAAAAAAACCATTCGAGTGGGAGTTTAAAAGCTGTATTAAACATCAGAGGATAAAAAATCAAAATGGGAAAATGTAGCAATACTGTTGCGAAAAGAATGAAATTTGCAAAATATTGGCTTGTTTTTATATGATGTATATATGATGATTTTAGATGGACCGTAAATCTGGCTAAATCGTGGGGCAGGTAAATGCTCACAGCACAGCAGTGTATCTTACTATCAGCACTTGCACCTCACTCATTAAACAGCAAATTCTCTCAGGGCCTGACATGCTGCTAGCCGGGAGCGCCTAATAAAGTGGCCACCTGAGTAGGGCTGGGCATTGCTCAAGATTTTTTGATACCAGTACTAGAACGTACACTCCCCTTACACGCACTGGTGTTTTAACTGTCCCTCCCCCGATTAGGTTGGCACGGTCGTCGACAGTCCTGTGGACTTCTATCACGCCCGCATTCCCAAGAAGCAGCGGAAGAGGACCATCGTGGAGGAGCTGCTGTCAGACGCAGAGTTTAGGAGGTACCGTGCGGCCGTGTGACGAGCTGAGTGTGGGCGGGGCCAGGGGCGGGGCATGTCAGCTGTGCCTCACGGAGGGATGGGTTCTGTACTTCTGTGATGCAGTTTTAAATCTTCATCTCCTTCAGCCATTACTGCAGGGGTAGGGAACCTGATCCATGGAGAGCCGGAGCGGGTTTTTGGGATGGCCTCTCAATCAGCCAATAACAGTGGATTCAAGGACTGGAGTTGAGAATCGCTGCTGTATTATTGGCTGCCTGAGAGGCCATCCCAAAAACCCGCTCCGGCTCTCCATGGATCAGGTTCCCTACCCCTGCATTACTGGTTCAGAAACAGATTTGTTTAATTCGTAAACCACTTCAGGTAGACCCAGTTCCATCTCCTATAGGGCTCTGCTGTCCTGGGGTTTGTTGCTCAGTGTTTTGGTTTCTTCTTTCTCTCACCAGTTACAACAAGAAGAAATACCGGGAGATCATGGCCGAAAAAGCTGCAATGGCATCCGGAAGGAAGAAGCACAGGAACTTAAATAAGTCAAATAAAAAGAAGGCGGGCAAACCGCTTTAAGTGTGACTTGCATCTGGAATGAGCCGGGCCGTCTCACTGAAGGGCTGCTGGAGTAATGAATGCTGATGACTGACGTGTGCGATCCAACATTTTCAGTCTGAACAGTGCATGCAGACTTAGATGAAGTCAGAATAATCTATTCCTTTTTTATATATCCTACTCTGCCCCCCGCTGGACAAAGCACGCAATAATTTGTAAACCGAACCAGAACAAAACAGGACTCAATTTTGTACACTTTGTACATTTCTTGTAAGGCGAATAGTAGATGATTTCTGAAGATAGTGCGACTCTGTCTTGTTTGAATGGGATAATGGTGGACACTGCCTTTGAAACAGACTCAATTTTAACTAGTTATGTGAAAGAATCTAAACAAACTACATCCTGGGACCTTTTACATCCCTCTTCCATGAGGTGGCGCTGCTGTGAAATGTCATTGACAATGTTCTGAGTTAAAGTAGTGCTCTGTCTCCTGCTCACCCCCAGCAGAACAATAAACAGTCCTGGCCTGCAGGAAGCTGGTCCCTCGTTGGTGATTGCTTGCTTGCTTGCTTGCACGCACACACACACATTTTCAGCAGCAAAAGATGCCAGAAAATGCAAAAAAGCAGAACTATAGCAAAACGAGGACAGAATGAAAATCAAAGCCGGGCTACAGCCCGGATGTGCATGCATTTAAGGCGTTAACATTTTTCAATCTTGGCTGTACTATACAAAAATATATAAAAGATGAAAATACACAGCAAGTTCATCGTGTTGCCATTTAGAACATTCCAGAGCTTTTCCTACAGATCCTGAGATGGTCATACCGTCCATCGGGCGTTCGGTTCAGTCAGCTGGGCCGCCATCTCTGCCCCTAACCGCTATTGGACGCGTCGCTGTAGAGGTCCTTGTATATCCGACTGAGGCTGTCCTCAAACGCCGCCCTGTGGGACTTCCCTGTGTGCCGAGCCACCTGATTGGACCAGAAGATGCCATTGTTCACGTAGACAGATGCTCCGCTGGGAATGTCCTTGCTGAAAGAAACAGGCAAATATAAGTGAATAAACACCCCCCATGCAGCACTTAACCGCTGGGTGGGGTGGGGTATTGTAATACATAAAGAGGTGATTTATGGAGCCCTTTGTATTAGCCCTGACAGTGTTATGGCGCTTTCTAATGGCAATATTTAAAACTTATGATCCTGCATTGTCTGTTTTCATCTTGCATTTAAAGCTGCAATCGTTAAGTAGACAGCTCATAGCAATCAAATTATCCAATATTTTTAAAAGGTAAGTTTGATAAAATGTCTAGTGATTGCAGCTCAAATTCTGGTTTACAAAACGGAAACATTGTCTTCAACTTCCTAAATGCTGCAGAATGATATAAAACAGTGTGCTAAAGATGCATTACTTTGCGTTTCAGGTTTTTGGAAAATTATCATGCATCAGACATAACAGGTTATATGCATATGTATTTGTATTTCTGTATATTTACATGATTATGTAGCATATTATATGAATATTGAAAAAATGGTGTAGGCGGCACGTTTTCATCACTGAAAGGGGAATTTAACTGCTGTGTTTTATTACTTGCAGGCAGTGAATATGGGGAAAAAAATGGAATGCAGGGAGGCAATGAAACATTTTGTAAATGAAAATGACCATTATTAAGTTGTAGCCGTTTCCCTAATGGAAATAAGAGCACAAGCACAGTATAAAGTATAAACACCACAAAATGGCATTTAAATCTAATCGCAGCACTGATAGTTCTTGTCAGGGAAAAGAAAACGAGTGACCATTTAGATAAGCAGAGAACAACAGGAATTCATTCGTCATACCTGCAGAAGTACGATATCAGTGCTAAGGCGGCATGGTGAAGAGGGCGAGGCATTTACCGGTCCTGAATGATGTGGCCGTCACATTGGGCTGTGTCACGTGACCGCTGAGGGCCACGCTGGGCTGAGTCACATGACCCCTGAGGGCCAGGGTGGGCTGAATCCTCTTCTGCACCATCCTCATTCTGGGGATGACAGGGGCCCAACACTGATAACGTTGCAAAGAATCAGTAGTCTGCATAACAGCGTAAATATACAGGCAGTCCCCAGGTTACGAATGAGATCGCTTCCCTACATCAGTCTAGGCTCCGGACCCCCCGCGACCCAGTAGGATAAGCGGTTTGGAAAATGGATGGATGGATAGCAGTAACTTCATTGGGTACTGTACTGTACCTCCAGCCGACCAATAAGTTGTGTGTTGTTAATCCAGTGAATGCTTGCAGTATATTACAGTGATAATAAGCAGACACTTCATACAGTAACAGCAATTCTGTCCTAATGTTATTATAACAAAATGAACTGTATTACACAAGGCCAGTGAACAACCTTTGAGTCAAGAGTTTAATGTTATTAAACCGATAAAATTACACAAATCTTACATGAGACCATTTTAAATATCCTCAACAACTGTAGCCAGGCGCCTAAAGAGGAATGATGGAAATGCTTCATAAATAATCCCCTTTGTTGTTCTGCCTTTTAATTGTGTGCCTGGATTACATTCATTCCCCCTTAAGCCTGGCTCACGGCCTGCATTCGAGGCGTCACGTGCCGATCCCTCCTCTTAGTGCTGAGGAAATGAGCCCTTCATGGCGGCCCGCTGCCTGCCGCTCGCTGCCAACGCTGGATTTCGGGTTTTGCGGTAATTAGTGAGACGCAGCTATCAGCTGCGTTAACGCAGGCAGGCAGAGGGGGCTCTGCTTCTTACTGGGACGCCTGCATTCCTCGGGGTGTCTCTCTGGGGCCTAAAGCTTCAAAGGGCTTTCAGGCAGGGCCCATGCCCCCCCCCCCCCACTCTTTTTCATGGTCCCCACCTTCTCCGTCTCTCCCCTGGTCTCCCTGGTCTCGAGCAGTACTCACAAAGCCCAGCTTGCTGGGGACGGCATGGTTCCTCAGCAGCCTCTGCACACGCCTGTGGATCTCATCCCAGCAGGCCGGGCTGGCCGGGCCGCTCCGGAACCTGAGGGACCACCAGATGGCACCGCCCAGTTAGCACTCTATGATCAGCTTCAGTGGCCAGATGGGGTCAAAGAGCCCTGCGAGATCCGGAAGCACGGTGGTGCCACGCGAACCTAACATTCAAACCACATTTGGTGATGCTTAATGTTTAAGTAGAGAAGAAGAGGCTCAGCTTTTATCCAATAGCAGCTCAGGCCACAGATACAACTGGAAGGTCTACCTTTCTACCTTTCAGCCACTAGTCTGTGCTCTAACTCTAGAAATTACAGTCTGTAAAGCATAAAGCCGGCAAACGCACATGCTGTGTATCAGCTTGTCAGCAGTCTATATCCCTTACGATTAAACAGGTATGAATAAAAATGGTCTTCAACATGTTTTATTAGCTATGAAGTAGCTAATGAAGAAATTATTCAAACATCCATCCATCCATTTTCCAAACTGCTTATCCTACTGGGTCGCGGGGGGTCCGGAGCCTATCCCAGAAGCAATGGGCACGAGGCAGGGAACAACCCAGGATGGGGGGCCAGCCCATCGCAGAGCACACTCACACACCATTCACTCTCACATGCACTCCTATGGGCAATTTAGCAAGTCCTCGGCATGTTTTTGGACTGTGGGGGGAAACCGGAGTACCCGGAGGAAACCCCACGACGACATGGGGAGAACATGCAAACTCCGCACACATGTGACCCAGGCGGAGACTCGAACCCGGGTCCCAGAGGTGTGAGGCAACAGTGCTAACCACTGCACCACCATGCTGCCCCCATTATTCAAACAGACATGAGTAAATGAAAATTGTTTGCTTTTCAATAGTTTTTCTGGAACTTCAAGATCTTCGAAACACATGAAGCTTTCTTGGGTGATGACAGAAGCCACTTGGAGGTGTCTGCCAAGTAGGCATGTCCTGGCAGACATGCAGCCTGATTTAAACAACGTGCCAAAGGACTGACACCCATTGATAGGAATCGCTTTCATAACAAAGGTAAACGGAAGAGTTCATTCCTGCAAATGGCCGAGGGTATTGCCTTTAATTTTACACAGGGCAGCATGTGCTGCTGCTGCAAACGATTGAAAAGATGGAATTGCGCAATCGGGAGGCAGGGCCAGATTGAGGGAGACAGCCAGCTCGAGCTAAGCACCTGCCGTTTGTCTTCGCATTGAGCGACCCCAAGAACGTGCCTCTCAGCCAGTCACCGAACTCTGCAGAGGCCCCTTTAATCTCTGGCACCGAAGAACCCACCATATTCTCAATCGAGCAAAGCGGATCGCTCGCAATTTACTTTTCATTTCAAAATTGTCTATTGATTTTGATTCCCGCTATGAACTGAAACGCGACCAAACAAACACGCAGTGGCGTTCACCAGCACCTGCTGGGATCGATGGCAGGGTCGCGCGTGTATTAAAGCACCGGGGTCAAGCGCGCTCATTCTCGCAAAAAACACAATCAATAGCATCTCCCTTTGTTTTCCCCTGGTCTCCCCTTCTCTTAAGCAGTAAGCAAACATGACACAACATCAGATCTTGTCATTTGAGGGGGGAGAAGAATTTTCCTGCTTTCAAAGATGAGAATAAAGATTAGACAGACAGGGTACCTCATTTGGCTGTGATGATAAGGTTCAAATTCAGTCAATACAGCCTAACTGAAAATTCATATGTGGAGTTTTTCTCCATCCTTTCAATATACTGGCAAATTTAAATACTTTCCGTGTCTAGGGGGTAATGTTAAATACACAGTAAATAAATTCAAGAGTTACCCTCTAAACCTTCACCTGGTTTCAAAAATACCACAGAGAGCCCAAATCCAGAGGCAGAACCTAAAATAGTGACAATCTCTCAGACTCAGACGATACCGAAGGCGATGGACTTTTAATGATGACTCTGCTCTAGCCTCTGCCCTATCCGGAAGGATGCCCCGTGCCGTGGTCCAGCTGATCGACACATTAACAATAAGCCAGAGTGTGTCCCTCACCACCACGTGCAGCTCCACGGTGCATCCAGGCAGCCCTAGGAGGGCCTTAGCAAGCTGACGGCAGAGGGCGAGGGAAGCCTACAGGAAGCCAGTCCCTGTCTAATCTCCAGGGTAGCAGGCCTACATATGCCACATAGTGCTGAAAAATAAACTGCACTTGCACTTTGTACTAATGAGAGTCAATGCTGAAGGTCTACACTGATGATTTATGTAGCAGATATTTTTGTTTTACTTTGAGTGAATTACTTTGGGCATTGGGTGATACGCATTGGTATTTTTATCTTCTATAAAACGACTATAATGAATCGTACATAAGTGAAGGGGGCGGGAAAGGTCACCATCTGGCTGGGGAGGGAACGTCAGGTGACCATTGGAAATGGCTGGGGTTAATTTAGTCTACCTGCCCCTTGGTCCCAGTGTGTGTATAACTTGGACGTGTTGTGTTTGCCTCGCCCCAGTGACCCAGACCTGAGCACCAGCACCAGTCCCATTCGGGTTCCCTTTATTTCCACCCATAGAGCAATCTCTCTGCTCGGGTTTGTTTTTCGCCTTTATATGTTTTCTTAATCTACCTCTGGGAATATTTATGAATTTCATTGTTTACTAACAGGTACACGCTGTCCCCTAAGAGGCAGCTTTCAGCCTGCATTTTGACAAACTATTATACAAAACACAGACATCAGACAACCTGCAGGCAATATTCCAGACAGAATTGGATGGTTTTATATTAGTAGAGCACCTTTTACCATTAGCATTCCGCTACTCAAACCAATTACATGTATTTGTATATCTTAATGTAACTTATCAAAAGGTCTGTACTGTTACAACCGCCTCATAACTTACTCACGACCAAATAAGTCGACTGTCATGCTTGGTAAACTTTTAAAAGGAATTTAGATTTAAGGGAGCAGAACATCACTGCTATCATGATGACCATGGAAACTTCTACACCGCGTATGAAGCCGATTCACGAGGGGTGGGGTACAAGACGGGAAGTTACCTTTCACGTAGGGAGCTACGGCTCAGCAGGGGACTCTGGGTAACCGTCACACCGGGCACAGGGGTGGAGTGGGCCGGCAGGGAAGCCCCTGCAGGGGGGCTGAGACACCTCTTCCCTGGCACCCCCCCGGGGGCCCTGCATGCCTTTGGAGAGCTCCTACTGTCCTACGGGGAGTCAGAGACCATGCAGCTCAGGCAGGGATCTGGACAGCTCATTCACACCCCCCCCATTCATAGATGAGGACCCTGAAGGCGAGCCCCCCCCCCAGGAAGACGCTTCCGCTTTACGGAGCTGGGCAACAGTGGGTGAAAATTATTCTCCATGCCCTCAGGAGCTGGGGGGCTTCATTCATGTGGCACATTCCTTCTGAGAAATACATTTCAGGAAAAGTAATATGCATAGTTGGGTATTAAGGTGTCTCTCCTTTCAGGTTGCATTGAAGCGCAACCTTTTGATAACACGTTTCTGTCAAAATGTCACTTACTCTCGCAAACTTCGGTCGGTAGCTGCCAAGGAGCGAAGAATCTGCCAAGAAATAATAAAAACAGAAACCAATAAATATACGACGAGATGGGCCTGGATGACAACTGAGGCAAAGGGACCAGGTAGACACAACCGGACGAAACAGCGGCTCCTCAGAGGACACGGGAAGACGACGACGTACATGCACACCTTCGGGGTGACTGACTGCGGAAGCCGCAGACCAGCTGTGACGCAGCACCTCGTAAGACGGCTGTGGACGGAATGAAGACTCGTGGAAGGAGGAGTTGGGCACGTGGGGAACCTGCGGGCCGGCAGGACGACACCGTGAACCGGCGGAGCTTAACAGCAGCAAACAAACCACAGGCCTCATTTAGCGCCACATATTTGTCTTTCATTTCAAGTTTAATCGCTTCCAGTAAAGACCACAAAACGCTGAAAAGGAGGAAGTTTGACAAAGCCGGCGGAACGACAGCTTTGCCCAGGTGTGCGGAGGCTGGAGTTACATCAACTTCAATTAAATTCTTGGCACTTCAATTATATCGCATGATTATCGCTCTCATTAATGAAGAGCAATTCGCTTCCACACAAACAAGCGTGCAGACTTTAAACACACATTAATAATGCATCCAGTGGGCTAAGCCCCTTCAATAGGAAGCTATTTGTTAATCATGGTTTGACTCTTAATTACCAAGGTTAATTGTAGCTCCAGGATGTATTCTGCATGATGCTCCGTTTCAAAGGCTACATTCCAAAAAACGCCATACTGACATCTTCACCAAATCCATGCATCCGTTTTAATATCTAAGGCCATATCGTTATCCTCATCAAAACTGTTGCTTAAGCAGGCAAAGAAACTGCCAAGGGCATGATACTGCACGTCACCGACATGTTTACCAAGACGTAAGCATAACAAAACGTCGAGGAAGAACCTCGCAGGCAGTCAATGGAGAGGTCAAGTTTAAACAGCCAAATAGCTGCCCAGAGGGAGAATAATCAGGACCAGGAGCATGTGGGCCAGCCGGGTCTGCACATGGTCTAGGAACCACACTTGGAACAATATGATTCAAGTGAAATGGCCAGAGGCTCCTACCACGAAAGGGGCCTGGTCGTCAGACTCCTTCTTAAACCTGAAGGGCCCCAGCTGGAGGTGGCTGAGCCGCTGCCTGGCATCCTCAGAGAGCTGGCACATACGCCGGTGGGTGTATGGGGACAGGACCCGTAGCTGGGAGGCCACTGTGGGCCTTTCGTAGCTGCAGATAGGACGGGCCGTCGGGGTCCCCTTCGCCGCAAAGTCAGTGAGCCCTCTGGGCCTTTGAATAGATCTGGGTTTCTCTGAACACGGCTGGACAGGCTGAAGAAGCAAACGTACCATTTAATCCATAAAAACCTAAACTGAAAGAAAATCCTTTCTCACCCTAAAAAACTATTCAAAATCAAGCAGACACCGAATGAGTGCAGTGAGTACAGGAAGATTCCATTATCACACTATAACGAGGGGGAACAGTCCTCAAGTGCAGTATTCTGGGGAAGTACTGGGGAGTTACACTGGCTGTAAATAAAGCAGAAATTCTTTTAGCTCTGAGATTCCTGAAACAAGCTCACTGCAGACAGGAAAGGTAGCCCTAAACAAAGCCAACATCACCTTTGTTGGCAAATGGGTTCAATAATTCTACCAGCAGCTAACATAATTCTGCATTGCAATAACTGTTCTCCTGCAGGCGATGTTCGGATAAATAAGTTTTTAAAAAATGTTAATTGCATTTGATGGCCGGCTCCAGACTAATGTGATAATGCCATTACATGGCTGTAAAAATAAAGATAATTTAAATGCTAATTTGAACATCCTGCCATATTAGCTCATTTTTAAAACAGAATAAATAAATCCTGATTTAGATTGCTTTGAGAAGAGAGATTTAATGAAATTAAGCATTTTTGCCTTTATTCCTCTTTGTCCCGGTTCTCTTTAGGTTGGAGCACAAAGGAGCCATTTGCTGCTGCAAGTTGGGCTTGTCTGATGTGATTAGTGGGTCGGCTGGTCTTGGTAATAGTAGATAAAGCAGGGTGTCCTTGAAACAACAAAGCCGGGGCCCCAAGTAGCTTATTAAACAACAAACGATTCCCGTTCAAATACATGCAAATCACTGGGACAGAAGCTATTTATAAAGGGCCGTGTCAAGTCAGGACCAAGGCGTGCTTGCAAGGAGGACAGGCAGAGATCTGGACTGAACAGCGGTAACAATGCCCAAGTCAGATAGGGCTGATGAGGAGCAAACTGCCCCTTTAGCTAATGCAAAACCCTAATAGAAAGTACCGGGGCCTCCACATCCTTCTCCTCACGGCCTGTTTGATGATGTTCTCGGGCATCGATCAGGCAGGCGCTGGCATGACAGCGATGCTCACCTCCATCACTCTGAGAATGCGCATCTCCTCGCGAGTCATTACAGGGAAGCCGGCCTTTATGCACAGTTGGCATTTCGTCAATAATCCCTCTTTAAATATATGGCCCCTATAGCCAGAGCCAGGCTGTGGGTCGGATAGCGCGGCGGCGACTTGATAATAGTTGATAGTTTTTCTTTTAAGGTCAAGATGATTTTAAATGGTGACACGACGTCTTCTGGCTGTGCGGGATGTGCCGCCGTTTTTAGATTTAGCACAGAAAACATCTTTGTTTGTTTTGCTTTGTTTTCTGTCAGCTTTGGTTAAGGGGGAAAACAGACAGAAATGGTGTCCAATGAACAGGGCTGAACATTTTTTTTGTAAATTTCCTTCTTCGGAAATAAAGCATACTTCACATTGTGCATTGAGGTAGCCTAGCTGAAGAAACATACAATTATAAAAGTAATTATGTAAGAAAGGGGGGGGGGGGCGTGAACCTGGAAATAACAAGAACACAGAAGTACAGATACAAAAGCTTCTAAACAATCTTTCAATACTAGGAAAAGTTACATAAGAAAACTCCAATAGAGTAAATATGGAGATTCAGGCGTCTCCAAAGACACATATATAAAAATTACACCTTTGCCGTCAAGATACTGAATAAAAAAATGTAAGAAAGCGGATCAGACACTAAAAATTTCTGCACAGATGTGACTTCAGAAATAAGACGAGAAGCAGCGCACAGTCCATGTGTCATTGTGACTTTCATCTCCGCTTATTTAAGCTCTAAATTGTTGGTTGATAGTCACAATTTCAAATTCAAATTTTACCATCGGTTCCTTTGTGTGCAGATGCAATGAAACTTCAACTCGCTTAAATAAAAACAGGTCATTTAACACACTTAAGCAGAAGATGGCAAGGGGAGCAGACACGCTGAACACTTACAAGGCATGGAGATCGCCCGGCTTTTAAATCACATTCCTCCATAATGGTGCTCGTTGTAAATTCCACTCTAGGCGATATTCCCTAAGGAAAAGCAATTTTAAAAGTTCACAGGGAATCAGGGTAGATATATTTTACAAGAACCCCCTGTAAATAAGAAAAGTCATAACTAGGTTAATCTGTGATGTTGTTAGTCATGAACCTACAGGGAAGGAGGCTGATTTCTTCATAAGCATCTCTCTCCCTGGACCAGAGCCCCCAGGAGATCGAGTGGGGGCTGGATATAAGAAAGCCCTGGTGTTCATCTCAAGGGTGGCCAGGATTTCACCCTCTGCAGAAGGAAATTAACACAGGCAAGGTCACCATCGCAAACAAGTGCGTATGGATCACAAAGGGCAAATCTATGGCAGATGCCAGGAGTTAAGTCAGAAATGAGGGAGCCGACCTGGGGGAACAAGCTGAATCAGCTCAAAGCAGGTTGCGTCCACTGCAAAATACAAACAGAGAAATTGGCTATTTCTGTAGTAAAGACACACCTTAATGATCCTGATAAGGACTGAAATCAAATAGGAGCTACTTACGCTCCAGAATATCAGCTATATCACACGGGTCAACAGCCTCTGAAAATGTCTTTTGGGGAACATTTACAAACCAGAAAACAATCAAGTCAGCAGGGTCTTTAACTATGGAAACTGGAAAAGGAACGTTAAAATAGTTCAAGAAAATGTAAACATAACGGTGTAATGTAAAATAAACATAAGAACATAAGAACTATACAAACGAGAGGAGGCCATTCGGCCCATCAAGCTCGCTTGGGGAGAACTAAACTAATAGCTCAGAGTCGTTAAAATCTTATCTAGCTCTGATTTAAAGGAACCCAAGGATTCAGTTTGCACTACATTATCAGGAAGGCTATTCCATAACATATCACAGAAGTCACGCAGCTCATCACAATTAACCCTATCAAATCTGAACCATGTATATCACGTTAGTATGGCATACTACCGCAAAGTAAAATTAAAAGTCACAAGGCATGCTAATAAAATGGATGTCTAAGTAAGAAACCGTTTGAAGAAGAAACTCAAAACTAATTTTTTTCTAGAAGCCCTGAATCATTGGCTCATCCTACCTTCTCAAAGACCATTTTTTCATGGAATAACAAAGGAAACACAGGAGCCAAACAAAGAGTCTTCTGGTATTGGCCCATTATACAAACACTCAGGTATATGTCCTGATGGTTGGGAAGCACCACCCCCGGGCAGGTAATCTGTTATTAACAAAAATATAATTAAAATGTTTCAGTTAAAATACGATATTAATTATAGAAAGGACGTATCTTTAAGATTTCCATGTTGTTGTAAATATCGTCCGAAATTAATTGCATAATTTCGTATTAAACGAGGGCAATATATTTATAGTGTGTTCCGTTATAGTTTGCAACTTCCGTGTGCGACGCATGCAAATAACTGCACCAACTATAGCGATCAAGCAGTGCTTTAAAGATTTTCAGTTTCATTTCAGATCAGAGCAATATCATTAGAGACTGCAGACTTCCTGGGTTAATGCAGGGTTTCCTTGTTCAAAGGCTTATATGGTGCCACTTTAAGTAGAGGCGGATCGTCCGATTATTCAACTATTCAGTTCGAGAATTGTTTCCTTTCCATCCAGTTTCACCATATTTAAGGATTCAGGATACCGACACGCACAGAACAATCCGTACTTACAGCCTGAATATCCACATGCACGGTGCATTTGAGCACTTTGCGCGACATTTTGCACACAGAGTGCCCCTTCTTTGGCGGAGACACCCCACCCATGATCAAACTTCGGTCGCCATAGCGGCCACGGACGCCGCAACTGAACAGGATGTAAATGTGCCACGCGCCGTTAACGCAGTAAGGGAGGTGTTTCTCACATCATCCCCGCAGCGACTTTACTGCAAAGATGCCTTCATTCACTACCGTCACGCGCCAACCGCAAGGATACTAGACAAATAGATTAAAGGATCACCGACAGCAAAGCTGGGTATTGATGGGTGGTATGGAAATATGCCATAGTGTTACATTCGTGGATGAATAGACATTGGGATTTGGATTATGAAACCTCAGAAAAGACGCCATCAGTGATCATTGTTAACACACCACAGCACACAGTGCGCGACAACGAAATGTGTCCTCTGCATTTAACCCATATGTGACTTTCGTGACATAGCAAGGGGCAGTTAATTCAGCGCCCGGGGAATTCCGTGCCTTGCTGGTCGGGCATTCTAACTTGCAATCTTTGAATTACAAGTACGCTTCCCTAACCGTCAAGCCACCACTGCCCACTGAATCTAACAAGTGTACGGAAAGTGTAAGTGTATGGTTATAATTTATCTATACCTTACAATGACTTAAGACACGATATCATTTATTATAAAGCATTAATCACTACTCATCTATTACAAAGCATAATTACTTAACATATAAAATAGTTTGGGCGAAATTGTCAAGTGGTCATCCCCCCGTATACAAATATGTTACGATGTTATTGCTAGAATGTCACAAGTAATTTATGAAATTCTATACATACATTGTATGCATGTACACGTTAGATTGTATGTTTTTTCGCTAATATATCTCAACATCTTTCTGCATTGTCTTGTAAATAGTGCTAAGATGTTAGGATGCAAATTCATGTAGCGCTGATTGACAGGAACAATTTCTCCACCTTTAACTTACCCTTTCTGTCGATATGCTTAGTGAAGGAAGAAGTGAAGCTAATGTCAAAACCATGACATTTACACTCTTATTATGTCAAATCCAGCTTCTCCGCATAACTCTGCCATTGCAGAGCTGATAAATCCTTATTCATGTGTCAATTTAGTCATGCACATTGCCAGTAGTACAAAGCAATTCTCAATCTAATTCAGTGTCATGTTTCGATTAGAATTCAAAGTTTGCTTATCTCACTGCTGTGCATGTTTCTTGCACATCTTAAAAATTAAAAATAGCATGTATTTTTTAAATATTTGCATTCACAACAACAATACAGATTTAATTACAAACAGCAAAGCTCACCTCAGGGTAAGACGTTGGATGTGATTGAAGAAAACAAACGTAACCCTTGATCTGGCAAAGAGTAAGCTGCTGTCATATAGGCTACAGTGGGTATTAGAAATAGATGGGTGGGTGAATGGATGAGTGATCCAATACAATAAAAACAATGCATAATAAGTAGGCCAGAATGAGAATCTATGGATTCCACAGTCAGATATAAAGGAGGGACAATATTAGCTATAAAAACACAGCAGACAGAATAAAGCCATACTGATCCACTGGCAAACTGATACTCAGACACATGACAGTTGGTAAAAGTCATTTGGGCAAAAGATTTTCAAACTCCATAGTATTTTTGGCCTAACACATATTCTTGTTGATCTGAAACCAGAATCAAGACAAAAACAAACATTTAATATAATTATTAAAGAGCCACTTTCAGAGAAAAAACAATATGTAAAATAATAAAATTACAATAATAAATGTTATTCTCCAGACAGTTTTGAGTTTTGAACAGGAACTGGCAGGTTCTCTGTAAAAAAAAAAAAGAAGAAAGAATAAGATTGTGCGCTGTTCTCCCTCAGTTCATGTAATCGGTGGCCCTCAAAGCTGGCAACAGTGTGCTGGAGGCAGACAATTTGGTTTGGGAACAAATCACAGGCTTATGGGTAATTACACTCTAATCTACAATGAACTACTGTAAGGCTGGACTAGCCAATATGCTATCAGCACTGGACAGACACTAGTGCATGATTTAGCTGGTTGGGAACAGTGATGTGTCGTAAGAGCTGTCTCCTTTTGCAGATTGTGGCCCAGATGTTTCTGCCAGGCCGAGCACTAAAAATCACCTTGCAAAAGAAACCTTAAATATATATCAGAATATACCAGGGAGACAGTTTAAAGCTTTAAAGAATTAAAAAAAAGAAAAATCTCACTAATGACATTGACATCTTCAAATGAGTTTAAGCTGTATTTATCGCTGTATTACTTATCTTGAATGTAAGGTCAGTTCCTGAAAAGTGCATAATAGATGGTGGAGGATTACTGGGTACAAAAGCTATACATGAGATATGATTACCCGAAATGTGCCACAACATTTGTTATGCAGCCTATGGGTGTTAATTAGGAAAACAATTGGATATCCAGTAGTTTAAATGGAACTGCAGAAACAAATCCACTGAAAGCTCCATCCACATTTCCATGTGTGCAGAGAGCCAGGTGGTGGCACCAGAGCGTAAGCTGCGTGACTGGACTGGCCAAGATGAACCTGGAGCCTTCTCAGAATGCAATAATAAAACAATAATATGATTCACAGGTAAAGACTGTAGAATCTTTGTTTTTCAGTCTCTGGGTCATACCAGCCTCAGAAGTAATCAGACTTGGCAAAGAGAGGTTTTATGTGTTTATTTACCAAGGAACAAGGAAGGACAGAGTAACTCCAATTTTAAAGCACAGAGCAAAAACTCATTTTAATGAACACACCATTCAGGGAAAAAATACAGCGAAAAATACATTCTTTGTACAAAAATAAGAAAAAAAGTTGAAACGGCGAGGAATATTTCATTTGGAACACAATTAGGCCGGGCTGGTTGTTTTCTGTTCTGACGGGCGAGGCGTGTTCTCCTGTTTGCACCTGAGCGCGTGCGGCGTGGATAACAAGCCGGCCATCACTCCTGTCATCCTTACTCCAGCAGATGGGCCTGGTCCTCCTAGGAACCTCCCACGCAGAGCTTTCAAAATAGACCTTTAAGGCCACACTCCATCTGTTACCAATAATATCAGCCTAAAAAAAGTGTTTAATATTGCTGACACCACGAAGGGTGCAAGGCGAAAACGCCCCGAAAAGGTAATCTATGAGAACAAAGTGTACGGACCTCGTTTACGGTTAATTAAACCCGCATATTTTAGGATTCTCCTTGCAGGGTGTCGCTCGGTGTGGCCGACCCTGCCAGCTGCTCAGATGCAGGTCACCGGTGGTTCATTTATGGGAATCAAACTAGTGTCTTCTGCATCATGTCATGGTTCAGATATCCCTCCCACCCCCCCCAAAACTTAACAATTTACCCAGTGAAAAAACTAGACTGGCTAGGAGCATAGATCAGCCTAAAAAAATAATCATCTAATGGCACATTACTGTAATATTATTCTGTATAAAATCAATCTCTCTTTTCCTGTCCTCTGCTGTGTTCTGACAGGAAGCCTTCAGTTCACACCATTACCTTATGCTATCGCTATATAACATTAACTGCATCATGAATTAATCTGCACAAAGCGTGCTTACCTCCTGAAGCACAATTAACTTTCCGATAATGCTTGTGTGTACTTCCATTTGTGAAGACTCCTAGCGCAACCAGTTTCCTTGGTGAGTTTGGGTATTTAATAAATGCAAACAGTGCTCCTGCTCATTATACTGTGAATAACAGAGTCACATTTTCACTTTGAGGAGCCAGGAACCAGCGTGTTTACCCTGTAATTAGCATGCTGGCATACAGCAAGCACGGCATGCTGAAAAGATGGCTCATGGACCGGGGGGAGGGGGGGGGGGGGGATGATTTATATCAGCGTTAACGGAATGGCTCAGAAAAAAAGCCCATCTCTTGTTGGGCATCATTAAGCACAAAGCAGCACGTTCGATACGGCCGGACGGAGGGGAGGAAGACTGACTGATTTCCGGGATGTCTCCGAAAGCTGCCAGACGCTTCATTTCCCAGCCTGACATCTCGTCGGAAAACAGGGCGCCATGAAGGGAACGTCTGACTTTATAACAGTGATTAAAGTGTGACACGCCCCTGCCGGGTTAGCTGCTCTCACACGTGCCTGTCACCAGCATCCACGGGGACTCGCAGTCACATTCTATCATCGTCCTCCGTCCTTTCATGACTTGTTTGTGGCTCCTCCCAAATCCCTTATTTGTGCCACGTGACTACCCTGAAGAATCCACGATACTCTACACACGGGATGGTCTTATTGGGCCTCTCGGCCACCCGGCCCCTTGTGACAGCACTTCCTGTCTGATGTGACTGTGCCGTGTCCCGGTGGACGGAGAGGCACATGGAAACATCAGACTTAATCCTGCAGATTTGTCCTGCCCCATGATGAATTATGGGTAAAGAAATAGCATCCTACTATAACTCATCAAAAAACATCTTTAAAAAAAAAGGAAAGCAAAACTTTGGTGAGAAACATACATGTGGTTTTCAAATGTTTACAAACATCACGTTTAATTTCAGGTTCACTGAAAGTGTCTTCTGAAAGGAACTGGATGGTTCTCAGGACCATTGAGTTTTCCTAAAACTCATTATACTTATATATTGCAGGCTGATAATTTAATAAATAACCCACCACAAGGAAAAACAGAACTCACGCTTTAACTAGTTTAACAAAAGCTTAACAGAAATCTTGTGTGCAAAAAAAAAAACTATTGTGGCAAAACACATAGTAAAAACACAGAAGTAGAAAGTGTTTGGGACCATAAAGGATGTTTTTAAACCCTTCTCTCAGGCCAGTCTGGTCATGCAGACCGGCAGCATGGAGGCGAGAAGGGCCCCCAAGCGATGTGTGTGGGTTTGTCAGCCCAGGAGGGAAATGGCACAGGATACCAGACCGGAAGGTAATAGCACACAGGCCACTGCTCCAGACTCGCTGTCGGCGGCAAGGGATGCCAGTGTGGGCCAGGACACATGCTGACTGAAGCTTAGGTGTCTCTCACACTATGGACCTTCCTGTCAGGCTTCTCTTCCTCCTGGCTCCTACCGTTGCCATAGCCGTTCCCTTGGCGACTGCCGGATAGGCCATCTGAGCCACTGGAATGAAAGAGCGTATTCTGGAAGATTACATTTCTACCGAACGCTGAGCTGCATTGACAATAATAACGTTAGGGAGCGTCTGACCTGCTCATGTGACCCACTGCTTTTGTCCCATCGATTAAATGGTTAAGCTTGTAGAAATCCAGAAATGTCCGGGCCACGTTTCTGCCCAGCTTCATGTCTGGGGGGGGGGGGGGGGGGGGGGTTAAGGCCACTTTTTGGTGATTAGTTACGGTCAGTAGAGTGTCGTCAGTGTGCAGCACAAGGTGAATACCCATGATGTCTGAAGTCCATTCGTCTACCAAAAAATATACTCACACAAACGCAGACATACGCCCACACACACTTTCAGAGTGCACATGCACACATACACACACACAAATATTTTTATATATATATATATATATATAGACACACACACACAGCATGGACACACAGACAATAACGGACCTGTAATCATATCTTTGTGGGAAGAGCTCATTCATTTCTATGGGAAAAATGCTAATGCTAACTATGACACTACGGCCTTGTGGCATGTTTCCCTGAGGATCCCGAGCGGTTTCGTCATGTGGTGGGTGCGGCTATGTGCTACATCAGTGCATGCTCCCCACCCTGACCAGACTGACCTAACTGTGATGACCTTAACCGCACCCAGCCCCGACCATTACCATATGTACACAAGAGTTTTCTGCAGTTTTACCTTTTTGATTGCAGTCAAATTTTGATTGCATTTTTTTATTGATCACGTTGTGTGGTCATTTGGTCAGCACAAAATAAGGTGGACAACACACACATATATACATGGACAGCATGCACACATACATATATATATATACATACACACTATAGGCCATAAAAGTTTGCTTAAATGCACCTCTTGGACAGGTAAACCGGTGCATCACTGGGAGAACATGGTCGAACACCAGGCAATGGGAATATGTTTATAGAAAACATATAAATATATATATGCAAAGGCAAAGGTTTGTAAGAGTAACATCATCATGGCTTTTTGCAAAGTAAACTTGGAGAGGAAAAAAACACTGAGCCAAAGGACCTCAGTGTCCAACGGAGACGCGGGGAGTCAGAGATCGATCCCGTTCGGCGCGACACGTTTCCTCACGGGAAAGGGGCCTGCTAATTACCATGCCGAGTCCCCCAAAGCCTCGTAATCTTTAGGCAGATTAAAGAGCGTGTCAATCAGACACTCCTCTCAAAATGTCATGTGGTCTTCCAGCGTGCTGTTTGCAGAGCCACGCTTCCCCTCGGCATGGCACGCGGGGAAAGCTCATTTAAGCAGACACTAATCCGGAGAGCTGGGCCAGGCCGCGCTACACCTGTCTTACAAAACGTGCTACAAGAAGGAAACGTATCCCAAATAAAAACAACATTAAATTTATTTGGGGTGAAAAATGATGATCAACCAGGAGGGAGGATAAAAACGACCCCAGACTGCAGACACGGCTGTTTGTCTCGCGAATAGTTACCTGCCTGTCCTTTACTGGACAATCATAAATGATGAAATAAAAAAAGATATTTCATTTTTCACCCTTGGCTGTCGTTTCATTTCTGAAGCGCCGCTCTGTCTATCTCATACACGTTACCGTGACGATCTCTCACCCGAGTCGCAGCGATTCCGCCGTTTTTTATTTTTATTTTCCCCATTTCACCCAACAGTCAAAAATTAGTCATGAGACATAAATTAAGGCCGTGTGGCTGAGATCCTATTATCTGGAGCTGTTACCCCGTAAAAGAAAATCCACCTGCAGCATTATGGGATGGCTGAGAGGAAGGGGAGGGTGTGTGCGGGGTATGTGTACACACACACGCACACACACACACACACACACACCGAAAGCTCATTTGCTACCTTCTACCGTTTTAAAAAATGCACCTGGTGTGATGGCATGTTATAAATAGAGAACAAATAGTAAATAATAATAAACTGATAAAATAAACCTGTGTGTTAGGGTCACACCAGAATGTGCTTTATGGTTTCATTTAGGGTGACAAAGTCTTCTACAGGTCAGACAGTCTGTATGGCGGACCAACAGCAGTCATCCATCTTCTATAAGCGTTTATGCAGTGCGCGGTCGCAGAGAGCCCGGGGCCGAACATAGGGGCCAATCCCAGTGGCCATAGGACACAGGGCGTCCCATTCAAGGTACACACTCACACTCACATGCTTTAGACACAGCAATCCAAGTAAACCTACAGTCTCTGGACTGGGGGAGGAGGCCCTTGTCACCAAGGGCAGAACTTTGCACGCGACAGCTCTGGAGGTTTCAGGTCACAGTGTTACCCACGGAGCCACTATGTAACAAAAAATATAGAATAAAGTGAAATGCTACTTCAAACACAATGTACTGAGTGATTTACTTGTATGAAGTCACTAGCCCATACAATAAATCCAGCTGTCCATCCATTATCCATAACTGCTTATTGTAGAAGAGGGAACATGTCCCAAGAGAAGCAGGGAACACCCTGGAAGGGATGGCAGTCCATCTCCGGGCACACGCACACTTTAAGGCAGCGCTAGGCAGTATTATCCAGCTGCTAAGGGCTGCTGTGTGTGCAGCTTTTCACTTCAGCTCCCTAATTAGATTACTTATTAGAGGACTGATTGGAGTCCTCACACCTGGGAATGAACAGCTGACCTAAAGGTTATCCCAAAAACCTGCATATAAACGGACCCTTTGCGGATAACATCGCCTAGACCTGCTGTAAGGGAGAGGGAACCTCAGTGTCCGCAAGGCGAACATGCGAACTGAGCACAGTGCTGCTAATTGAGCCCGGATGCTGCCTTCGTTCAGCACAGCAGTGATAAACAAACATTGTGCTGCTGAGTGCTTAAGATTTTCAGCTGCATACGAGCTATATCCTTTAGGATGATCTTGTTTTGTAAGGCAGGTGGGGCTGCCAGCGTTGCCCCCTCCCCCCCAGAAAGAGGTCACAGCTTTCAGGATTGCTGTGGATTGCCAAATGAGGCAGAGAGGGCACCCCCCAGGCGCAGGTGAGCGACGCCCCGCCCCCGCCGTCACCTTAGCCTGCGATCGCGGCCCTGCAGCCGGCCCCCATCCGTCACTCAGCACGGCCTCTCTCCTCTGTTTACTCCCCATCTGCTTCACCCTCCCACTCCGCCACATCACTCCTCCTCTGACTTTAAGAGGCCTGCAAAGCGAGCCCGCTCGGAAGACGTTCCGGCACGTTCTGCGGCCCATCTTTCTCCAAGTGCCTCAAGTCCAGTGGTGTTTACTTGAAAGTGACCCTGTCCTCTTGCTCTGGGTGCTCATGGCGGACATCATGTTGGAAACGTCGTCGCCGCGTCCCACTGGCTTTGGAGCTCACTAGAGATGCTTGGGGGGGGGGGGGGGCTTGTGCTCCATGCCGGCTGTGCTCACGCGCTCCCACCGTACCCTTCATGCTTTTTTTTTTGACCCGGGAAAAGTTTTGCCTCCATGTCGGCAGACAGTGCGCCTCCGAGCGAGCGACAGAAATAGCGGGCGCCCCCGCCGTGCGCAGATGGCCCTCGCAGCTTGTGATGTCACATCCCGCATCCATTACGGGAAGCCGGTGATGGACGGCCTGCTCCGGAGTACACGGCTTCATCCGCGTCACAGCTGCGGGCCAGACGCTCGGGCCGACCTGATTGGCTGCTGGCGGGCCGCCAGGAGTGACCGGGACTGCTGGAAGCGGGGATATCTCTGTCAGAGATGGGTGTCGAGGGAGGGCTGGAAATTTCCGCAGGGGCCGCCCACCGGTTTTAACCACACGAGGTGCCCCTCCGAAACTCTCTAAATACAGCCTGGACCATTTTGCGCTCTCATCGGTGATCTCATTTAAATATGTGTGCAAGGGATTATGGGAAACGGAAAAAGTTAATTAAAATTAAGTGCTATAGATGTATGGTACATTTATTCACAGAGGAAAATGGGAGATTCCAAGTTTCAGAAACTTTTCTTTGACCCAAGCTCAAGCTCTCTGAGACAAATAGAAGACACATCCAGGAGCAGATGTTCTCCAACTCGTCCATCGAGGATGTGTGTGAAAAACACAGACCTGCAAGCAGAGACGCCTGGCAGAAACACCCGGTGGAGTCATGTGACTGCGAAATGGACGGCTAGACGCTCATCCGTGTGCCAGGGGCCGATTCACGGCACTGAGCGCACAAGCGTGTGACTGGTGCAGAGCAACCTCACAGACAGCAGCTTCTGCCACACGTGCCGGCATCACTGTGCGCTGAATCAAGACATTTTAATGTTTGACTTCACAAATGTCCTTTAGTGTTGACATTGTAAACGGCAACGGGCAATACCAAGTTCACTTTGAAGGGGGGATCTGCCTTAAGCCTGGGTTGTTTTCCGCATTTTATGCAAAGAGTTTTGTTTATTTCAGCATCTCTGTGAGGCCTTACTGTGAGCTGCAGGGAAATCCATTTATAACTTCATAGAATTGCAGGAAAATACTTGCCTTAGTGACAGCCTTCCCCCCATGAGAGTCTTTGTACAGCTCCCGCTGCCATGTCCTGATAATAAGACTATGTGAGAAATTGGGTAATATTTGAATCTCTCAGTGAGTTGGGTGTGCACTTACAAAGCCACTACCGTTACGGGAATCACGAGTCCAAGTGGACAGGGTTTTCACATTGCCTTCAAAGAGTACCTCCCTAAGGTCGCACAGACCCTGAAAACAGTCCGCGAAGGCCTGACGATGATTACGGTAAAAGAAATGACAAGAGATAAGATCATATGGCAAGCGTACAGAGCATAAACTGACTACAGCATCAATTTAGCAGCATGATAGCATGGGTATGCTAGAGGTTAGCAAAATGTGAGTAATCTTAAGTTCATAATGAACCCTGCTGTCATATCCTTTGGCATTCAGATTTCTTTAGGAAATACCCAATATGTAACGGCTTTAATCACGAATCAACATCTGCTAAGTGAGTCAATATCATGCTGACATTGAAACTCAAGCTTAATTGGCACAATGGCCAAACACAAACCAAAGAGCCAGATTTCATCCAGACACTGCCTGCTCCTTCTCATGCTTCCTTCACAGCACCTCTGTCCTCTGTTACGGAGGCCCTACTCTGACAGCTGTACAGTTTGACCCAGGAGCCACGTGCCTGGACTCACCAGCAGGCCCCCTTTAGCCACGAAAGGACATTCTCTCCCACCCCTCTAATTCTTCCGCTTACACTCCCTCTCCAGAGAGCAGTAGGGGAAATCACTGCACTCTGGAAGGTGAGCCGCAAACTCATTTTCTGTTAATCTCCCCAATTCGCACCGTGGCTGCGGCCTAGCTCTCTGCGGTGTGGACCCTGGCATGTGCCGCGACAACCGAGTCCCTCAAAGGGGTCTGAGGGAAGCCACTGCTTTGAAATTGACTTCACAAGTCTTCAAAATAAGAGCCTTTTGAGGGCCATAGTTGCCACTCCACTTAAACTAAGGCTAATCCATCAGCAGGTCGTTATCCCAGGAAAACAAGCCTCACCTCCAAGACAACACTTTGAGCTCTCGGCATCTACTGAGCAAAGAAAGGGAGGGCAAGCTGTGAAAATTAAAGACCGTTAAAGACGCCTGATTAAAAGTTATGCTTTACTTTTCATTGATTTCAAAGAACTCCCAGCAGAGCCGGTGTGGCGGACGAGGATAAAGCCGCGGCTGCAGACGCACACACACAGCTGCGCGATCGATAACAGCCTTTGTGGGACTCAAGGACGAGACACCGCGGGGGCTGACGAGATGGGGAGGGGGGCTGGACGTTCCCGTGGCTCGGCCCGACGGCTTGTTTACAACACCGTCCCTCTGCTCTCTTCCTTGTTCCGTGAGCCCAACAGGCGGAGGGACAATGATGCCTTGGTGATGGCAGGCGAGGCGAGGCGATACCCACTAACGCGTCGACAAATGAGGGACGTCGCCGCCATCAATAACATCGAGTGACAGCTCTGCCACCGGGGTGTCACACGCAGCCAATTAAGAATGCTAATTAAAACAGTAAACGGGACACACAAAGGGAACATGCCTCTCTCCCTGCAGCTCAGATTATACACAAAGACCTTGTGCCCCTTCACTGCAGGACAAAAGCAAGCAATCTGCTGATTTTAACTAGAAAAGACAGGAAAAGAAAGTTGGGAGAACTGAAGGGGGGGGGGTGACTTTGCAGTGAGGTGTACTTCATCTTCACCTTGGTCAACGTGATCAGTCACGGGTTCCGCTTCAATGATGCCTGTGTTTGTGGAGCCTGCGCATTTTTCCTGGTTTACATCGGATTCCTTCTGGTGATTAGATGGACTGGTGTCTATATATGGCCCTTAGACTGTGATTGTGTCCTGTGGTGGACTGGCATCCCGTCCATTGTGTCCCCTGCCTTGTGCCCTAGGCATCCTGGGCTAGGCTCCAGGCTCCTCATGCCCCTGCGTTAGATAAGTGGTATTTAAGGTGGATGATGCACTGATTGGCTTCCCGCGGAAACATAAAAATTTTTCCTTTGAAACTCTAGGGACCCAGTCTGGCAGGTTCCACCGGTGCACAGAAATCAGACTTAGTGACGGGATCTAACTGAGCATTTAATGAAGTGAATTAAGTGGTTCTGCATGGGAAGGGAACCCTAGAGCAACTCATAAGTCCTTGCCGAGCGAACACAGATGGTTCGTCCCTGTTTCTTCTGAGCGCTGGCGTACGGCTGCCTCAAGGGCAGCCGCAGTCCTCCTATTGCTTACTTTCTCCAGGTAAGTGAAGTCAAACGTAACAATGCCACAAAGTCATGTCGGAAGGGCCCTCTGCCCAGACCCGCACACTCACGGCCAGGAGGATGGCTCGTTACACGCTCAGCTAAGTTCCGTACGATCCAACAGCATGAATATTCAATGCTCCCAGCAGAGGGCAGCGATGACACAGAGTGATGGTGAGGGGTGAGCTTTACAGTGAGGAGACAGGGGCATCCTGAGAGCGCCCAAGGACAGCTGGGCCTTGGCTGGACAAGCAGGCACATAAACATAGCGCTGATTTCCTGTTATGAGGCACCCGGAGGAGACCGACATAGAAATGATGCTCAGAAGACCCCCCACACTATCAATTACAATGCCAGCATGTGGCAGGACGAAAACACGGCCCTCGGAACTCCTTCCTGAATCATCATGCTCCCCACAAGTCTTGTTATTGATAAACACGTCCCTACCAAGGATAAGCCGGCCTCTCAATGATGTTGCTGCCGTATGCGGGATGCCAAGGCCTTGTTGTACATCATGATCCTAGTCTTCATTATATCTCTCATTTTTCCGATAGTAAACTTCGCCCACAGGTGCCTACTGGGTAATTGCATACTACCAGGACAGTTTTAGCACTAGAGTGAGAGGAACCGTCCCATCAGGTCTGTGATTGATCCCCGAGACGGCTAGACCTGCGGCCGGGAAGCGTCGGACCCTCTGCCGAGCATGGAAACGGGCCGGAGACGAGCGCCCTGTTCTGGCAGGACGGTGTCAGGCTAATGGCTCGAGAGTGCCGCTCTGCTCAATTGGACAAAACGCTTTTCTACTTTAGCCCCTCAATAATGGGCCTTTCAGGAGATGTCTGGAGCCTCAAGGACGAGGAGAAATGGCACGTAACAGTGACAGCGAACCGCTCTCCCCCGGCGCCTCGCAGAGCAGCAGCACACTTGTTAAGCTGTCAGCGAGGAGGGGGCAACCTGGAGCGATGGGGGCAGCCAGGCAGACCACCCGCCATCCACCGAAGAGGCCTTCAGGCTCCAAGGAGCAGAGCTAACTGCTCTTCTTCTTCACCATGAGAAATGATGGCCATCGTTAGCTGTTAGGATTCTCGCCAGCCAAATCCATGCAGAAAAAAATCTCCCGTTGGAGCTAAAAAGGTGCAGTTCTACCCAGCGATGTCTCCTCAAAACATTTCCCAAAAAGAAGCATGTCATGGTGGGTTTCAACTCTTTGTCAACACCAACTCCGGATGTCAGTGATCACCTGACTGTGTTACCATGGCACTCCAATAATATGAAACGCTGCTTGCAGCCATTATGCCTTTGAAATTTGTGTAACCTAAGCTAATTTATGCATATTTTAAAGCAGGGGTGGGCAGTCTTATCCGCAAAGGGCCGTTGTGTATGCGGGTGTTCGCTGCAACTCAGATTACTAATTAGAGGACTGATTGGCTGAAGAATCCTCACACCTGGGTTTGACCAGCTGCCCTATAGGTTACCCCAAAAACCTGCACACACACCGGCTCTTTGCGGATAACATTGGCCACCCCTGGTTTAAAGCAAAATTCTGCAAAGCATTATTTTTATCAAGCAGACCCATAAAACTTTATAGCTGCTGTCTCAAGCTGATTCCCTAGAAGGTCCTGTATACCGCAGCCTTTATTGCAGCTCAGTCCTCCAGCTTAATGGCTTTAATTAATTGTTAAATATCTGCAGCAGCCTATACAGAAATATGCCACTTTTCTGGATTTCTGGGTAATACTGTGTTCTGACACACACACGCCTACTGTTGTATTCATGACTAGACTGATTAAAACAGCAATCCTTGGAATCCTTGGCTTAGCTACTTTCATCATATTCAACAACAATTTCCTAGAACTAGAAAAAATGCTTCCATATTAGAAAGTCAGAATTCATAAAAGTAAAACATCATACTCACACCATGGACTCCAGGGATGCTGCTGGAAGTGGATTCCCCTCCAAATTCGATTTGACCTCAGTGTAAGTGCTGATTAACTCCCCTCACGTATCACATCAGGCTCTATGGTAATTTCCCAGTGCGGGAACATCCACACATAGTCCTCGTTAATTCATAAAATTAGTCACACTATGTGATGTGCAGCTTGTGATATGAAGACATTCAGTGCAAGAGGGGTCAGGCAAGTTCGATTTGTGAAATATTCCGAAATAGCTCCATCTCAAACTGTATGACATGTTAAAGGAATTGCTAAAAAGGTTAAACTTCAGGCTGTGTAAGTATCCTTGGATAGTAGGAATTAAAACGGTGTGAGATGAACATCGTGTGTGATGATGAACACATCCTTGGGGCTGAAGCAGGAAAGCACCCAACCTGCGGCCTGTCTCTCTGTCTCACAAGAGCTATATGAGCCAGCACCCACCCTGCGACCTGTCTCACTATGTCACAAAGGCTATGTGAGCCAGCACCCACCCTGTGACCTGTCTCACTATGTCACAAAGGTTATGTGAGCCAGCACCCACCCTGCGACCTGTCTCACTATCTCACAAAGACTATGTGAGCCAGCACCCACCCTGCGACCTGTCTCACTATGTCACGAAGGCTATGTGAGCCAGCACCCACCCTGTGACCTGTCTCACTATGTCACGAAGGCTATGTGAGCCAGCACCCACCCTGCGACCTGTCTCACTATGTCACGAAGGCTATGTGAGCCAGCACCCACCCTGTGACCTGTCTCACTATGTCACGAAGGCTATGTGAGCCAGCACCCACCCTGCGACCTGTCTCACTATGTCACGAAGGCTATGTGAGCCAGCACCCACCCTGCGGCCTGTCTCACTATGTCACGAAGGCTATGTGAGCCAGCACCCACCCTGCGACCTGTCTCACTATCTCACGAAGGCTATGTGAGCCAGCACTCACCCTGCACCCTGTCTCACTATCTCACAAAGGCTATGTGAGCCAGCACCCAACCTGCACCCTGTCTCACTATCTAATGAAAGGTATGTGAGCCAGCACCCAACCTGCAGCCTGTCTCACGAGAGCTGACATGGAAGCATCAACATACACACCGAGGTCTTTCTCATAATCAGCTACCTTTATTTCCATGGAACCCATACAATATCTGTTCTTTATATTTCTGCTCCCTGCATGGATTACCTTACATTTATCAATGTTAAATTTCATACACCAGGTATCAGCCCAGTCGGTACTTAAATCCAGATCCCATTGTAGCCTCTCTGCTACTAGATCAGTATCTGCTACACCACCCACATTGGTATCGTCTGCAAATTTAACCAGTTTACTGTACATATTGGTGTCAATATCATTAATGTAAATTAGGATCAATAGTGGTCCTAAAACTGAACCCTGCGGTACCCCACTATGAACACAGGCCCACTGTTACATTGTGCCTCTAATAACTACACACTGCTTCCTGTCTGTTAACCAGTTTTCGATTCAAGCTGCTACAGTTCCTAAAATCCCTACAGCTTTGAGCTTAAGCAAGAGCCGTTTGTGGGACAACATCAAAGGCCTTCTGGAAATCTAAGTAGATCACATCGTAGGCCTTTTTGTGATCAATTTATCTTGTAGTTTCCTCAAAGAAAAAAGTAAAAGTAAATTAGTTAAACAGGATCTACTTCTCGTAAATCCATGTTGGCTATCCCTCAGAATGTTATTTGAATCCACGTAATTCAATCCATTTGAATCCATTTTCACTTGGATTATAGCTTCCATTATTTTTCCAGTAATGCTAGTTAAACTGATTGGCCTAAAGTTTGCTGGGTTACTTCTATCCCCTTTTTTGAATATGGGCGTTACATTAGCACGCTTCCAATCAGAAGGTACCAATCAGAAGTCATTAAGATTAGTGGAGTACCACAATGAGTTCTCAGATCGCATCGTACACACACCCTGTATCATGGAGGGCATCAAGTAGGGTGACCAGGACAGAATTTGTAAACTATCATTTCAATTAAAAAGACCTGGATTTCACTTAAGCACTTAAGAGTTCTTGTTATGTGCTGATTGGCCAGTCTCCTATATTCATGCATATGTCACTAATGTTAATCTGCAGCCGGATAAGTCTTTCAATCAAGGAAACAAACCAGTCAAAACACAAAAGGAAATGAAGTATTTAGCCAAGTACTGGAGCCTTTCAGTTTTAAAGTAGTTTGCAAATCCTGAAGTAACTCAAAGTCCCCCCCCCCCAACCCCCCCCGACATAGATTATCTGGTCACCCTACTTCAAGCTGGCATCATATTCTGGGAAGCAGAGACAGAAATTGTGTTCTCTCAGTACAAGGGCATGAAGGAACAGATACCCACCCCGTGAATGTCTTTGGGGGATTCTGTCAACGGGAAACCGGCAGGAATGTAAAAAGGAAGCAGCCGCTCGTCACGGTGTCTTTGCGTGCCGCGTGAAATTACAGGTGCTAATGAATCATTAAGCAGCGCAGAATATTCCCAGTGTTACAGCAGGGTACGCAGAGCAGCCATACGACAGCATCGACCACAAGCGGGACCAGCGGGCTGAGCGGGGAGCCCAGTCTCACAGCTCCCGGAACACGAGGCTCCAGTGCCCTCTTCCTGTCAAATCCCCCCAATGACCCCGAACAGGAAAAGGGTTATGGGGATGGCGCGGGGAGCTGTATGCACTGGAGCTCAACAGGACAAATTAATAAAGGCAACCAATTAAGTGCTCCTTTTTAATGAGTGAATTTCTGTAGCGGGGCGCTGTGGCAGAGGGCCCGTGATGGATACAAACTGGGCCGCCAGGGCAGAAATGGCAACACGGCTCATTCCTGGAGGGGCGCCTGACCCTAATCTCAGTGGTACATAAGACCCCCCCCCCACCGTCAGAGGTCTGTTTTCATCATGGTGCTGCCACTGCTAGCCCCTTCTCTGCCGTGAGGGACGTTACAGCTTCTGTGGAGCTCAGCCTCATTCAGTCTCCTCTCTGCCACCTCGGCTTAACTGAAGATGACTGACAAACACAGTAAACAGAAGCACACAGGAAGCAGAGAGTGAGCGCAGGGTGCATGGGGGGGAGGGCTGAGACAGGGATACAGTTTATCTTGCCTGGCTCCCCTCTCTGGGGACAGATACTTATGCTACAAATATGTACACGACCTTGTAACAAGTCATCGCCGCCCCTGTACACGCAGTGCCATTTGCTGCAGGAAAGCGACCTGCAGTCACATGACAGCTCTCCCAATTAATAGTCGTTTCTGTGTGACACTTGTCTGTCAAGTGGAAAAGACCCGGGAGTCAAATGAAATACATTTTGCAGAACAGGAGCATCACCATTAAGTTAGGACTCATTCCAGGGTACAGTAAATTCATTTACAGCCCCTGCGCCCCTCCCCAGCTCCTCGCCTTCCCCTAAGTGATTTTATGTTGGGGTGGGGTCATTTCTGACAGCTAGCCTTGGGTGACAGCGTAGAGAATAAAATAATAAAAAAAAAAAAAAACAGCGGGTGAAATGAGCCAAGGGTGCCGCCGCATTTTCCAGGCTCTGTGGACATAAACACTTTAGAACAAACAAATAAATAAACCGAAACAGACATGTCCTGTGTAAATAAGGGCAGCCATGCATCTGCCACAACCACCCCAGGGCTGTTGGGGGAGCAAGACTAGCGCCATGGGGCCGAGCAGCACTCCGCCTCCTGCCATTGGGATCCCCTCGGCTTAATGCCACCGAGATCCATTCAGCCCAATGCCGCAGGGATCCATTCAGCTTTCTGCTGAAGGGATCTGTTCATAATCCTGCTGCTGGGATCCATTCAGCCACTTTTGTTGTGATGTACATTTAATTAAATTTAATGCACAGTGAGAGTCCTTAACATCATACATAAAATGTGAAAAAATGATTTCTATCTCTGATTTTAGTACTGTCCTGTTTAGCCAGAAAGGGACATGAAAAGCTATCGGTTTAACAAGCCACCTGGGTGAAGTTGCTGTCCACCACCTGGAGGGGGCGGCCAAGCAGGCCATATCCGAGTAGACGACCAGGAAAGCCCTATGCCCTGTTGCCATGAGGAGCCCATGGACGCCCCCCCACGTTAGATATGTCACTGAGCGTGATGTGTGGGTCTCTTCCACAGAAGTCAGAGACCCCATCCATGCTGACTCCAGCTGCCGACGCCGCAGACGTCAGCGTGTCTTGTTCGCCGGCTGCCGCCACTGCATTCGACAGCTGGCACTGCGGCAGTGATGGAGGGTCAGGGAGCTTGACGCAATTAATAAAGCGGTGGGCAGGTGGGCCAGTCATAGGACGCCTTCCCAACACGCAGCTAGTAGACGCGGTCTGTTGCGAGGGTGCTCTGCACCTGCATGCATGAAGCACTCCATCACTGTGCACGGTCAGCAATACATACTTTTTTAAAACGTTAAACCACTGAATTAGAATGCTTCTGGAACTCAGAATTCATTGTTCACAATTTCACAGCATACATCAACAACCTGTTCATCATCATTTATCCATACATCTGTTCATCGTGACTGGGTTCAGAATCGGGAACCATTCTGTTGATCAGACAGCCCATCCATCCATATATCCATCCAGCTCCAGGGTTCCCTTCCCATGCAGAACCACTTAATTCACTTCATTAAATGCTCAGTTAGATCCTGTTGTAAAATCTGATTTCTGTGCACCGGTGGAAACTGCCAGATTGGGGTCCTATAGCCTCAAAGGAAAATCTCTGACATTTCTGAGGGAAGCTAATCAGTGCATCATCCACCTTCAATACCACTTATCTAACGCAGGGGCATGAGGAGCCTGGAGCCTAGCCCAGGATGCCTAGGGCACAAGGCAGGGGACACAGATGCCAGTCCTAATCCCCTAATCCCAACATGAGAACCTTAAACCCTATCTATTCCTAAAAGTACCCATAAGTATTCAAACAAAATACAAGTCTTTTGGCATTTTTAGTTTTTTGATTGCAGTGACAGCTTTTTATAAAATTGAGTTTCCCCTTATGGAGACCAAAAAATATCAAAATAACAGGATATTATTACACTATGGGGACATTTGACACACACACACACACACATACAACAGGGACAGCATTTTTCCTAAATGACATGTCTTTGGAATGGAAGAGAAAACCAATAATATATATAGTACAATATAAACCAAGCTATATCTTATTGAATAGGCAAAAGTAGTTTTACCACAACATTAACCTGCTCCCTTTCGGCAGATGGGGGGGGGGGGGGTAAGCAGAGAAAGGATACAGGAGTCCTCTGTGTAGGGGACGGGCCCCGCACTGCCTGCAGCCAAGTAGCTGTAGAAGGAGACCTCCAGCGTGTAGCAGTAGGACATGTCGTCCAGAAGTCCCCCCAGGAAGCGGCGGCCCGTGCCGGCCTTGACCACGTCACGGTTGAAGGACGTGCTGGACTGGAGAGAGCAGAGTGCAGAGCAGCATTAGGAGGGAGAGATCTGAGTGTGTGTCCATGGCAGGGAGGAGGGAGACCCAGCACTGGGGAGCTACCTGTGTGGCAGCTCAGTGACTGGGAGAAACAGGCTTAAAATCCAAAATGAAGAGCTAAACACCTAAAAAGATTTATCCCAAAAACCAATGCAACAGTGTAAGACAGGGAGGCAATTTTTCAGTGGCTTATAGTCTGAAAGGTATGTCACACCAACAGGTGAGTCTTTACTGTTTCACCACACTGTCACACACACACACACACACACACACACACACACACACACACAAACGCATGCATGGACACCATATAAATAAAATAAACATTGCACACTGCTCTATTTCACTTTGGACAAAGACAGAGAAAGAGATAGACAGACAAACATAAACAGAGAGAGTCAGAAAAATAGAAACAGGGAGACATAAACAGAGATAATAGAGGCAAAGAGAGAGACAGAGAGACATACAGATAGAGTGAAACAGAGGGAAACAGGGAGAGAGATGAACAGATCGGCAGACATACAGACGAACAGGGAAATAAACAGGCAGAGAGAGAGAGATAAAGAGACTGAGACAGATACGTAGACCAGCATATAGACAGACAGACAGGCAGGTACACAGACAGACAGGCAGACAGAGAAATAAACAGGTAGAGAGAGATAAAGGAGAGAATCACAAATAGTCCCACAGACAGACAGGCAGGCACAGAACAGACAGACAGGCAGACAGGGAAATGAAGAGACAGATAGGCTGATGGACAGACATGCAGACAGACAGATGGGAAAATAAACAGACAAAGAGAGATAAACAGACAGAGACAGTTCCATAGAAAGGCAGACAGACAGGCACATATAATGATAGGCCAACAGTGATGCAGGCAGACAGACAAACAGGAAGAAAGACTGGCACACCAACAGACAGACAAACAGGCAAACAGAGAGTCAGGGAAATAAAAAGATAGAGAGAAATAAAGTGACTGAGAAACACAATTGAGCACAGACAGACAGACAGGTAGACAGGGAAATAAACAGACATACAGGCTGGTATACAGACATACAGATAGGCACATAGACAGATATGCTGACAGACATGCAGGCAGGCAGACAGACAGGGAAATAATCAGGCAGAGAGAGATAAAGAGACTGAGACAGATACATAGACAGACAAATAGGCACACAGACAGGCAGGGAAATAAAGAGGCAGAGGAAGATTGAGACTGAGAGACAGGTATACACAGATGGGCAGAGAGACAGATATGCAGGCAGAAAGAAAGGGAGGCAGGCAGACATACAGGCAGGGAATAAAACACATAGAGAGCGATAAAGAAACAGACAGATACACAAATGGGTAGACAGACAGACATGCAGGCAGGCAGGTAGAGAGACATGGAGACAGGTAGGCAGGTAGAAATGCAGACTGAGAGACAGGCAGACAGCCATATCCCAGAGGCCTGTGTCCCTCCTGTCATGGTGCTGTAACACACTAATACTGCAGCCATTCTTTATTCACACACGTCACCCAGTTATTAAAGGTCGGCCTTTTCCCCATCAGATCCACAAAAATCCCATCGCTGATCTGCGACAAGCATCAGAGTAACTGGCTACGCGTGATGTAACAGAGTGTGAGGGTGTAAGTGTGTCACCGCTCAGAAAAGGTTACAGTCCTGTCCACGTGCAGTGGCTACCACTGCGAAATGTCACATTCTCCGAATGCCGAAGGTTATTTTTGATGGGAAGGCTAATACATGAAAAAGAAAGTTAGTTTTAAAACGAGGAGAGGTACAAGGACATTAGCTTCCTCTGCATACTGTTATGAAGTTTACAGACGGTGCCAAAATTGGGAGTCAAGCTTAATCCCTCATCCTGAGTGCCGTACTTCCCCACTTCCTCTCAATTCCCATCACTGCAGCGCAACTCCAGCGGCGAACATACAGCCAAGCCAGCCAATGAGGGGAGAGATCCCTGCTGGCAGCGTCTGACCGCGGGGATCTCTGATGCTTTCAGTAATTTATTTCCATGACATTCGTTAAGATTCTGTTTGCGTGCTGTGTACTTTAAAACTTGTTTGCACTATGTTTACTTGTTTGAACTATATGTACCATCTTCACACCTTGTCTGTTTTGTATCTGTTCATCTCCGCTCTGCTGCTATGTGCAGGAGAATTTGCCCCCGGGATCAATAAAGTTTATGCGATGGAATGTGATGGGGAGGGCCTTCCAGGCACGGAACCGAGAGGAACCGGCTTCACAAGGCCGTCTCCTCCCGCCGTCACGGGCTGCCGCTCATTAGCGCCGTTGTCTTCTGCCCATCATTAATGTCACTGTTTTTGTTGGCAGACTCCAAAGGAAGTAAATCGTCCTCCTTTACCTTGGCTGAGGACAGCGACATAGAGTGACGCTGGAACAGTCAGACCAGCATCTGTGCTTACGTACTATCTCTCCTGCCTTTTTTTTTTAGATGAAGTGTACAATTTTTATGTATTAACTATGCATTTCTACTGCAGTGCCATGGGGGGTGGGGGGGGGGTGGTCCTGGTCCCACCCAGATGGAAGGCAGGCCCACCCATTTAGCGTTGACAGCCAGCGATACAGTGTGATTTAAAAAAAAAAAATCCTCTTTGTTCATTTTGTCTTAGTAATGTTACGGGTCATTTTAAAAAAAAGTATGTGGTACTCCGTACAGTGATTTTGTCACCAAATAAGATAATTGAAAGTGAATCGTTATGGGACTGGCCCACCTACGTTTCTGCTGGCCCACCTAAGCTGTCATTTCTGCCCTGCTATTGGTGCACCGTTACATATGAAGAAACTCAGAGTGAGCTGTGATACCCTTTACTGTAAAATAAAGAACTCGAACAAATCTGAAAATAAATGAGTGACGATTTCGTTTAAATGTTACATTTCCTTGTAGGCTGCGCACTGCGGTAATAAAAACAATGTAGTGGGATGTAAAGTCACAGAGCAAAGCAAAGGAAGCTCCTTCTGCGGGTGACTGAAGCACAGCCTCAGCTCCGCAGCGGGGCGAGAGAGGCGTGCTTTACGCGGCTCAGGAGCCTGTGTACGGACCCTTGCTTGCAGACAGAGTGGGCTGAGCATCAGGGTCCTCTGGCCCTCCCTGGGGTGTCCAGCATACTGCTCAACTGAGGATCAGCGCTGGGCCCATCGGTCAGGCCGCAACGGCCTTCTGACAGGCGGATGGGCGCATTCACAACTGTTATGAGTCCTGCGGCTGCAGTTACAGTAATGAAAAGCAGGCGAGTGCCTCCCCAGCCCAACCCATGCTCTGCCACCCCCGCCCGGCCATGAGGCAGAAGGAGAAAGCGGCCATGCTGTCCCCAGCACACGGTAACCTTCCCCTCCTGCCCGAACAGGGAGATGCGGCTCCCTGCTAGGTGACAGATTGCCAGAACTTCAGCTTAACTCTCCGGTACCCGGGACTCGCTCTCACTCGGACTTTTCAGAAGGACGGGAACGTTGACGCCGCATACTTCCGGTCACAGAGAGGCGGCCCGTGGAATGTAGGGCGGAGCAGCAGCGTAGGAAGCTTACGCTGCCAGAAGTTTGGATGAAAACCGGAAAGTTGTCTGGTGTTGATGACACAATGTTTATTTCCCAAACTCTGTTATTATTAGACTGCTCCAAAATAATGGAGATTAAGCGATTAGCAAATGTTAGGCGTGCCCTAATACTGATTATTTCTGTGTTTAACACAGAATAATAAGATACAAATTAGGATTTCCGGGAAAGCCATAAAAAATGTATTTACCCTAATATTGCTCCATTCGCAGTTCACAGGTACAAGTACAATGGTACAAGCTTCCTTGGGGGAGCTGAAACTGGGGGGTGTCTGACGCTCACCAGGGAGAAGTCGGGTGCGTTTTGGCAGAGCAGGCGTGGGAAGACGGCCTGCCGCTGGACACGCTCCTCGTCCTCGAACACGTTGCCGTACATGAAGCCGTTCATCATGGTGGAGTGGGCGTGTACGTCGATGTAGAATTCCAGGCCCACCTTCTGGGGGGCGGGGGGGGGGCAAACACAGACATGGAATGCACAGTGAGGTGGACACAGATGAGTCTGAGGCTGGGATCACAGACAGACGCCACGTCTTGAGACTACAGTGCTTAAAGGGTGTCCTGTGACCAGGGACGGATTACGGACCGGGCCAGCGGGGCCGCTGCTCAGGGGCCCTTGGGGTGCAGGGGGCCCGTGGGGCCCCTAGCCCAAAACAATTTGCAACGCTTATCAACAATGTATTTTCGTTTGTCTATTTTAGAGGGCCTACATTCTTTGATCCTCTGCCTACAAGGGCCCCTGACCCTATAGGGAGGGCGTTTGGCTGCCAAGGGCCCTTGAATTGTGATGGTTGTGGTGGTGGTGCTGGGGGGGGGCGGGCCTCGCGAACGTTTTGCCCAGGGGCCCACACAACCCATAATCCGTCCCTGCCTGTGACCTCCAGCTGTGCCCCTCCGGAGCCCCTCTCGCCCCCAGGGCCATCTTTAGGGCCATGGTGTTGTGTAAGCAGTCACATTGAGGCCACACCCAAGCCGAGCTAGAGGAAGGACCTATGATGGCAGCCTGCCAACCTCGCGGACCACGAGCCAAGTGGACAGCAGGAGCTGGGATCACCCACGAGGGAAACACCCCAGAGTGAGCCTGAGAGTGCGGGGGTATGGATGGTGATGTAGGGTGTCGAGCTGGTAATCCCTCTGCTATTCCATGCCAGGAGGGAGCTCCTTGGCCTTCGCCCGCTTGCAGACCCCAGAGGGCGCTCCAGAGCGCTCAGACTATGTGACATGTGCCTGGTTGGACAGCTTGTGCATGGAACTTTCCAGAAACCGTCCCCCTGCCCATCCTCTGTGCTCCAGCTCCTTCAAGGCTCCTTCCCTAATCCCCCCACATCATCCCTCCCTGTGTCTCTAATCCCCCCCATGTTATTGCCCTGCCCCCCGTATCCCTAACCCTAACCTCCCCACATCACCGCCTCACCCCCCTCCCCGTGTCCCTAACCCTCCACCTGCTGCCTCTCATTGCACATTCTGCTGCACACCTCAGCGCCCCGGGGGTCACCAGGCAGGAGCGGGTGGAAGGGAGGTGGGTGGGCACCGGGCTGCTGTACAGAGCATGGGGGAGGGGGGGGGGATTGAAATTCTGCTCACAGCCAAAGCAATTTCCTGGCGAGCAGCGCACTGTCAGCCCAGCGATGGCAGCCTGTGAAATACGGCGTCTGTGAGCGGGCCGGGAGCGCGCTGGCAGCATGATGGATGGAGCCCGCGGGGGGGCATGCGCCATTACGGCGGCTCCGTCGGCCGCGTGCAGGAGCGCCGGGCTTTAATGGCGGGAAAAGCTTTGCCAATAAGAGCGCAACACAGAGCTGGGACACAGAGCCAGCCGCTGGTGACGCTGCTCCTCCCTCCCACAGCCTGCCTTGTTAAAGTTCGCAGGTTATTGCTGTATAAATTTGCCCTTGTAATTCACAGCCTACATCCACCAGGTGGCGTAGTCCTTAACATAGCTGTACTCATTCAGAGCTGGTAAAAACACAAGCACGTGATCTGGCTTGGGATGCCACCAAAGTGAGTGGTGTCCATATTGTGGACCTTCCTAGCCACACGCCCCCTCATGAGTGCAGGACAACCAAAGAGGACAAACCTGGCCAGTCCAGGCCCAGTCTGCCCTGCTCTGGTCCAAAATCCAGGGGGACACTCTGACAAAAGTGCTGGCTAGCACCTCCTGCTGGAAGCATATTGACAGCGCAAACAGCATTCATGCATGTGAGAGTCATGTGGGAAAAGACTGTATCTGTGAAGCGCTAATGCAATTTCCAAAGAGGGAAGACATCTCACAATGCCTCATGCCTCTGGCTCAGAGCAACCAACCTCTTTGTCCATCACATTAAAAAAACCAAACTGAGCGATTTTATTCCCCGCAAACAATTCCGTCCTCCCCTCAGCCTGCTGTTTTGAGCAGTTTACTTGGAAGTGGAAGGTCAAAGCCTCTCTGTCTGTTACAGGCTTATCGAAGGTGAATTCATTAGTCCCAGGCTTTTAGGAAGGTAAGACATTTCCTTATCTTATACCAAACTTAATGGTACTGATATTAGCGGGATTATTGACCACCCCGATTCAGTCTTTGCGTGATCGGCTAAAGGAATTTAAATAACAATAATAATGATTAGCTTTGCAATTAACTTATAACGAAGAATCTTCTTTTGGCTGAATGTAAATAACCTTCAAGGCTGCGGACTTGAAGGTCACATGATATACAAAATGGTGCAACTGACAGGAAAAGATAAAATGATAAAATGTATACATACATCGTCTAGCTTTAAATAAGATCTGCACATCAGACCTAAGACGGCACACAGCAGCACAGACATGGCTGGGCCGCTGTTATCTATGGCTTCTCGCTGGCGGAGGACCACAGAGCCGTAAAACCAAAACACAAAGATAGATGGCAGCATGGAGCCAGTTGTTTTCACAAGCAAGGAGGTAACGGTCTACTGCTGTCTGTGACTGTCAACTGACCCGTGTCAACTGACCCATGGTCCTGAGTATGACAGAGGCCACGTAAGGAAGGGTTCTCCGGCACCACCACTGCACGGGTGAGGTATTACCATGTGAGATGGTAGATGACAGGCTGGGGGGGTGGTGGTGTTGGGAAGGCCATAAATCTATGGGTCTCCAAAACGTGGAAGGACTGAGCCGATGACAGCAGAGGACGTTCGCAAAGACAGACGCAGGGCGCATTTCCGAATTGAGAGGGCTGCAGACAGAAATTCACAGGCCAGCAGGGCGGTGTGCGTGTTGGGGGGGGGGGGTATATTAAAAGAAGCAGGGTGGGGATATTCAAGGTGCAAAATTCATCTAGTCTACGTGACAGAACCTAATACATTTGTTTCAGATGGAAAATTAATTTTCTAATATTAAAAAGGTCAGAAATGAACTATGGCAACGGCGCCCCCTTTGTCATCTTTAACAAATTATCCAAAATGGCACTGTCACATTGGTGGGCATGATGAATGTTACCAGTAATCAGCCAATCAAAAACAATTCTTCTTTTCCTTTGATAAATGGAGTGGAAAAGCATCACTTAAGCTGCAAGACCGATCCATTTATTTCTTTTTCATTATTGCTTTTTTTCCTATGTTAAACAAACACCACCGAGCCACAGTGCTACCAAGAGACATTATTTTCACTCGTTCATTGACGTTATTTTCCCCTCTGTGCTCACTTTTGCATTTAAAAAGACATATCTTTGTTTTCTGAGACCTGCTCTGCGCTTAATGCCTTCCATTCAATTGGGCCGATTGCTGCAGAGTCAGAAAATTGGGTGTGACAAGAAGCACTGGGTGAAATCCTGGGAAATCGAATGGAGCGGCCTGATAAATCTCACAATATAAATGATTCGAGAAATGATGCACAAAGCACGAAGGCAGAATCATTCTGTGGCACATCGGTAAGACACCGTGCACAGACACTCTGCAGTGAAAATTTCACTGCCATATTATTAATATTCTCATTAACACACATTTTTAATATGGAATACTGGTAGCCTCATTACATGCTAACATGTACCAGTGCCTCCCAGCCCAGCATGCGCCCCTCAGGATTGGAGGAAATGAAGTGGACCGAGGGCACGAGCGCGGGTCAGAGCCAGGTGGCGGAGAGCCCTTCAGCGCCACCTTATCTGAGCACTGTGTCCGAGGAGATTAGCTAGAATACAGTTGGAGGGAACACAGTCATGTGACTGAGTCAAAATGACTGCAACGATTATCACCTCACACGCTTCAGTTAAACTCTTTTAATTACTGGACTTGCCACGATTTCATCGTTACTCTTACAAAGAGAAAAATGAATGCTATTCACCCTTTTTATTCAAAGGCTTAAAACAGTTCTTACTTGTATTTTAGGGGCAAGAAGAAGCAACAGAAAAAAAGCAACTGTTCCACTTTCTGAGTGGATTACTTTTAAAAGATGAAGATGTGTGGAAAAAGTAGTGTTTTATTTCTGGGTTACCTAAGAACTACAAGAAACTACACAAAAAGTAAAAATGCACTCAGAGGGAACCTTTAGAGTGATATTTGATGGTAATATAAATGGCCAGTCTGTGTAATACACGTACTGCTGAAACAGTCGGTCCCCCAGCTTGGATGTCATAAGGAGGAACATGGTTAAACTCTTTCAATGGGTTTTAATGCGATAAACATTCTCTCACCACTCTGGAACCACCTGGACTACAACCCACAGTCGTGGTGGCCCAAAACTCAAGGCGCTACACAAAGGTACCACGGCTGTCTGGATTCCTGCATGCTCTCCCCATCTCTCTGCTGCAAACTGGTCTGTCAGGTGCTCAGGGGGAACCTGAGCTGAATGCCCCCCCCCCCCCCCGCCACAGCAAATTTAGGTGAGGAACCCCCTCACATGTGTGTCACACTTTCCACGGCCTGTGGTCCGTGTCTGTAGGTGCCCTGCTGTCCATTCGCCTTAGCATGTCCTATCAGTCCCTACTGAGGCTCAAGAAAGGGGGTGTGTGGGAAAATAAAGCAGGGGTGTGTGTATATCTGTCTTTGTGTATCTGCATGTGTCTGTGTGTCTATGTGAGTATATGTGTCTTTCTGTGTGTATATGTGTGTGTATGTGTGCCTGTGTGTGTGTATATGTGTGTGTGTACAGTAGGTGTGTCTGTGTGTATATGTGTGTGTGTGTCTGCATGTGTATGTGTATATGTGTGTGTATGTGTGTCTGTGTGTGTGTATATGTGTGTGTGTACAGTAGGTGTGTCTGTGTGTGTCTGCATGTGTATGTGTGTGTGTGTCTGCATGTGTAGGTGTGTGTGTATATGTGTGTCTGTGTGTGTGTGTATATGTGTGTGTGTGTCTGCATGTGTATGTGTGTATGTGCGTGTGTGTGTGTGTGTGTGTGTGTGTGTGTGTGTGTGTGTGTGTGTGTGTGTGTGGGAGCCACAGGGACCCGGCAGATCAGCCTGCCATGACTGAGCCCATTGATCAGCATGCCCGGGCTGCAGCTGAAGGTTAAGCCAGGGGCTGGATCCCCCTGTGCGCGGAGCCAAGCAGCCCGGGTCTTATCAGGATCTCAGCATACAGCAAAGGGCAGGCACTTCCCAGAATGGGCTCTGACCTTCAGTAATCCTGCAACCTCTGTTTCTACATTCAATTAACAAGACAGCAAGAACATCACTGTGAAGAAGAAAAACAATGTAGGTAAAACAGAGAGGCAACAACCCCAAAGATACACACTCTCACAACAGAGCTGTTTCCTGTAGGTCAGTGTTTCCCAACCCGGTCCTCAGGGGCCCCCAGTCGGTCCACATTTTTTCTCCCGCTCAGCTCCCTGAGAGGGAGCAATAACGTGGATTGTCTTCAGGTTCCAAAGGACTGGATTGGGAAACACTACTGTAGGGGCATCTAAACCACAAATGATTTCTCCACCAGAGGTCCTTTTCTGCTCTCCTGGTGGTGATCAAGACACCATAAGCCTAGGACTGCCTTTACCGTAAAACATACAAAACCAGTGTGTACAGCAGAGGAGAGCACATGCTATCAGGACAGATTTCGAAACGTGTAAAGATACAGCTGGGTGATGCAGTTACCCTCCTGTGCAAGGAGGGCGCTACAGTTCACATTTGGAACTGCCAATCACTTACTTGAGTAGGGAGTCCCCCCGGGGAGCCATGTAGTCATGCAAATAATATTAATAGCTCATCAACATATTTTTTTCCAAATTGGTTTGTTGTGTGTTTGTTTTCTTTAGCTTTTGATAGGTTACTCTTTGCATAGTAGGAACACATCTGTGATGATGGTCACTTTTGGTCCTTTCCTGTGTAAGCAGAATTCCAGTGGAAATGCATTTAACGTACCACAGCTAAGCATCCTGTTAGCGGTGCTGAGTAGACTGAAGGACACCAGACATTCCACCCAATGAAAAAGCATCATCTGTTAGGGTATCTGGACCCAAGAGGAAGAGGTCCGGCCCTGGACCCATCATCCAGTCATAATTAAGCTCTCATTCAGTATTTCTGACTATGAAACTGAGAGTAATGTCAGCTTCTCTCTGCCTCCTGACTGGCCCGGGAACAATCACACGCATCTGAGTCTCACAAATAAGAGCAGATAAGCAGTAGCAGAAAAGGAGTCTTTAAAGCGCATTCACTTGCACAGGGCTGGGTGGAAACTCACAGGCTCCTGGTTCATGCGGACAATAAGCTGCTTCACTGCATGCAGGGTGGGGTGTGCCCATGGGGAGGGCTCCTGCCAGTGCCGGTTCAGATCGAACCCCATCAAGGAGCACCTTGAAAGACAGAGAAACCCTTCAGTCATTTAGTTGCCATTTCCTCCTTGTCCAACGCATCTCCTAATAATTTCCCTAGATTGCCCCTGCACCCCCTGTGTTCCTCTAGCCGGCTGCTGCATGTTGAGTGTCCTTAGCCCTCAGCCTTCTGACTCCTCTGGTGACCCCCCATCCCCCCCCCCCCCCCCCCCCGTCACTCTCCCCCCCAATATACTGCATTATTTCTTCCAGCCTTGTCTCCCAAGACCATCTTCTGCAGACAGACTATCTCTTCAATCTTTCTGTTCCTACATCTATAAATTTCAATCTTTCTAATCTCTAGCTCCCCGGCGGTGGGCTGAATTTCCAGCTCAGTCTTTTATAACCTTCTCCTGTCCCCTAAAGACACACTTTTTTAAATCACATCTCTCTCTGCTCACATTTCTGCTTTTCATGACTAATTTACGCCTTTCACCGAACTTGACGCATTACTATGTAAATAACCCTTAATGTTCTGCCTAGCTTCCATATATTTTTATGTTCCAGGACATTTAAAACCAGAACTGTTAAAACGTCCTGTACAATATCGGAAACCTCTAATCCTATATCTACTCCTTAGTGTCATCCATATTTTTTTGCAATATAAAATATTGCAGGTAGCCAGCTCAGGGGATTTAAAAATCATGCTATCGATATCGATATATTAATATATGTAAGAGACAGAAACATGGTTTTTGGCCTTTTTTAATTGGCCAGTTAATTTCAGGAGCCGCTGTGGTACAAACGAGAGTGACTAGATTATTTCCACACAGACACAGTCAGACCTCGGATATTTGCGAGGTAACGTTCAAGAACCCGTCGCGAATGAGGAGGATTCGCGGATGTTTGTTAGAGTCACTAAAAATGGTCATATGTGCTTATTTCTATAGTTTAAACCATAAATATGCTCCCAAAACATTGTAATGTCATTTAAAAGTTAGCTTAACACATTACATTTAAAAAATGTTTGATGTAAAAATAGAGTACAGTATCGCGTAAGGGATATTTGTCACACTAGTCCATTTACAGTACAGTATACTAATGTTACCCTTACTAATTCATAGGCTTTTGCTTTCACAGTAAGGTAAAATGAGTAAACGAACCATTTCAGTGTTTATAACAAATGCGTCTCGAGAGGGAAACCCGGGACGCATTTGCTATGTACGTAAACATTAGCACCTTTCAAGAAATTTATAGTTTTTGTGCGTTGACGTTTTTACGTTAACGTGTACTTACTATTACAAAATAGTAAATTAACTATTTTCTAATATTTATGTAACCATTAGCGTTTCTGTCACGTATTACCGGAGCACGGACCGGGGAAGCAGAGACAGTACAAAAGGAATCGGGGAACACGGGGTTAAATCAAAAGGTAAAGACAAGCAGGAGAACGGAACAGACAGCAAATTGAAAATGACGTTAATGACCGGACTCGGGAAACATACTTAAACGCAGACTTAAATACACAGGAGTAATGGCCGCAACTGGAAACAGCGCTGATCACACGGGGATTCCACACGAGGCAGATGAGGGGCGTGGCACGCAGGAAGATCGGAAGGGCAGGTCATGACAGTTCTAAAGAGAATAAACTTCGCGAATGGGATTCGCATCTTGTAAAGTACAGTACAGTATGTACATAAAAAGGAACGCTTCCACAAGAAAGTCACGTTTTTTAATTTTTCTTAGCAATTTTACACTTAAAAGCATGACAACTTATAAGTTACTGCGAAAACCAAACATAAGGTATCTTTTTGGTTACATAACATATCTGTAGGGTTTTTAGAGGATTTCGCAGACGTGCTGGAAAGGCATATCAGCAAATGTGTTTTCAAAAAGGAGTTCATTCCTGCTCATCTAGATCCATACATTTTCGACATTTGATAAAGCTGTAAATATTTTTGAACTTCCGTCTAGGTCACGTTGAGGACACCTCTCTGGACAAAAAGGTGTAATACAGAAGAGCCAACACTAGATGGCAGCAGCAAACACTGTTTGATAGACGCTTATGCATTCAGTGGTGCGGACTCCTTGGCGTTTATGCCGTTCAGTAAAATCAATCATAAAGCAGGAGGTAGAAATGAGACCCACAGACTACAAACTGCAGCCCTGCCAAATGACGTGAAAATGTGTGGGGAAGCTGGCCAACTGGGCAAAGAGACAGGATTGTTAACAAAAAAAAAGAAAATAAAAAAAAACTGTCACATGAAAACACGACACAAAACGTGTGGGGGGGGGGGGGGGGGGGGGGGGGGGGTGTCGTCCACAGCCGACGGGAAGCAAAACCAGAGAAACATCTGCATGGGTCCTGGGCTCTCCAGGCGAACATTACTGCAAAAAAAGTTAGAAAGTGGAGTGCTAGCGTTTTTTAATCTAAGGGCTAATGTTTGGAAATAAAGGGAGGGAAGGAAATGAGGGGGTTGAGACCCTATTGACTGCTTCCCGTTTAATCCCCCGCAACTTAATTCAAATCTATAACATTTGGTCCTGCTTAGCTATAAATCTTCAGATGAGTTAAAGTGTTTCCGCATAGATAATTACAGCTATTTTTCTTTACTCTTTTTCTAAATCAGTGCAATTAATGTTCTACTGCCCGCTACAGGCACTTATTTTTATACAGATCAAACTGCTTCGTTCTTTTTTTATTCTTGAATGCAGCTATGTCAAAATGTGCATTAAAAAGGGCTTTTTTGACATAATGGGGCGAGAAAATAAATACTTACCATCGAGACAAATTTTCAGGAAAAAAATTGAACATAATCAGCCCTCAGCAGACTCACAGTGCCCTCTGGAAGAGCTCGTGGAGCAGAGATTTTTCAGGATTGGAAGCAAATGACAAAAACGGGGTCCCTGTGAAATACTACTACTGTTATTAAAAATAGAACCCGAATTCTGCCATCTAGTTTCCTTGCTTTGTTGCCACTGGGTCATTAAGTGTCTCAGGCATTAACGCTGATTACATTCATTCTTATTAAATATCTGCAGCAGATGGGTGAGTTAGCCACCATTATGTGTAACTTGGTATAGCGGGCTGAAGGCAAGCTGCGCTTCAGCTACGGTGTCAGCTTTGCTGCTAGTGAGCTTCAGGCCTCACGTTTGACATTCAAGTGACCAGCCTCCGTCCAAAGCCGTCACAGGCCTTCTGAGGTTTGTACACAGCTGGAACTACAGCCTGATTAAATAGGTACTGGTCACAGATCAGAGATGCACTCTATTTAAGCTGCGATTGGTGCCCATCACCATAAGACTCGTTCAGTGGGTTTACGTTACCAGGTAGCATTCAGACTTATTTCTGTCTTTATATGCTCACCATTGAATTATTTGACTATATTTACCTTTATGTAATGATATGCAAATCTTTGGACAAATGAACATGCAGCTTTTAAACGTTATTACAACCTTCACGCTCACAGCACCACACAAATGTGATTTTATTAGCTTATGTTTTAACTGAGCTAATGATATGTTGGTGTTAACGTGGCCGTAATTGGTTCTGAACATTGTGAACATTGGTTCTGAAAAGGGGCCACAGTGGCTCAGAGGGTTATGCTGTTGCTTCTCACCTCAAGGGTTGGTGATTTGATTTTCTGCTCTGATTGGCTGGTTTCTCTGGAGAATGGCCTACAGATTCTTTAATTTGTAAGCACCAAACCACTCCCTCGTATATGTATATCACCTTCCAACCACAGTGCCACCTAGTGTTGTACTCCACATTACTCCCTTAGTGCTGCTTGATCTCCCTGTGCCAATGATTGGTTCCAGGCTTGGATCAGCAGAAGATGATTGGTTGGTTCCAAACCTGAGTTTGTATGTGAAACTGCTGCTTCAGATAATACATCACGTATGAATATGATACAGAGTATGAAACTATGACTCCAATCAAGGAAGAACAAAGAAGGATGAGGTGGAGGTTGTGAGTGGGGGGACTTTACCGGTAGTTTCCCAGGTAGACACCATCAGGGTTGAGCATGGGCACGATCTTGAAGACCACATGATCACGCAGGACTCGCGCCACTGGGTGCTGGCTGACAAGGAAGTCGACGACGCCTAGAGGAAGACGAGCGAGTGCGGTGTGACACTGGGCCAGGTGACCATGCTCGCTGGGGCGAGTCACACTGTGCCAGCATGTCGAATGTGCAGCGCTTATCGGTGCGTGGCTACTTTGCTTAAGAAAAACAAAGAGAGATCTAAGCCCAGAAAAAACACGGTTAAACGATAGAAGGGGAAATATCAGAGAGCAGTCTACACATGATGCGAACAGACTTGAACAGGCAATTGGATAAAACAAGCCAGCAGTACTGTATATGGTTGATTACCATGAAAGAGATGAGCTACCCGACTGAGAGAGAAAGGGCCGGGGGGGAGGGGGGCACATCCTGGCTGTTTGTATCACACACACTGAAGGAGGATTAATATCAGAACAGAAAGAGAGGCAGCACTCCCCCCCCCCCCCATTGCACTCTCCACCCCTCC